>NC_137077.1:91106262-91453659 GCF_951640355.1 Cnephaeus nilssonii
ACTGGGGATCGAGCCCGCAATATGTTGATTCAAATGGTAGTTTTATGTATTGCAAACTATAGTTAGGTAAATAATGGTTACTTGAAAATCCATAGTTATTGCTGACTTTTTGACAAGTATGTTTTATTTAGTCAGATAAACTCTGAGGATGGCCTTTTCTGCTGGGATAGGAAATTAGTTCATTAAAAAAATCATATGCAAAACAAGATTGAGAAAAAGTTCAGAGATAGCATTTACACAAAAATAAAAATATTTAAAACAATACAGTATATTATTCATGAATGTACGTATGTTGTCACTCTACTGGAGTGATAAATGCCATAGTCCAGACAGTGGCTAATTATAGAGAGAGGGAGAAAGGAATGGTTTTATTTTTATTTCAAAGAAATACTAATTTGAGTTTCAGAATTAGTAAAACATTACATTAAACTAGTCAGACCTTGCCGACATGAAGATATCAAGTGCTTATTCTCAATATAAAATTCTGATAAGGCAGGTACACTTGTGCAAATCAGGCTTTCTGTTTTTCTTGACTTTGCAAATCTAACTGCTTATTGAATTCTAGATATCCATGTAAAGTTGAAATATTTATTCCCTGACCCCCAAGTAGGTATGGGAAAGAGGGAAAAGTTAAGATTGAGCTGATAAGGAGAGAATCCTAGAAGAAAAGCTGACATAAAAATATTTAATTTTTTGTTAATCCTCACCGAAGATTTTTTTCCATTGATTTTTAACAAGAGTGGCAGGGAGGGGGGCGGGAGAGAGATTAGTTGCCTCTCATACACGCCCCAACTGTGCCAGGGATCAAACCTGCAACCCAGGTACATGCCCTCAATGGGGTACCCTCGACTTATCAGTGTGCAAGCCAATGCTCTAACACCTAGCCACACCAGCCAGGGCGACAAAAGTATTTAAAGTTCATATGAATGGGTATATTACGCTTCCCTCTTTTTTTTTGACAAGTCCTCCCTCTTTTGTTTTTTTTTAAAGCTTAAAAAGTTTATTTCCTTAAGTGAATACTTCATTATGCACTCTGAAAAGCTAATGCATTGTTGTTGTTTTTTAAATATGTTTTTATTGATTTATTTATTTTACTTATTTATTTATTTTTTTAGAGAGGAAGGGATATAGGAAAGAGAGCGAGAAAAACAGAGAAAACATCGACATGAGAGAGAAACATCAACTGGTTGCCTCGCACCCATATCCCAACCAGGGATGGAACCCACAACCTGGCCATGTGCCCAGATGGGGAATTAAACCAGCAACCTCTCGGTGCATAGGAAGATTCTCAACCAACTGAGCCACACTGGGCCAGGGCTTCATTGTGTTTTTATATACTACTTTATTTTATTGATTTCTTTCCTGAACAAAATGAAGTAGTTGTATCAGGCTCAGTGAATTCTTTGATAAGATTCTGTCTTTGTGACCTGCACCCACCACATATGTGTTCCTGTGGTGGCAGATTCTGAACAGGATAATCCACTAAGTTTCAGTGCTAATAACTCCATTTGAGTTTTTCAATTCTGTTGGTATCACCTTTGGCATCCTTCATTACTCCATTAAAAAAACACACAACAACAACAACTTTGGAAACTGTTTTTCCTATTCTCTGCAGAATAACAGTTGTCTTTGAAGTATAAAATTTCCTTTCTATAATGACCCAGAATTTTTCTCTTTGTTCCTATCCACATTCAGTTTCCTTTCTTGTCCCTTTTGTGTTTTATTGCTTTCTTTAGAACAAGCATGTCAAACTCAAAGGCTAACACGGGCCAAATAAATAAGGTTTAAGTTTATGAGGGCCGCAAAATAATGAAAGCTTCAATTTTCATAGAAACGTAATTTTGATAGAGACATGCCGAATAAAAGGGCTAAAATAAATGAGTAATTGTTAACATAAAATAATAGAACATTTTAATAAAAATTAATATTTTTTGAACATTAACTTACCAGACACTGAATAACTGCACAAATTAATAAGCAAATAATAAGTAATGCAAATAAATCTATTTTTCTTGTTCTCCAAAAGCGAAATATTTCCTGTTGCACACATCAAACAAGTCAGTCCAAGACTAATGACGTGGCAATTGGCTGCTAAAATATTCGCTGCTACTATTAGTGGAGAGAAATGGTGCACCTGCACGTAAGGCGCGTAAGGGAAATGAATGCAACACGATTATAATAATCAGTCATTAGTGAACGTTGTAGTTTGTTATTAATAACTAAAGGCCTGGTGTACGAAATATGTGCACTCGGGGGGGGCGGGGGAGTCCCTCAGCCCAACCTGCGCACTCTCACAGTCTGACTGATTGCTTAGGCCCATGTGGGGAGCAGGCCTAAGCTGTCAGTTGGACATCCTAAGTGCTGCCACGCCAGCAGTGAGCCCCAGCTTCTGGCTGAGCAGCGCCCCCCCTGTGGGAGCGCACTGACCACCGTGGGACAGCTCCTGCGTTGAGCATCTGCCCCCTGGTGGTCAGTGTACATCATAGTGTTCAGTTGGTTTGCATATTAGCCTTTTATTATATAGGACTAGAGGCCCAGTGCACAGATTCATTCTGGCCTGCGGACATTCCCTGAGGGGTCCTGGATTGTGAGAAGGCACAGGCCAGGCCAAGGGACCCCACTGGTGCATGATCGGGCTAGGGAGGGACCGCAGGAAGGCTCCAGTGCGTGTCTGGCCTGTCTCACCCAGTCGGAGCATCTGCCCACAGGTGATCAGTGTGCGTCATAGCGACTGGTTGAACAGTCGAATGAACAGTCGGACACTTAGCATATTAGGCTTTTATTATATAGGATTATGCATAACTGGAATTATAAAAATTAAGTTACAAAACTTTTATTAAAACGTTTCTTATATACCGTTATATTGGCTGGGCCATAAAAATATTCATTGTGGGCAGCATGCGGCCTGTGAGCCACGAGTTTGACATGCTTGCTTTAGAATGTTTTAGTGTAAGTCACAGTAAATTTCCTTCAAATTCAAATGAATCTAATCTATTTCATTAAAAACTATTTGAATTTATGTGAATGGCTAGATAGTGTTCTGAATTTTGCTTTGCTGTTGATATAGAAAATCATTTAGTGAAAATAGTTTACCTTGAGCTAAATGTGTTGACTGTCTTTTTGTGATTCAGCTATTGTAAGTATCTGCTATATTTTTAGCATTCACATAAAGCTTTTTATATGTGCTAAGTTCTAGGTATTTTTGAATTATGTTTGGCTTTTGTGTCCCTCCAGAAGAGAGGGGTGGAGAGAATCTCTTAGGCCCTAAATTTACATATTTGTGGCACAGATTTGGGGATTGAAGTGAAGAATATACTTAACTAGAGGCCCGGTGCACAAAATTCGTGCAAGGGTGTGTGTGTCCCTCACCCCAGCCTGCACCCTCTCCAATCTGGTACCCCTCGAGGGATGTCCGACTGCCCGTTTAGGCCTGATCCTAGGATCGGGCCTAAACGGGCAGTCGGACATCCCTCTCACAATCCAGGACTGCTGGCTCCCAACTGCTCGCCTGCCTGCCTTCCTGATTGCCCCTAACCGCTTCTGCCTGCCAGCCTGATTACCCCCTAACCACTCCCGTGCCAGCCTGATTGATGCCTAACTGCTCCCCTGCCAGCCTGTTTGCCCCTAACTGCCCTCCCCTGCAGGCCTGGTCACCCCCAAGTGCCCTCCCCTGCAGGCCTGGTCCCCCTCCCAAACTACCCTCCCCTGCCAACCCGGTCGCCCCCAACTTCCCTCTCCTGCAGGCCTGGTCCCCCCCCCCCAACTGCCCTCCCCTGCAGGCCTGGTCCCCCCGAACTGCTCTCCCCTGCAGGCCTGGGTCCCCCCCAACTGCCCTTCCCTGCAGGCTTGATCGCTCCCAACTGCCCTCCCCTGCTGGCCTGATTGCCCACAACTGCCCTCCCTTGCAGGCCTGATCCCTCCCAACTGCCCTCCCCTGCTGGCCATCTTGTGTCCACATGGGGCAGCCATCTTGTGTGTTGGAGTGACAGTCAATTTGCATATTATTTTTTTATTAGATAGGATGATAGAACTGTATAAATTAGTACACATCTGGTTTTAGAAAGAACCCATCTTTCTTGTGTAAGTGGATCATATTTTCTTGCTTTGAACCTTATAGTAAATAAATAAAATGCAAATAAAGATGAGCCAGATTTCAAAGAAGGGATGGATGGAAAAAGAGATTGTTAACAACCAGGTTCCCTTTTTTTTCTTCCTTCTTTCCTTCCTCTCTCCCTCCCTCCTTCCCTCCCTCCCTTCCTTCCTTCCTTAAAACTTTCGTCTAAAGTTTTATATATGTCTCCTTTTTCCCTGCTTGACACCCCCCCCCCCCCCCGCCCCGCCGCCATTCCCACCCTGGGCAAGCCCCCACCACCCCAGTGTCTGTGTCCATTGCTTATGCTAATATGCATGCATACAAGTCCTTTGGTTGCTAACCGCCCCCCTCCCCTGCCATTTGTATCTGGATCTATTCTTGTTCACCAAATTATGGATAATTATATTCCACATATGAGTGAGATCATGTGATATTTATCTTTCTCCGACTGGCTTATTTCACTTAGCATAATGCTCTCCAGTTCCATCCATGAGGTTGCAAATGGTCAAAGTTCCTTCTTTTTGATAGCGGCGTAGTATTATATTGTGTAGATGTACCACAGTTTTCTAATCCACTCATCTGCTGATGGGCACTAAGGTTGTTTCCAAATCTTAACTATTGTAAATTGTGCTGCTATGAACATAGAGGTGCATATATCCTTTCTGATTGGTGTTTCTGGTTTCTTGAGATATAGTCCTAGAAGTGGGATTACTGGGTCAAATGGGAGTTCCATTTTTAACTTTTTGAGGAAACTCCATACTGTCTTCCACAGTGGCTGCACCCGTTTACTATTCTTTTGATGACTGTTTTTGTCCTTTTGAAACTAGTACTATTTTGCGAGTGTCTCCCCCCCCCCACACACACACACACACACACACATCCCGCGTGGTTCAGGGTTCAGGTTCAGGGTTCCAGCTCTGGAGGAGGCTGCACACAAATGAAAGAGACTAGACAAGAAAGTATAAATTTGGGAATATTGGGGGCCAGGCGGGAGCCCAGCTCTAGAGGAGGGACTCCAATCTGCTCTGGCCTTGCTATCCCTTTTATTCAGATTGTGGGATACACAATTCCAATAATAGCCCATCAGTAAGGATTTACATAAGACTAAAAGGTGGAAGTTGCTTCAGCTCCCTTTGTCTCAACTACACAGTGGGTGCTTGGCTCTGACCTTTCAGAGCTTCAAGGTTGACCAGCCCTCCGGATTCCTTGTCCACACCTCTCCGGTAGTGAAGACAATGGGCGGCTTCCAACACTATTTCAGAATAGTTCTTAGAAGACTCCATGGAGAAACAAGGGACACAATGTCTTTTTTTTTAATGTCTCATTGCTCCCCAATCCCCATAATTATATCTATTGACCTATTGAGGAAAATTGATATAGACTCTTTTCTCTGTGGGATAGATCCAGTTCCTCTCCTTAAGGGTACCAGACAGGAAGATCATTAAAGAAATTTGTATTAGCAGTTTACTCTGTTGGTTTGGCCACATAAAATCCATGTTTAATTTTTATATTGTATTTCAAAACACCTTAAAAACCTGTCAAACTTTTGTTGTTGTTGTTAACAGTTGAGTTTTTACATGAGAATCATTTATTTTGTTTCTATTATTTATTTCCCCAGGCCTTCAATCTCTAGTTATTCTGGAGTTTTCAAAAGAAGAGAAGTTACCTATAGATGAAAATGCAATATATTTAGTAAATAGATATAGTTAGAAGTACAAAAAGAAATATGATATTGAAGTTGTTATTAACTATGTAGGCCTGTGAACGAGAGATATGCCAAACATAAGTAATTTTTGCGATTTAAAAAATACAGAATAATTCTTTAAAAATATTTTTATGGCCCTAGCCAGTTTGGCTCAGTGGATAGAGCGTCGACCTGCAGACTGAAGGGTCCCGGGTTTAATTCCGGTCAAGGGCACATGCCTGGGTTGTGGGCTTGATCCCTAGTGGGGGGCGTGCAGGAGGCAGCCTATCAATGATGCTCTCTCCTTTTGAAACTTCCATGATGCTCATCCTTTTTTTTTTTTTTTTTTTAATATATTTTATTGATTTTTCACAGAGAGGAAGGGAGAGGGATAGAGAGCTAGAAACATCCATGAGAGAGAGACATCGACCAGCTGCCTCCTGCACACCCCCCACTGGGGGATGTGCCCGCAACCATTGTACATGCCCTTGACCGGAATCGAACCCGGGACCTTCCAGTCCGCAGACCGACGCTCTATCCACTGAGCCAAACCGGTTTCGGCCATGGTGCTTGTCCTTGATGGTAGTTTCAAAAGGACAAACATCATGGATGTTTCTATCTCTCTCTCCCTCTAGCTTCCTCTCTGAAATCAATAAAAATATATTAAAAATAAAAATAAATAAATAAATAAATAAATAATAAAATAAAATAAAAATATTTTTTCTGTAAATTGTAACTGAAATCTATGTTTCATTGGAAAGCAAGTGTTTTAAGCTGCTGTTCTCTCTCCCTGAAGACAAGTTTTTATTTTTGTATCCCAGCACCCAGCAATTTGTATCACTTTAAAAGATGGAATAGGTAACCAGGTCTTTGCTAAGTCAGTGTGGTGTAGAAAACGATAAGGAGGGAGGACTCCAATATTGGCCTAAAATATTTTAATCAAGGAATTCCAGGCACTTATCTCCACCCACATTTTGATATGTAGACTTATCATATAAGGTCTTAATTTAGCAGTAAAACTTGGAATATTGCTAAAAATAAAGTGCTACTGACATTTAAATGTTAATAGGACTTGATGGCCAGATATATTTTTTATGTACAGCTGTTTGCTAATTAAGTGAATATTTCAGGTTTAATTAATAAAAACCAATCTCATTGTTTCAGTCACAATTTATTTGGAAGGTTTGCTTCTGGGTCTAATAAAATAAGCAATAGGAAGGCATAGAATTGGTACTTAAGAAAATAATGAAATTTAGGGATACAAGAGAAAATGTCTCTAGGGGATATTTAAAATAAAATAACATTAAAAACAAGGAACTGAAGATGTGTAAATTGCTGTAAGGCCATTGTACCAAATATCACCATTGTGTTTCCTACCCAAGAAGAAATTGCATCATCAAATAAATCTACTGAGCACTGTTATTTGGATGGTACTGAGATGAACAATTGTTTCAGTTGTTGCCCAGCTCCCCGCTCTAACTCTCAGCAGCCTGGAACTGTGCATGTTATGGAAGTTCATGTGATAATGATCCTTGGTTTTGTTCATTTAGTTTGTCAAAACAATTTTATGTAGGTGGAAAGAAATGAATGAAATGAATAGAGTGGGTTAGCTGCATTAGCTCTAGCTACACTGAAGGTAATGAATGCTGCAATTGGAATAGTGTTGCAAGCCCCCAGAAATACCCAGTTTGTTAATGCTGGAAAGAATTACTAAAAAACAATAGTGACTAATCCATTCTAAATGTAATTTGATATCATAGTCTTCATGATAATTTGATTGATAGTTATAATATTTAAACAATGTATATTTCTCTTATTTTACCTTCAGTAATTTAGTAAAGTACTTAGTCCTTTTCAATGATCCACAGTTAATAATCAAAATATCAACATGGCTTTTGTCTGTTTCTATGTCAAAAGAAAGTACCACTCTCACAGGTTTTTTTTTGAGAATTAATGAGAACAGAAGTAAAACAACCAGCTATTAAATGGTAAACACTTGGCAAATTTTTTAAAGCCCCAGTTGTTCTAACTGGTCTGGGTGCTTATGTTAATTTTCATCTCTTTTACTATTGTCTTAAAAATTTTTGGGTGTTAAAATAATGTACTTCTCTGAGATATTGACAAGTTATTGAAAGAAGCACCAAATTATTTGTTTTTGTTATTTTCCCCAGTTAGTTGATAATCTTTACCCATCTAACTATATTTCTTTTTTTTCCCCTTTAAAGATACTTTTAATAAAGATTTAAGCAAGGTTCTCAAACCCCTTAAAATCATAATTTCAAGGAGGATAAAATCTACTACGATATATAAAATCGCTTCTGTTTACAGTATAGATGGTTTCTATGCAAAATTAGATAAAAGTTAATCTCACTTTGATAGAGTTTTAAGATTGCCATTTAGTGTATTCTCAAGAAACAATGGTTGTAGATTTTTGGTGAGGAAGAAGTTCCTGTTTATTTTTCCTCTTTATACTTTGCTATACATAAGTAATTGGCATCTTTTTTACAATGGTAATTAACAGCTTTGACTTTTGCAAATTGGTCATTGTGTTTGCCTTGTGTTAGATTTACCAACACTCAGAGGCCCAATTTCAATTCTCACCTTTTTTTAAATTTCTTTTGTCCCTGGGGGAATGCTAACTGCTTGTTAAATACATACACAAACTCTTTTTTTTATTTGAAAAACACATTCATAGATTCACTCAACACAAGGTTATTGAACAGGTCCTTATGCTAAGATGCTAAAGATGGAACACTGAAAAGCATTTGTCACTGCTTTTAGAATAATCCTCAATATAATATTATTTGTGACTAGAGGCCCGGTGCATGAATTTAGTGGGGTCCCCCGGGCCTGGCCTGTGGGATCGGCTGAAACAGGCTCTCCGACATCCCCCGAGGGGTTCCGGATTGCAAGAGGGTGCAGGCCAGGCCGAGGAACCCCACTGGTGCATGATCAGGGCTGGGGAGGAACTGTGGGAGGGCTCCAGGGTGTGTCTGGCCCATCTCGCTCAGTCCTGATCAGCCGGACACCAACAGCAAGCTAACCTACCGGTTGGAGCGTCTGCCCCCTGGTGGTCAGTGCACATCATAGCCAGCGGTTGAGCAGCCTTAGCATATCATAAGCATATTATGCTTTGATTGGTTGAACGGCCAACTGGTTGACCAGACACTTAGCATATTAGGATTATATAGGATTAAATGCTATAAAAGAGGTATACATTGTTTATAAAAACATGTATCAGTGTGAAGGGGGGATGATTTAACCTACAGTGAGGGGCAGTCAGGGAAGGTGTTCCTGAGGAAATGAATTGATCTTTGATGACTGGGCATTAACTAGGCAACTAAAGATGGACAGAGGGGCATCCCAGATTGAAGGAACAGTATGTTTAAAGGACCTGAGTTGGAAGAAGTCTGGCATGTTTGAGAATGGAAAAGATCTGAGTGATGAGATTAGGCTAGAAGAGTGGGCAAGAACCATATAATATGGGACCACATAGGTCACAATGATTTTCACCTTTATCCTAAAGGCTGTAGAAAGCTATTTATTAAAGAGTTTTAAACAGAGTTATGGTTTACATGATTTCATTGAATCCAAAACTCCTCTAATAGTATGACATTCTAATTTTAGAGAAGTTAAAAATGGGAAAAATCGTATTTCTAAGAATTGGTCGGCATACCTTAGAATTGATTAAAATGATATAAAATATTCTGGCTGTATATGGACAAAGTGGAAAATATACTGTACAGGAAAAGATTTGATTTGTGGAAATGACTTAGTAGGTTATTGCAGGAATCTAGAAGAGATGATGATGGCTTGAAATAGGGTAGTGGTAATAGAGAAAGACATAAATAGATTACTTAGAGTAAGTTTTCATCAAGAGAATTTACAAGCCTTGTGCACTTTAGAACATTGTTAAAAATTTGTAATTTTAGATATCCTTTAGTATATTTTAAATTAAAATTTAAGTAACAGTGTAGAATGGTTTATGCTACAGTGTTAGTTCACATCTAGTGACTGTTTCTGTCTAAAGTTACATATAACAGTTGAGAGAAAACATTTACAATTGAAGGTTTGTATGTCTCTTAAACTATATAAGGGATTGTGTAAAGGCCCTATACAGAATATTATTCAGACTTAAAGTTAACTTTCTGTTTGTACAACAGTGGATATATGTATTTACATAATTTATTTAAGCTGTTCCACTAAGAACTATACTCTACCTTATTCTGTATAATATATATTCAAAGTTTCAGCTACAGTGGTCTGATATCTTTTCCAGCAGTTAGTTCTAAACTATGAGTGAAAACACACATTTAAATAGCTAAATTTAAATTTCCTAACTCACTGTTACTAATGTTTTGAGTCTTCACTCCTCCAGTCTGCATCCTATATTCCCAGGTTTACCTTTAGCAAAAGGTCTTAAGCATTTCAAGTATTATATGACAAGAACTATGGATGCTTTCATACCCAGCATCTCACTTAATCCTTGGATTAGCCTGCTGATAGTGGTTCTTTTCTTACATGGCTAACTCTAGTTAACACATACTTGTGAATAAAGAATTGAGTGTTTTATAATATGCTCTCAAAGTACCCAATGCCTTTCTCTTCATCATACTTAATAAAATTAATGCCTCTGCCTCTGCCTCTGCCTCTGCCTCTTAACACTGAAAGGTCTAGGATAGCAGAAATCTTATCTCTGATGCTCATTATATCCTGTTGCCTGACACAGGGTACCCAAATATTGTTTACAATTTAAGCAAACATTTATGAAAGTGTACAAAAATTGCTAAAACTACAGTGAATGTTGCATGCTATACAAGAGTTCTTATCAAGACAATCAGATAGGTAGATTGTATATTAAGTTATAAGAATTAAATATCACTTAATGATATGTGGATATACTTCATTTGATTTAAAATAAGTTTTCTTTTTTGAAAATATATTTTTATTGATTTCAGAAAGGAAGGGAGAGGGAGAGAGAGAGAGAGATAGAAACATCAATGATGAGAGAGAATCATTGATCTCCTGCCTCCTGCATGCCCCCTACTGGGGATCGGCCTGCAATCCAGGCATGTGCCCTTGACCAGATCGAACCCGGAACCCTTCAGTCTGCAAGCTGATGCTCTATTCACTGAGCCAAACCAGCTAGGGCTAAAATAAGTCTTCTTGATACAACTATTGTAAGGGTCAGTAATAGATAAGGGAGTCAACAAGAGATCTAGATTTTTCTTTTTTCTATATAAAATTCCCCTAAATGAGGAACCTTTAAGAATGTATTGTGAGCCCTGACCAGTTTGGCTCAGTGGATAGAGCATCCGCCTGCGGAATGAATGGTCCCAGGTTCGATTCTGGCCAAGGGCACATACCCGGGTTGTGGGCCCAATCCCCAGTAGAGGGTGTGCAGGAGGCAGCCGATCAATGATTCTCTCTCATCATTGATGTTTCTTTCTCTCCCTCTCCCTTCCTCTCTGAAATCAATAAAAAAATATTTTTTAAGAGAATATATGGTGAATAAGATTTTTAAAAAAACATATTGAGAAGCCCTATTGTCAGTAGAGGGACAAGCAAACAAGCTGAAAATTTCCTACTTTAAAACATGAGATATTTTGAAAATTTTGATGAAAAGAACAACAAAAACCTATTATCTTCAATGCATAGCTGTGTTTGTTACAATGTAAGGGTATTCTCCAAGGTCTGAAAACTAAGAAGAAACGTAAAACCAGAGCAGGAAAAGTGTGAATTGATCCTAGGACTTTTCTGGGACAGTTGCCAATCTGTTAACTAAGGGGCATAGTTTTACTATCTATCTGAGGATAGATGAAATCTCAAGGCCAAGCAGTTATTAAAATTGAGATCCAATAAAGTTGTTCTTTGAAGAGGAAAATGAAATGAAATGAAAAACAGACTAGAGATTGTGGGATACATTCACAACTGAGGATATTCCAACAAACATCACAATTTGAAATAACCACATAAAGCAAAAAAAAACAACAGAAGTGAATATCAGCAGCCAAAACAATAGCAAAATTAGATCCCCAGTAACTCAGATAAAAGTGGCAGTGAAATGAGTCTGTAAAGTAAGTTATGTTATCAGGAAAAAGACTAAAAACTGAAACAACAAAAATCAAGATGGTGTTGGAAGGAGTAGTGAATGATTGATTTGATAAAGACCCAAATAGAGCTTCAAGGAGCGAAAATGCATTGCGATTAAAAACTAAGTGATAAATATCATCTTCCTCAGTCATCATGTCTCAGATACTTTGCCTTGTTAAGGCTGTCTATCCTCCAGGAAATTAATGTTTTAGAAGGATAATCCAGGATGAAATAGCTATGCTGCCATGAATCTTAGTGGATGAGGTATGTGACTTTGTAGATGGTCACAGCTTCTAGTTGGGAGTGAGAATAAAGTGATAAAGGACTGTGAAAGGGGTTGTTTACGGAACTTTGAGAGACACCTATCATGCAGTGATAATTTGGAGATGGAACAGGACCCAGGGAGAAGAAATTCTGAGGAGGAGGCTGGGCAAACCTGCCTATTTATGAAGCAGGCAGGGGGTGTGGAAGTTGGTGGGGATCTTTGCAAATTGAGCTGTCCGTTATCATGGCTTATTCAAAACCCCATTTATAGGGCTACAACTGAAGGTGAGGGTACAAGCTACAATTGAGAAAATGTATTTGTAAATCATAAAATCAACAAAGAATTAGTATCCAGAATATATTAAGAACTCTTACAAATAAGATAAAGAAACAAATTATATGATTGAGTAGTTCACAAAGACACAAAAAGCTTCGAATGCTTATTTATTCTAAAAATGTAAATTAAACAACAAGATGTGATTTTTACACTCATCAAATTGACAAAAGTTGATGTCTCATAATGCTAATTGTTGGTGACTATGCTTTTAGGGAAGTAAATTGTATAGTCACTTCACTTTGAAAAGCAATTTGTTGATCCCTATGAAAAAAAAGCTGCCTATCCCCTATGATCCAACAATTCTACTATTAGCCATGTTTTCTAATAATTGCTCTTATATTTTTTTGTGCCTCATATCTTTTTTTTTGAAGGCTGGTGAAAGCTAGAATAATGTTTTAAGTTTATATAGAAATACATTGGATTATAATGGAAACTAATATTGAATAGTTATCAAAATTTTAAATTTGTGATATATTATGCATTATTAGTGCATAATAAAACCTACTGAAAGTCTAATAGCTGTCATAATTTCAAAATAATGATTTGTGTAAATGCTATTTTGAGATAATCTGCACCTACTGTTAGGTGATATGAAAATAATCTAGGTCTGTTGGTGACAAAATCACAGTTACTATTGTGCTATTAGGAGTACACATTAATAATTCAAGGAGATATTAAATTTCAATTCATGGTAAATGAAAAATATTTGTTTTCACACATATTCACAAACCTTCCTTAAAGGGTTTTGTGGACCCTAAGTTTAAGAATGAGTGTTCTGCCTTGGCCAGGTAGTTCAGTTGGTTAGAGTGTCATCCTGATATGCTAAGATTGCAGGTTCAGTCCCTGGTCAGAGCATATAAAAGAGTCAACCAGTGAATGTATAAATAAGTGAAACAACAAATCAATGTTTCTCTTCTTCTTTCTCTTTCTCTCCCTTCCTCTCTCTCTAAAATCAATTAAAAAATAAAAAAGAACACGTGTCCTATTGATACACTTAAATGTATGTCCAAGATTAACATTGCAACACTATTATTACAGTATAGTAGTAACAAAAATGAAGAACAACTTAAAGATTCATTAATAGGAGATGTTATAAATTGTAATACAGGATGTGGCAAAAGTAGGTTTACAGTTGTGAGTACACAAAACAGTTTATTCTTGTATTATTATTTATTAATGTATTATTTTTCATATGAACAACTGTAAACTTACTTTTGCCCCATCCTGTATATTCAGACAAAGGATAACTGTAAAGCAGTGATAATGAGTGGAGCCCAGTTATAATAATAAGGTAGATATATCTTGTCATATCTCCTTGTATGCCATCAAAGATTATCTCAATATTGAGTGAAAAAGAAGCAAACTTCCAAAAAATACATACTGTATACCATCATTTTATGAAATTTTAACATTTCATATAAAGTGTAGAAACCCAGCCCTAGCCAGTTTGGCTCAGTGGATAGAGCGTCAGCCTATGGACTGAAGGGTTATGGGTTCAATTCCAGTCAAGGGCATATACGTGGGTTTTGGGCTCAGTCCCCAGTAAAGGGCATGCAGGAGGCAGCTGATCAATGATTCTCTCTCATCATTGATGTTTCTCCCTCTCCCTCTCCCTTCCTCTCTGAAATCAATAAAAATATATTTAAAAAAAATAAAGTGTAAAAACCCATATAGGAATGGTATGTTCAAATTCAGGGTAGTGGTTATTCAAGGGTAAGGAATTGTGATGGGAAGGGCAACCTAATTGCACAGAGGGCTTTAAATTATGTTTGTGATGTTTAATTATTTGACTGTATGATGGACACATTACTTTATTGTATACCTGGAATATTTTGTTAAAATATATGTATTACTTGTTTTGACAGAATATTAATGTGAGATAGTTCCAATTTAAATTTGCAGGACAATTCAAAGTTTGTGTATATAGGACCTTGTTAAGGGAAAACAACAAATTAATTGCTTTTCCCCAGTTTATCTCAGGTAGGAACTAATCTGTGAAGTGCCAGGTGCTTTAAACATGTGATAAAAGCATACCTAGTAAATTATTTAATTCTTACAACAGTCCTGTGAGTTGAAGGTATCTATACTAATAAAAGGGTAATATGCTAATTAGACCAGGAGACCTTCCAGACGTCCTTCCGGACAAAGCCATGGTGGCAGGGCCAAGGCAGAGACGGTTAGGGGCGATCAGACCAGGAGGGGAGGGCAGTTGGGGGTGAGCAGGCCAGCAGGGGGGGCAGTTGGGGGTGATCAGGCTTGCAGACAGGGCAATTGGGGTCAAGCAGGCTGGCGGGCGGGGGGTTAGTTGGGGGCGATCAGGCCGCCGGGGGGGGGGGGACAGTTGGAGGCAAGCAGGCTGGCGGGGGGGGGGGGGCAGTTGGGGGTGAGCAGGCTGGCAGGAAGAGTGTTATGAGCGGTCAGGCAGGCAGGCAGGTGAGCAGTTAGGAGCCAGTGGTCCCGGATTGCGAGAGGGATGTCTGACTGCCGGTTTAGGCCTGATCCCACAGAGATCAGGCCTAAACCGGCAGGCAGACATCCCCCAAGGTGTCCCAGATTGAAGAGGGTGCAGGCCGGGCTGAGGGACACACCCCCGTGCACGAATTCCGTGCACCGGGCCACTAGTATATTCATAAAGGGAATTCTAACCAAAGCAAAGACAGAACTAGAATTTATATTTAGACCTTTCTACCTCTAAAACCCATACTTGTTTCCTGTTACTAAATTGCACATCTCTAGCAATAGATGACTTATTTTAGAAGTGGTAAATTAACTCACAAAATGAGATTGTATCTGAGGCATATTTAATAGTACTGATACTAAAATAATCTTAAGCATGACTTTATAATCCAAAGTTTTCTTAAACAAACTTTAGCCTGTTTCCACAATCATATGATAGACTGTTGAAATTGTTATTAGTAAATTTGTAGTGTTTCTATTTTAACACTGTTGATCATTATACTTTAGTACATGTTTACCATCTAAATTTAACTGTAATTTGGTGTTTTATTATTTTAAACCACATTCTGTTTTCATTTTTGATTGTAGGATCGAAAGTTAACGAAGTCTGAGAGACAGAGATTTAAAGAAGAAGCTGAAATGTTAAAGGGTCTTCAGCATCCCAATATTGTTCGATTCTATGATTCCTGGGAATCCACAGTAAAAGGAAAGAAGTGCATTGTTTTGGTGACAGAACTTATGACATCTGGAACACTTAAAACGTAAGTCCATCAATATAAAAGCTGACCAAGAGCTATGAGAAAACTTGAGTTTCCTTATTTTAGGCCTTATCAGTCCTACTTTTGTTGCCTTAGGAGGGAACTGTCCCTTCAACTGTTAGTACATTAGCACATTTTTCTGTCCACAAAGTCCTCTGGTGTATAAAGTGATTTGATAATTATTTATTGTTAAGTTTTAAAATGAGATGTTATTGCCCATCCGGCGTGGCTCGGTGGTTGAGTGTTGACCTATGAACCGGGAGGTCATGGTTCGATTCCCGGTCAGGGCACATGCCCGGGTTGCGGGCTCAGTCCCCAGTGTGGGGTGTGCAGGATGCGGCCAATCGGTGATTCTCTCTCAATCGTTGATGTTTCTGTCTCTCTCTCCTTCTCTCTTCCTCTCTAAAATCAATAAAACTATTTTTTTTTTTTTTAAAAAAGAGATGTTATTGCAGAATAAACCCAGTTATTTTAAGTCATTGTACTTGGTGTTTCTAAAATTTGAGTGGCTAAGGGATTAGAAATCAAATGATGATAAGGGAGCCCTCTAGTGGTCAAAATGAAGTTGAAATTTACTGAGAAGCTTTACTCATTATTTTATCAAGCAGTATTAGGCAGTTTTTGTTGCACCTATGCAACTATTGTATCAAGTGAACACTGTATTGTGAACATTATCACTACATAATTTCATTTCCCATAGCATCAGAAATTGAAAAGCCAAAACAGCTAGACCTATTATTTCTTTCAGGATTACAGATAGGTCAAATGCAGAAATTCCTTGTTGCCTATTATAAAGAGTTTTAAGGTAAGAGTTGGATTATGCCTCTGGAATCTCAGGTCTCTTTTTTGTACTGAGTATCTATTTGTACTCAGATAGGAAATTAGTATAAATTATGTGGTGTAAATTTTTTACTGTGGAGGAATTGGATTTTAAAAAATTGTCTCTCTAGTGTATATTGATTATTTATTACTTTCTTTAGTTAATACTACTGAGCTTATTAATCCAAGATCTTAGAAGCATAAGTCTTGTATCTCCTAGATGGTAGTCACTTGCATGTGCTCTTGGATGCTTAAGACTAACAGGTTGAAAAGCCAACAAAATTTCCCCCCACCGCCAATTCTATTTTCTACTCATCCTCTGTAATATTTATGGCAACACCCTTATCCTAGTCATCCAGGCTTCTTGGTATACATATGTCTGTTTCTTCTACTACACTGTGGTCCCTAGCACTATGCCTATAACTTGTTAAGTAGTTGAATGAATTAAGGAAACTTGTGTGATAGTAGTTTTGTGTACATTTGCATCTTGAGATTCTTTTCACTGATTTGTATACTTAGTGGATTGTCAATAGTGTATCAGGTACACCCTACAATAGTTTACTTGTTCTAAAAACTGTAATAAGGGGCTTTGGGTAACATAGTGGGCTAAGTCCCTTTTGGATGGCCTCCCCCAATACCAACAAACTAAAGTGTAGAATATCATTAAAGCTCTTTCAATATGCATCCAAGCTTCAGAGAGGAAGAAAAAAAAAAAAAGGATAATTTCCAGATAAAAAGCAAAGGAGAAGTAACTCAAGGCCAAAACAGGAGCTGATGCACTGGCATTCTATGGGAATTTCATACCACTTATGCGGTTTGAGAATTGGGTACTAGAATTTTAATGTGCAAGCTAGGACTACGAGCCTTAGAACTCAGTAGAAAGGAGAACTGAACTTAGCTTCTGTCAGAAGACTGAATTACCCATTTAAGAGAGAACTCTGCATCCCTGTGAGTGAAAATTATAAGGATTTTGCCCATCTGCCCAGGACTTTGGATGGGAGGAATGTTCCTATGAAAAACAGAAATCTCAGCCTACATAATATATAATATATAACATAAATTTGTACTACCGACTTGGTGCAGGAATCCCAAGACTAGGAGTAAACTTCATAATTGTTTCAAAATCCAATGACAACTCCCAGGACATTGTCGTACTTCATTGGTCATAGTATCCATGGACAAAACAGTCTCTAGTGAAGGTGACTTCATAATTAAATTACTAGCCAGTAAAGATGATCAGATACAACTGGAAAATAGTACCACAGGAATTAAAGATACTATAGACAACTCTGAAGGTGATTATAAAATAAATGTGTAATTATTAAGAGATTTCAGTAAAGATATATGTAGGTATATAAAGTATATACAAGCATATAAAATGATAAAAAGAAGGAATAGAAACCATAATGAAGAAATATAACTTTGTCAAAAACAGTTAAGGTATAATTAGAAAAAAAGCAAAGAACTAGAAATAAGAATAAATCATTAAAATTAAAACTAAGGGTTAGGTTCAACAGCAGACTAGATTGAATAGAAAGAATAAATATGAAGCACATTCTTTCTTCGGCAGCACATATACTAAAATTGGAACAATACAGAGAAGATTAGCATGACCTCTGTGCAAGGATGACACACAAATTTGTGAAGTGTTCTATATTTTTTCTCAGCGGGAAGGCCAGAGTGGATGGGTGGGTAGGAAGAGATCAACCAAAGAACTTGTATGTATATATGCATAACCCACGGACACAGACAATAATAATGTGGTAAAGGCCTGGGGTGGGGCATAGGGGCGGGCTAGAAGGTGTCAATAGGGAAAAAAGGGGACATATGTAATACTTTCAATAATATTTTACCATAACGGTCGCTTAGGCTTTTATTATATAGAAGGCTTTTATTATTTAGAGGCCCGGTGTACGGATCTGTGCACCGGTGACAATCCAGGACTCCTTGGGGGATGTCGGAGGCCTGGTGCATGGATTAGGACTGATACCTGCAGGCCAGGCCGAGGAACCCCACTGGTGCACGAATCCGTGCACAAGGCCTCTAGTATGCATATAAGATCTTTGGTTAATCTCTTCCCACCCTCCCCCCTCTCCCCTTCCCTCTGAGATTCATCAGTCTGTTCCATGTTTCTATGCCTGTGGTTTCCGCTCCTGCGTTGAGCGTCTGCCCCCTGGTGGTCAGTGTGCGCCATAGCTACCGTACGAACAGTTGCTTAGGCTTTTATATATACTAGAGGCCCGGTGCATGAAATTCATGCACTGGGCAGGGCCCTCAGCCCAGCCTGCGCCCTCTTGCAGTCCGGGATCCCTCTCACAATCCAGGATCCCTTGCTCCTTACTGCCCGTCTACTCTCTCCTTACTGCTCGGTTCATTGCTCCTTAGTGCTGCCGCAGAGGTGAGAGAAGCTCCTGCCACCAACCACCACTGCTGCGGTGCGTCTGGCCCCTGGTGGTCAGTGCGCGTCATAGTGCCATAACGGTCGCTTAGGCTTTTATTATATAGACTAGAGGCCCGGTGCACGAAATTCGTGCACGGGGTTGTGTGTCCCTCACCCCAGCCTGCACCCTCTCCAATCTGGGACCCCTCGAGGGATGTCTGAATGCCCGTTTAGTCCCGATCCCACTGATGGGATGGGCCTAAACGGGCATTCGGACATCCCTCTCACAATCCAGGACTGCTGGCTCCCAACTGCTCGCCTGCCTGCCTTCCTGATTGCCCCTAACCGCTTCTGCCTGCCAGCCTGATCACCCCCTAACCACTCCCCTGCCAGCCTGATTGATGCCTAACTGCTCCCCTGCCAGCCTGTTTGCCCCTAACTGCCCTCCACTGCAGTCCTGGTCACCCCTAACTGCCCTCCCCTGCAGGCCTGGTCCCCCACAACTGCTCTCCCCTGCAGGCCTGGGTCCCTCCCAAATGCCCTTCCCTGCAGGCCTGGTCGCCCCCAACTTCCCTCCTCTGCAGGCTTGGTCACCCCTAACTGCCCTCCCCTCCAGGCTTGATCGCCCCCAACTGCCCTCCCTTGCAGGCCTGGTCCCTCCCAACATCCCTCCCCTGCTGGCCATCTTGTGGTGGCCATCTTGTGTCCACATGGGGGCAGCCATCTTGTGTGTTGGAGTGATGGCCAATCTGCATATTAATCTTTTATTAGATAGGATAGAGGCCTGGTGAACGGGTGGGGGCCGGCTGGTTTGCCCTGAAGGATGTCTCAGATCAGGGTGGGGGTTCCCTTGGGGCGTGGGGATGCCTGGGCAAGGGGCCTGTGGTGGTTTACAGGCCGGCCATGCCCCCTGGCGACCCAAGCGGAGGCCCTGGTATCTGGGGTTTATTTATCTTCTACAATTGAAACTTTGTAGCCTGGAGCGGAGCCAAGCCTTCTGCTTGCTCTGTGGCGGCAGCCATTTCTGTTGGGATTTATGTATCTTCTATCATTGAAACTTTGTAGCCTTAAGCGGAGGCCTGGGCTGGCCAGGGTGTGCGGAAAGCTTAGCTTCCTCTGTCACCGGGGGCAACCCTAGCCTCCTGCTCTTCCAGCTCTGTGGCTGCCGCCATTTCTGTTTGGATTTATGTATCTTCTGTCATTGAAACTTCGTAGCCTTGAGTGGAGGCCTAGGCTGGCAAGGGCAAGCGGAAAGCTTGGCTTCCTCCATTGCCGGGGAAACCCAAGCCTCCCTCCTGCTCTCTGTGGCTGTAGCCATCTTGGTTGGGTTTATTTGCATAATTGCTCCTGATTGGCTGGTGGGCGTGGCTGCTGGGTGTAGCGGGGTGATGGCTAATTTGCACATTACTTTTTTATTAGATAGGACTAGAGGCCCGATGCATGAAGATTCATGCAAGAATGAGCCTTCCTTCCCCTGGCTGCCGGCACGGCCTTCGCTCCGGCCAGAGCCGCCTTTCTGCCTTCCCACGCTGCCTAGAGGCCGAGAGCGGCTGGGGCGGTGCGGAACGCCTGTGTCGTCACCACGGTGATGACGAAAGCGTCCCGCCCCACCCCCGGCCGCTCAGCATCTGTATATGCAAATTAACCCGCCATCTTTGTTGGGTTGATTTGCATACTCCTGATTGGCTGGTGGGTGTCGTGAAGGTACGGTCAATTTGCATCTTACTCTTATTAGTGTAGATAGATGTATATACATTTATATATATACACACGTACATACATATATACACACATATATATATATCACATAGAAAATAAACCTTGAAGTTTGCAAAAAGAAAAGTAAATATTAAGAAATCAGAAATCAGAAAAAGGTGGAAGATATGAGAAAAGATGAGAAATAGAGTGAGAATTAGATTTAATTTTACTCTAGAATGAAAACAATAAAAAAAATTAGGAAAGACAATATTTAAGAACAGGATGGCTCAGATTGACAGTGTGTATATAGTCCAAAGCAAATAGATTTAAAGCCAATCTATATTCATACTTGTAAGAATACAAAACAATGAGGAACATTAGTAGTTTTTGGAAAGGCAAATGGGGTGAAAGGGATGGGATGTAGTTCCAAAATACATGCATTTTGGACTCTCTGAGTTTCTATCTTGGTTCCACATATATAAATACTTAAATCAAAACAAATATCCATGCCTGAAAAATAAGATGGGAATATATGGATTAGAAAATTTTGTTCAAGTGATGCAAATAAAGTTAGGTTTTTTTAAATTGAGGTGAACTTACTAACATAAAATCAACCTTTTTAAGTGTACAATTCAGTGGCATTTAGTACATTTGCATTGTTTTGTGGCCACCACATCTACTAAGTTCCTGAACATTTCATCACCATCAAAAGAGCACCTGGTGCCCATTAATCTGTTACTCCCCATTCTTCTTCCTACACAGTATATCTTGCTTCTCTTGGTGATTTCAAGATTCTCTCTGTGTCTTTGACTTTCAGCAGTTTGAATGCAGTATGTCTCATGTGGATCTCTTGGATTTTGTTGAGCTTCCTGGTTGTGTAAATTCATGTCTTTTATCAAATTTGGAAAGTTCGTGGCCATTATTTTATAAAATATTCATTCTCTTCCTTTTCTCTCTTATTTGGGACTTGCATTTTGTGTATGTTGATCCACTTGGTATCTCACAGGTCTCTAAAGCTCTGTGGATTTTTTTCTTTATTCTTTTTTTCTTTCTGCTCATCAGACTGGATAATTTCAATTGTCTGACTTTGGGTTTGCAGCTTCTATCTTTTGCTTGCTCAAATTTGCTGTTGAATTCAGTGAATTTTTCATTTCACTTACTGTGTTTTAGCTCCAGAAATTGTTTGGTTTCTTTTTATAATTTCTGTCTCTTTGTTGATATTCTCTTTTTGTTGAACTAAAATACCCTATACTTGCCCTGGCCAGGTGGCTCAGTTGGTTGGAGCATCATTCCAGACACCAGAAGGTTGCAGGTTAGATCTCTAGTTGGGGCACTTTTGGAAGACAACTGACTAACTCTCTTTCTCTCTCAGCAGTAAACCATATCCCTGGGTGAGGATTAGAAAATAAAATAATAATAAAATTTCCTACTCAAATATTTGGCAACCATTGTTCTTAGCATTTAGTCTTCCAATTCTGTGGGATAAGTACCATAATTACTTATCCCACATTTAACCATAGTTGGTTATCAGTTTATATGAACTATTTCAGCACTTAAAAGCTGATTAGGAGCTATGGTTATGAGGCTGTAAGTTTTCAACTATTAGGCTTTTCTTCAGTGCGATTCGGCATGAGCGAACTGTAATTAAGGACTCAAAAATGTATCATGAAGATCATTTATCTATCTATCAATTAATTATTATGTCTTTTCTGCACTGCTGATGCCTGATTGTCACATTTCTTATTTGGTTGTGGTGGTTTTAATAATGTTCCTATTTTTATATAAAATAGTAATAATAAAATTTTTAATTATTTTAAATATTTTTTAATGAGGCATAGTTGATATACAACATTATATTAGTTTCAGGTGTAAAATACAATGGTTCACAATTTGTATATATTGTAAAATGATCACCACAGTAAGTCCAGTTAACATGTCACCATACATAAGACAATTTTTTTCTTACGATGAAGACTTTTAATATCACTCTTAGCAACTTTCAAATAAACAGTATAGCATTATTAACTATATTGTATATGAAATCCCCGTGACTTCTTTATTTTATAACTGGAAGTTCATACCTTTACTGATTTCGTCCTTTTTGCCCACTACCACCTGTGCCTTGGGCAATCACCAATTTGTTCTTTATATCTATGAGCTTGTTTTTTTGTTGTTGTTTGTTTCTTTCTCTGTCTCACTTATTTCACTTAGTGTAATGTTGTCTGATTCATATTGTCACAAATGGCAAGATTTCATTCTATTTTTATGGCTGAATAATAGTTACTGTAATTTTTATTATAACTAGAGGCCCGATGCATGAAGATTTGTGCAAGAATGGGCCTTCCTTCCCCTGGCTGCCGGCACCGCCTTCGCTCTGGCCGGAGCCGCCTTTCCGCCGTCCCACGTTACCCAGAGGCCCAGAGCGACTGGGGCGGTGCGAAACGCCTGCGTCGTCGCCATGGCGACGCAAGCGTCCCGGCCCCAGCCTATCGGCGCCTGCATATGCAAATTAACCCACCATCTTTGTTGGGTTAATTTGCATACTCACTCCTGATAGGCTGGTGCGCGTCACAAAGGTACAGTCAATTTGCATCTTACTCTTTTATTAATATCACTTCCTGCTGGATAGGGTAATCTTGAATGTCTTTGTTAAAGTAATAGGATTAAAATTAGGCTTTAAAGGATAGATAGCTCTTCTGTAAAAAAAAGATGCTGCCCTAGCTGGTTTGGCTCAATGGATAGAGTGTCAGCCTGCAGACTGAGGGGTCCCAGGTTCGATTCTGGCCAAGGGCACATGCCCGGATTGCAGGCTCGGTCCCCAGTAGTGGGTGTGCAGGAGGCAGGCAATCAAGGATTCTCGCTCATCATTGATGTTTCTATCTATCTCTCTCCCTCTCCCTTCCTCTCTAAAATAAATAAAATATATATTTTTAAAAGATGCTATGAGAATTGTATAAAAAGAGAATAAAAGGTTAACTCTTTTGGTTAAAAACAGAAAGTTTATAAAGATGAATAATGACAAAAAAAGGCTCCAGTAGCTATGTATGTTAAAGATAAAATGTAGAGAGTTTTGAATGCAGAGCAAAAGATTAGCCTCTAATTTAATGTTAGGATGGTAGGAAACTACAGAATGGATTATGACCTAGCAGTGATACAGTGCTTTGAATTATTCAGAAAACAATTGAGCACCTACTATGTGACAAGGACTAATGGTAATAAATACATAATAGATTAGAGATAGAGTAGCCAGTCAAGCAATAGCAGTAGCATAAGCTTAAGAGTTCACTTACCTTCTCTCTTGAAATTAGCTGTGTAACCTTGGGGTCACTATCCTCATCAGTAAAAATAAACTTAATATTATCTACCAAAAGTGGAGGTGACTTTGGTTCTTAGCATTGCCTGAAATGTATGCCAGATCAAATGCTTTAAAATCCAGTGTGTTTAAAAATGCAATTCCTGAAAATTATAAACTTTTTGTTTATAAAAATATGTTATCAACAGAGTAAAAAGCAAATCAGAGAATGGAAGAAAGTATGTGCAAATCATATAACTCAAAAGGGATTATTATATAGAATATATAGAGAACTCTCTAAACTTAATAACAAAAAACAAACAACTTGATTCAAAAATAGGCAAAGGACTTAAATAGACATTTCTCCAAAGAAGATATACAAATGGTCAACAAGTAGTACATGAAATGATGTTCCATGCCACTAGTTATTATGGAAACACAAATGAAAACCATAATGAAATACCACCTCACACCTGTTACAATGGCTATTATAAAAAAGACAAGAAATAAACAAATTTTGGCAACAATGTGAAGAAAAGAGAGCCCTTGTGCACTGTTTTTGGGAATGTATGTTGGTATAGCCACTATGGAATACAGTATGGAAGTTCCTCCAAAAATTACAATCACCATATGATCCAGCAATTCTACTTCCAGTATTTATCAAAATGAAATGAAAGCAGTAACTTTAAAAGACATGTTACCCCCATGTTCATTGTATCATTATTTATCATTGCCAACACATGAAAGCAACCTAAGTGTCCAGTGAATAGATAAATACTATCTACACTAATAAAAGAGAAAGATGCAAATTGACGTACCTTCGCGACGCCCACCAGCCAATCAGGAGTGAGTATGCAAATTAACCAAACAAAGCTGGTGGTTAATTTGCATACACATATGCCCAGCGGCCGGGGGCGGGACACTTGCATTGTCACCATGGCGACGACACAGGCATTCTGCACCGCCCCAGCCGCTCCAGGCCTCTGGGCAGCGTGGGAAGGCGGAAAGGCAGCTCCAGGCCGGAGCAAAAGCTGTGCCGGCAGCCAGGGAAGGAAGGCCCATTCTGCACGAATCTTTGTGCATCGGGCGTCTAGTCCTATATAATAAAAGGCTAATATGGCAAAGCAAACAAACGGCAGAATGACTGGTCGCTATGATGCACACTGACCACCAGGGGGGCAGATGCCCTGATGGTCAGTGCACTCCACCAGGGGGAGCGCCGCCCAGCCAGAACCTGGGCTCAGGGCTGGCAAGTGCAGCAGTGGTGACAGGAGCCTCTGCTGCCTCTGGCAGCGCTAAGGAGCAGTGAGCCGAGTAGTAAGGAGCAAGGCGTCCCGGACTGCGAGAGGGTGCAGGCCGGGCTGAGGGGACCCCCTCCCTGAGTGCACAAATTTCGTGCACCAGGCCTCTAGTTCATCTATAAAAATAAGTAAATCTTGCCATTTGCTTTCAACAACATGTATGGATCTTGTTGGCATTATGCTAAGTGAAACAGAGAAAGACAAATATAGTATGATCTCACTTATGTGTGGAATCTAGAAAACAGCCAAGACAAACAAACAATGAAGTCCAAACCAACAACAACAAAATCATACTTACAGAGAACAGATTGTTGGTTGCTGGGGTGTGGGGAGTGTGGGGTAAGGGGTGGAGATGAGTGACACTGGTAGAAAGATACAAACTTTCAGTTATAAAATAAATAAATCTTGCCCAGCCAGCTTGGCTCAGTGGTTGAGCATCAACCTATGAACCAGGAGATCATGGTTCAATTCCTAGTCAGGGCACGTGCCTGGGTTGTGGGCTCAATCCCCAGTGGGAGTCATGCAGGAGGCAGCCAATCAATGATTCTCTCTCATCATTGATGTTTCTATCTCTCCCTTTTCCTTCCTCTCTGAAATCAATAAAAGTATCCTATATAATAAAGAGGTAATATGAAAATTGACCATCACTCCAACACACAAGATGGCTGCTCCCATGTGGTCAAAGATGGCTGCCCCCATGTGGACATAAGATGGCTGGCAGGGGAGGGCAGTTGTGGGCGATCAGGCCAGCAGGGGAGGGCAGTGGAGGGTGACCAGGCCGGCAGGGGAGGGCAGTTAGTGGTGACCATGCTGGCAAGGGAGGGCAGTTAGGGGTGACAGGGCCAGCAGGGGAGGGCAGTTGGGGGTGACCAGGCCTGTAGGGGAGGGCAGTTAGGGGTGACCGGGCCAGCAGGGGAGGGCAGTGGAGGGCGACCAGGCCGGCAGGGGAGGGCAGTTAGGGGTGACAGGGCCAGCAGGGGAGGGCAGTTGTGGGTGATCAGGCCTGCAGGGGAGGGCAGTTGGGGGTGACCAGGCCAGCAAGGGAGGGCAGTTAGGGATGACCAGGCCGGCAGGGGAGGGCTGTTAGGGGCAATTGGGCTGGCACGGGAGCAGTTTGGTGTCGATCAAGCTGGCAGGGGAGTGGTTAGGGGTGATCAGGCTTGCAGGCAGAAGTGGTTAGGGGCAATCAGGCAGGCAAGCGGTTGGGAGCCAGTAGTCCTGGATTGTGAGAGGGATGTCCAACTGCCTAAACGGGCAGTCGAACATCCCTAGAGGGGTCCCAGATTGGAGAGAGTGCAGGCTGGGCTGAGGGACACACACACACACACACACACACACACACACACACACCCATGCACGAATTTCGTGCACTGGGCCTCTAGTTAATAAATAATATTTAAATAAGTCCTGGAGACTTCATGTATTGCTTGGTGACTATCCTGTAATAAAACCCTAATATGCAAATCGACCAACCAGCGGAATGATTGGTTGCTATGACGTGCACTGACCATCAGGGGGCAGACGCTCAACGCAGGAGCTGCCCCCAACCAGCATCTGGCTCACATCTGGCTCCTGGATTATGAGAGGACGTAGGCCGGGCTGAGGGACACCCCTACCCCATGCATGAATTTTGTGCACTGGGCCTCTAGTCCTGTATAATAAAACCCTAATATGCAACTTAACCAAATGACAGAACGACTGTTTGCTATGACGCGCACTGACACCCAGGGGCCAGACGCTCAACGCAGGAGCTGCCCCCTGGTGGCCAGTGCGCTCCCACAGTGGGAGCCCCGTTCAGCCAGAAGCTGGGCTCACAGCTGGAGAGCACAGTGGTGGGGGCGGGAGCCTCCCCCGCCACCGCTGCAGGCGGATGGTAAGGAGTGAGGGGTCCTGGACTGCGAGAGGGATATCTGACATTCCCAAGGGGTCCTGGACTGCAAGAGGGTGCAGGCCGGACTGAAGGGGACCCGCCCCTCCCTAGTGCATGAATTTCATGCACCGGGCCTCTAGTCTATATACACACTGAGTGGCCAGATTATTATGACCACCCTTCGTTGGGCCACCTTTTGCCTTCAATACTGTGGTGATTCTTCTTGGCATTGACTCCACAAGATGTTGAAAGGTGATGCGAGGAATCTGACACCATGCCTGATGAATAGCACTGTCCAGTTCTGTGAGATCTGATAGCTCTTTTAACTTCGTCCCACAAATGCTCAATTGGATTGAGATCTGGTGATTGTGGGGGCCACCTAAGTAAGGTAAAGTCTCCCTCATGTTCTTGAAACCACTCCTGCACAATACGAGCACTGTGGCATGGCACATTGTCTTGTTGGAAGAAGCCATCTCCATTGGGATACACCATCAACATGATAGGATGAACTTGATCAGCAACGATTCTTAGGTATGTTGTGCTATTCACATGTTGTTCCACACAAATTAAAGGGCCCAAATCATGCCAGGAAAACATGCCCCAAACCATAACACTGCCCCCACCAGCTTGAAGGGTTGTACTCATGCATGTGGGGTGCATGCTTTCATGCTGTTTCCGCAAAATTCTCACTCTGCCATCTGCATGATGCAACTGGAAATGTCATGATGCAACTGGAAATGTCATTCATCTGAGCACATGACTTTTTTCCAATGCTCAACTGTCCAATCCTGTGTTCCTGTGCGAATTGGAGATGTTTTATCTTGGTAACTGCAGACAGCAAAGATGTTCAAACAGGCCTTCGGCTTCCATATCCCATGCGATGCAGTGTACGGCTAATTTGCCTACAAAAGTCAGGTGGTCATAATAATCTGGCCAGTCAGTGTATAAAACTGTAAGCGACTGGTCCAGTCAACCATTTGACTGGTCGCTATGACATGCACTGACCACCAGGGGGAAGACACTCAACGCAGGAGCTGCCCCCTGGTGGTCAGTACACTCTCACAGTGGGAGTGCCGCTCAGCTGACAGATGTGTTCCACAGGCTGGCCTCACGGCTCGCTAGCACAGCTGCGGTGGTGTGAACCTCTCCCGCCTCCCCGTGGCAGTGCTACCAAGCTGTGGCAGGCGCAGCAGGGCCGGGATGAGTGGGAGCGGCGCCGGCGCCCAGGCTTGGGCTCCTCCCCGGCTGCCTCCCTCTTCGCGCACTACTATATCCCCCGAGGGGTCCTGGATTGTGAAAGGGCACAGGCCAGGCTGAGGGACCCCACCAGGCCTCTAGTAGTTAATAATAATAATAATACTGTATTGTGTATTTGAAAGTTGCTAAGAGAGATCTATAAACTTTTCATCACAAGAAAAGAGCATCCATGGAAAAACTTATAGCTAAAGTCATATCTAACTGTCATACTTAACCTTCTACCACAGAGACTTGGAACAAAGCAAGGATGCCAGTTTACATTCAGTGTTGTTCTAGAGGACCCATGCATTGCAATGAAGCATAAATAAAAGCAGTGGAAAATTAGTAAAAGGCATGAAATTAGAAAGAAAGAAATATGACTACCCATGTTTGCAGATTATGAAATTATTTACATGGAAAATTCCAGTTGATTCTACCAATTTTAGAGTTATGTGAGAAATGCTCGCCTGTCTGAATTCAAATAATGGACTCGGAGACAGAAGTATGGCAAAAATGAGACTTTTAATATGTTCTCGAGAGCGGGTGTCCCTTCGGTTGTACAGGCACACATGGAGTAGCTATCAAAGCCTATTTATTCAGTCCCTTTTCCAGTTCCTCATTGGCTGAGTACTATGGGTTCACCTGTTTCCTCATACGTCACCTAGGTCTTATAGTCTCCCATTGGGCCATTTAAAAAAATTGGGCTGAGGCCTTTTCTAGTTGCCTCCACCTACCCCTGTCATGGCGCCTATGAGGTTTCCACCATGATGCTGGCTCAAGTTCTTTGTTCTTATATCCTCTTCCCGCCTCTCTACATTCTGTTTTCCCTGGGGAAATTCAGTAACCATTTTCATTTAAAGTTGACTATGCTAGAGATGGATCACAGAGGCCGATTTCCTACAGTTATAAGATAAAGTTTTGCAATAATCTATATTTTATATGCTTTATTATTTTATAGATGTGAAAGAGATACAAACCAGTGTCAACTTTCCCCAACATGTTGTTATACAATTTTTCAATTGCACAGAAAAGTTGAAAGAATTATATAATGAATGCATACATGATCATTGTCCGGTTTCTCAAATTAACTTTTATAGCATTTGCTTTAACATGTTCATCTAATCATTCCCCTACCAATCTATTTTAATTTTATTCATCACAAAATAAGTTACAGACATTAGTATGCTTCACTTGTATACATTTCAGTACCCATTTCATTAAAGTTCCAATATCTGTATGTTTTGTTTTTCTTTATTGTAAAATTTACATACAGTGAAAAGTATAAATTATCATTGTATCATTCATTGGAGGAGGTTTTGTTTTGTTTTTTGGTTTTTTAATCCTCACCCGAGGATATTTCTTTCCATTGTTTTGTGTGTGTTTTTTTTTAATATATTTTATTGATTTTTTACAGAGAGGAAGGGAGAGGGATAAAAGAGCTAGAAACATCGACCAGCTGCCTCCTGCACACCCCCCACTGGGGATGTGCCCGCAACCAATGTACATGCCCTTGACCGGAATTGAACCTGGGACCCCACAGTCCACAGACCAACGCTCTATCCACCGAGCCAAACCAGTTTCGGCTTTCCATTGGTTTTTAGAGAGAGTGAAAGGAAGGGAGGGGGAGAGAAAGAGAGGAAGACATTGATGTGAAACACATTGATGGTTTGCTTCTGACATGTGTCCTGACTGGAGCCAGGAATCAAACCTGTAACTCAGGTACACACCCTTGACCTGGAATCGAACCTGAGACCCTTCGAGAGTGCAGGCTGATGCTCTAACCATTGAGCACACCGGCCGGGGCTGAATGAGTTTTGCCAAAGTAATTTACTCAATCAGAACTTTATTAAGCTATGAGAACATTTCCAGTATCTCATTAAATGCCCTTATGCCTCTTCCCTGGCAGCCTTTCCCTCACCCTTCAGAGGTGACTGTTTTGATACTTATTTATTTACTAGCAGCCCATTTGCACGAAGATTCGTGCAATAGACCTTCATTCTCCTGGCTGCCTGCACCAGTTTTCTGCCGGCACCAGGGACCCAGGCCTTTGCTGTGGCCACCGCCTTCTGCCTTCTTTCAGGGTCGGGGTTTGGCCCCGGGCGGCGGCCTTGGGCTCCGCTGCACCCAGCCTCCCTGCTAAGGATCGTAGGAGCCAACCCCCAGTGGTTTCCTGCGATCCGTGCAGGCTCCCCGCTGGTGCCCAAGGCCGGGAAAGCCTCCGCCCGAGGCTTTCCCGGCCTTGGGCTCGGCCGAACCCCAGCATCCCTGCTAAGGATCCAGGAGCCGACCCCCAGTGGTTTCCTGCGATCCGTGCAGGCTCCCCGCTGGTGCCCAAGGCCAGGAAAGCCTCCGCCCGAGGCTTTCCCGGCCTTGGGCTCGGCCGAACCCCAGCGTCCCTGCTATAAGGATCCAGGAGCCGACCCCCAGTGGTTTCCTGCGATCTGTGCAGGCTCCCCACTGGCGGGAAACCACTGGGGGTCGGCTCCTGGATCCTTAGCAGGGACGCTGGGGTTCGGCCGAGCCCAAGGCCGAACCCCAGCGTCCCTGCAACGGTTTCCTGGTGGGCGTGGCTGGTGGGTGTAGCAAAGGTACAGTCAATTTGCATATTACTCTATTATTAGGTAGGATTTTTAAACTAGAGGCCTGATGCACGAAATTCATGCAAAAGTAGGCCTTCCTTCCCCCGGCTGCCGACACCGGCTTCCCTCTAGCACCTGGTACCTGGGCTTCCCTCTGGCCACCAACAGGCACCCGGGACTTGGACTTCCCTCTGGCCACCTGCAGGCACCCAGGACCCAGGCTTCCCTCACAGCCCCAGCTTCGTCCAGAAGGACGTCCGGAAGGATGGCCAGTCTAGTTAGCATATTACGCTTTTATTATTATAAACTAGGGGCCCGGTGCACAAAATTCGTGCACTGGGGGGGGTGGTCCCCTCAGCCCAGCCTGCCCCCTCTCACAGACTGGGAGCCCTCAGGGGATGTCCTACTGACAGAGGGAGGCGACCGAGCTGATCAGGGGAAGGCGCCAGACCCATCACCCCACTGCTGTAGTCACTGCCAGCCACCGCAGCCCCCAAGGTGTTTTCATCAACACAGACTCCAGTCCCTTCACCATGAAAAAATGACAACTTTCTTTAGGCATTTTCAAGATGTGTCTTTCATAGGATATGACATTTCTTTCTTTCTTTTTCTTTTTATCCTCACCTGAGTATATGTTTCCATTGATTTTTAGAGAATGTGAGAGAGGGAAAGACAGAGAAACATCAGTGTGAGAGGGACACTTTGATTGGTTGCCTCCTGCAAGAGCCCTGACGTGGGCCCCGGCCAGGGAGGAGCCTGCAACCTAGGTACATGCCCTTGATCAGAATCGAACCCAGACCCTGCGGGAGGCAGTCCGAGGTATTATCCACTGAGCCAAACACTTTAGGGCAGGATATGACGTTTCTTAGCCCTCCAGCAGCAGACCTTTGTTTTTTCCCTCCAGGAGTGTGGTGGAAAAACCCTAGGTCACCTTTTTGGATTCTTATTACCCAAGTTACCAAGAACATTACCAGTGGCGAACAGGGAGCTTAGCCAATGAGCGGTCAGAAAAAGGTGTTTCCTCTGCAGCTCACGTGCAGAGGCAGGACTGCTGGCAAGCCGAGGCTGGCACCCCCGCCCCCTTGCCAGCTCAAGCCTCCGCTGCGGTTTGGGCAAGGTGCCCCCTCCCCGCTCCGCTCAAGCCTCTGCTGCGGCTTGGGCAGGGCCCCCCAGCTTTGCTCAAGCCTCTGTCATGGCTTGGGCAGGGCCCCCCGGCTCCCATCAAGCCTCTGCCTTGGCTTCGGCAGGGCCCCCTGGCTCTGCTCAGGCCCTGCTCAAGCCCCTGACGCCCCACCCCTGGCTGATCTGCGCCAAGGCTGGTAGGCTAGGAGTGGCCGGGGGCGTTCTGGGACCCCGGCAGCTCAGGGCCTACGTGCGGTCTTATAGGCTTGGAATAGCCTGGGTCCCGAGGATGTTCTCAGGACCCAGGCCGCTGGATGCCTGGGTATGCAAATTAACCTGCCATCTTTGGAGTTAATTTGCATACTCACCCCTGATTGGCTGGTGGGCGTAGCGGAGGTACTGTCAATTTGCATCTTTCTCTTTTATTAGTGTAGATAATTTTTTATTTTTTAATTACAGTTGACATACAATATTATATTAGTCTTACATGTACAATATAGTGATTAGATATTTATCTTACTAAGTGATCACTTCTATAAATCTAGTACCCACCTGGTACCTACAGAGTTATTATATGATTGACTATATTCCTTATGCTATACTTTATACCCCCATGAATATTTTGTAAACCAATTTGTACTTCTTAATCCCTTTTTCACCCATCCCCCTAAGTCCTGCCTCATCAGATGACCATCAAAATATTCTCTATAGAGCTCAGCAGTTGTGGTTCAGTGGTTGAGCATCGACCTATGAACCAGGAGGTCATGGTTCAATTCCTGGTCAGAATATGTGCCCAGGTTGCATGCTCCATCCACAGTAGGGGTTGTGCAGGAGGCAGCAGATTAATGATTCTCTCTCATCATTGATATTTCTATCTCTCCCTCTCCCTTCTATGAAATCAATAAAAATAATTAAATAAAAACAACTATGTTCTGTATATCTATGGGTTTATTTTTTTGTTGTTTATTTTGTTTTTCAGATTTCACATGTATGTGAAATATATAGCATGTTTCTTTCATTTGCCAGGTCAGGAAAGTTTTCAGTCATTATTTCTTCAAATAGGTTTTCAATTCCTTGTTTTCTCTTCTCCTTCTGGTACCCCTATGATGCCATTGTTAGTAGGCTTGATGTCCCAGAGGCTGCTTAAACTATTCTCATTTTCTTTTTGCCTTTCTGATGAGGTGTTTTTTGCTGCCTTATCTTCCAAATTGCTGGTGCGATCTTCTGCTTCATCTAATCTACAATTGAGTCCCTCTAATGTATATTTTAAAATATATTTTTACTAGGGGCGCAGTGCACGAATTCGTGCACCTTGAAAGGAACTGTGGGCAGCAAGGCTGCAGTGGGCACAGGGGCGGGTCTCGGACCATTCTCCACAGCCCTGCTTGGCCCCTTCCGCCATGTCCTGCCTCACCCAGAGCCCTCCCTGTCGCAGCCCCGCCTCCTCCTCCACCGCCACCGCTCCCACGCGCTGACAGCACCAGCTCAGCTTGCACCCATTGATGGCGTGGAGCGATTGGGGCCAGCGCCTGCAGCGGGTGTGAGCGGCGGCTGCTACCTTGATCACCCCTTAGGAGCAGAGGTAGGCTGAGAAGCCCTCATGGGCAATTGACGCTGGCAGCCACCACTTGCACCTGCTGACAGCGCCGAGTGAGCGGGACCGGCGCGGGGCACCGGCAGCGGGGCGAGCGGCAGCTCTGGCGCTGGCTGCGGGTGTGAGAGGTGGCTGCCGGCCCCGATCGCCCCTCAGGAGCAGAAGGAGGTGGAGAACCCCTGAGGGGTGATTGGGGCTGGCAGCCGCCACTCACATCTGCTGAAGGTGCCAAGTGATCAGGGCTGACGCTGGGTGCTGGCAGCAGGTGCAAGCGCCGGGTGGGACCGTGGCGCGCGGAAGCAAAGAATTTTCAGTAACCACCAGAGGCTTGCCCCAATGACAGTGACCAGCGCCCCGCCTTGGTCTGGTACCCCCGCTCACCTGCTCCACCACCCTACTGCGGCCAACGCCTGCCATATTCCACGTGCGCCCCCTGGTGGTCAGCAAACATCATAGCGACCGGTTATTTGGGTGTTCCGCTGTTCGGTCTATTTGTATATTGGGGTTATATATATATAGATTGATTTCAGAGAGGAACATTAGAGGGAGAGATAGAAACATCAGTGATGAGAGAGGATCATTGATCTGCTGCCTCCTGCACACTCCCTACTGGAGATTGATCCCTCAACTGGGGCATGTGCCCTGAACTGGAATTGAACCGTGACTTCCTGGTTCATAGGTAGACTCTCAGCCACTGAGCCACAATGGACAGCCCTTTAATGTAGTCTTCATTTCAGTTATTATAGTCTTCATTTCTGACTGGTTCTTTTTTATGTTTTCTATGTCCATTTTTGTATTTCCTGTTGTTGTTGTTTTTTCATATATATATAATTGATTTCAAAGAGGAAGGGAGAAGGAGGAAGAGATAGAAACATCAATGATGAGAGAGAATCATTGATTGGCTTCCTTCTGCACACCCCCCACTGGGGATCGATCCTACAACCCAGGCATGTGCCATGACCGGGAATCAAACTGTGACCCTCTGGTTCGTAGGTCAGTGCTCAACCATTGAGCCAGGCCATCTGGGCCCCTATTTTTATTTTAATTGAAATCATTGAGCAGCCTTATAGCCAGTGATTTGAACTCTGCATCTGGTAGATTGCTTGTCTCTAGTTTGTTTATTACTTTTCTGGAGTTTTGTTCTGTTCTTTCATTTGGGAAATGTGTCTTTGTCTCATTTTGGCTGCCTTCCTGTATTTTTTTCTACATATTAGATATAACTGCCACAGTGTGGCCTTATGTAGTATGTATCCTGTGATATCCAGTTGCACAATCTCCCTATTATCTGAGCCTGGTGCTCTAGATGTATCCCTTTGTGTAGGTTATGTGTGCCTTCCTGTTGTAGTTGAGACTTGATTGCTGTTGGTATTTCAGTGAAAGGGATTGACCCTCAGGCTGATTGGTTGTGAGGACTGGCCATGACTAATGGAGAGGGGTTGTTGTTATGTGGGGGTTAACCCTGTGGAGGAGGGTTTGCTTTTGCTTTAACTGGGCTCTGGTGCCTGCTGATTCTGCCTTTGGAGTGTCATTTGTGGAGGTGGTTGGGTGGTGGTGTCTGAAGCTGGCTACTCGGTTTCTTTGTTCCGGGGCCTCTTGGGAGGTGTAGGCCAAGGTCAGCTGCAGCCTATGCCCTGCGTGGGCCACCTGACCTAATAGAAGCTACAAAATGATCTGCAGATGGTTGCTGCTTTTTCTGGGCTTGGAGGTGCCTGGGAGAGGCTAAGCTGTGAATTGAGGCTTGCTGCCACTAGTTTCTAAGTTGGTGCTGCCTAACAAGAGGTTTGGTGCACACAGGGGCCAGATGCTGCTTATTTGGGGTTTGTGAACTTCTGAGATTTTTTTATCCACAGCATGAGCTCTTGGTATGGAAAAGCCACTAGAAGTGACTTTGGCTGGGCCTACAAGTTGGGCGGGATGGGTCCTCTGGGAATGGGGATGGTAGAACAATGTTAGCCAGGTTAATGGAGACTCAGATATGATTCTCATCTGTGCATGCAAGGGAAGGGCTCAGCAAAGGAACAGTGGCTTCTGCCAGCACTTCTGTCTGGGAGGAAGCTGCCCCTCCAGCCCTCATCATGAAGCTGGCCAATTTAGTTCCTCCCCTGTCTCTGGCATCTTTCAAGCTGCTGCCCCAGTACTGCAGGTTAGAGTGAGTGAGTCTTAGTCTGTGAGCAGGTTCTTTAAGAGGAACACCTGAGACTCCAGCAGCCCTCCATCTTACTCAGCCACAATCCCTGTGGGTCTTTACAGCCAGGAGTTGTGCAGACTTCTCTTTCAGGCACTGGAGCTATGGGTGTGGGGCTGGGAACACTTGCTCCTTGGGGAAGAACTTTGCAGCCAAGGTTTCCCTTTCAAGTTTTAAGCACCGCACATGGGTGTGGGTCCTGCCAGTTCCACATCTCTGCCACTCCTACTAATCTCTGGACCTGAATTCTTCTGTATATCCTTAGACTTCTGTTCAGCTAGTCTTTAGGTGGTTCTCAGTGATGATTGTTCTGTAGTTTAATTGTATTTTGATGTGGTCATGGGAGGAGGCTAGTCCCGCATTAACCTGCTTTACCACCTTATCCAGAATCTGATATTTTCTTTTCTTTTTTTTATGTTTTATTGATATTTTAGAGAGAGGGAGGGAGAGGGAGGGGAGAAAAGAGGGAGGGAGGAATATAGATGTGAGAGAGAAACATCGGTCAACTGCCTCCTGCACAACCCCTGCTGAGGATCATGCCTGCAACCCGTGCATATGCCCTGACCACAATCAAACCAGCAACTTATGGTGCATGGGATGACGCTCAGCCAATTGATCCACACCAGCCAGGGCTGATATTTTCTTGAACCATAAAAGCAACTTTCATCATTAATGTTCTTTTTGACATGAATAGAATTTCATTTTAGTTCTTATATTAGCTTTTTAGTTAACATCCTTGTGTATGGTGATGGTGGTGGTGGGAGGGTGTTTTAAAACAGTTGTTCTAGATATTGCAGTTACATCTTTAATTTTTCACAATACACTTTGGGTTGATACTGTATAATTTCTTGTCAAAGGAACTTTGCTCAAATATAGTTTCATTTATCCCTGGTACTTATTCTTTATGCTGTAATTTTCATATGCTACATTTACATATTCTTTAGACCCTATATACAATGTTATGAATTTTCTTTTAACTAGTCATATGTATTTTGAAAATAAATATAGTGCGTAGGTAGCATCAGCAGAAATCTATTCTATTCTTTTAGCATTAACTGGTCTGCTCAGAATCCTCCCCACATGTACATATTTCAGAGGTTTGCACAGAGTGAATATGCAGAATATAAGGCTCCCCTTCCATACTTCCTTCCTGGGATTTCTCCCCTTTACTTTTTAGATTTCTGCTGTCCAATAGAACTTTTTGTGGTGATGAAAATGTTTCACAGTGGTAGCCACTTGTCACATGAAGCTGTTGAGGACTTGAAGTGTGGGTGGTGCACCTGAGAAATGGAATTTTTAATTTTAATTAGTCTCCATTTAAACATGAATACTCACATATGTCAAGTGATACTGTATGGGATAGACTTTTATTGCAAAAAGTTCTATTGGACAGCACTGTTCTAGATGCTGTGGTCATCTTGAACTCTGTCCTTATTTTTCTGAGCTAATAAGACAATAGGTTTTTATCTAGATTTGAACTGACCTGCATAGTCAGAATAAAGCCTTCCCTCAGCTTAAAAGATATAGAAATTAGGAAGCTCAAAGCAGTACTTTCTGTTTTCCCTCATGTGAACTCCCTTCCAATTTATGCCAGCTTATTTTTTTAAGATTTTTAAAATTGATTTTTAGAAAGAGAGGAAGGGACAGGGACAGAGTGAGAGGGAGGAAGGAAGGGAGGGAGGGAAACAGAGAGAGACATCGATGTGAGAGCAGAACATCAATTGGCTACCTCTTACATGTCCCCTACCAGGGATCAGGCCTGCAACGTGGGCATGTACCCTGACTGGGAATCGAACCAGCAACCTTTCAGTGTATAGGCTAATGCCCAACCAACTGATCCTCACTGCCAGGGCTTATGCGTGATTTTGATTGCTCTCCAGAGCCTTCAAGTAGTTGTTTTGTATACATTTTTACTCAAGTTTATAATTATATTAGAGGCCCAGTGCACGGATTCATGCACTGGTGGGGATGTGGCCTGCGGGGATCAGCCCACTGTGGGAGCGCACTGACCACCAAGGCACAGCTCCTGCATTGGGCGTCTGCCCCGTGGTGGTCAGTGCACATCATAGTGACTGGTCAACTGCCGTTCTGTCGCTGGGCTTTTATATATATAGACTAGTGGCCCGGTGCACAAAATTTGTGCACGGGGCGAGGGTGTTCCCTCAGCCCAGCCTGCACCCTCTTCAATTGGGGATCCCTCTTGCAATCTGGGACTGCTGGCTCCTAACCGCTCACCTGCCTGCCTGCCTGATCTCGTCCCCAACTGCTCTCCCCTGCTGGCCTGATCTTGCCTCCAACTGCCCTCCCCTGCTGGCCTGATCTCACCCCCAATGGCCCTCCCCTGCTGGCCTGATCTCGCCCCTAACTGCTCTCCCCTGCTGGCCTGATCGCCCCTAACTGCCTCTGCCTGCCTGATCGCCCCTAAGTGCCCTCCCCTGCTGACCTGATCTCGCCCCCAACTGTCCTCCCCTGCCGGCCTGATCTCGCCCCCAACTGCCCTCCCCTGCCGGCCTGATCTTGTCCCCAACTGCCCTCCCCTGCTGGCCTGATCTCACCCCCAACTGTCCTCCCCTGCCAGCCTGATTGTCCCTAATGGCCTCTGCCTCGGGCCCCACCACCATGGCTTTGTCCGGAAGGAAGTCTAACGTCCGGAAGATGGCCTGTCGACCTGGTTTAATTAGCATATTACCCTTTTAGTAGTATAGATAGATTATATAAGATAGGATTGCTTAAATGGGAGGGGGGCCCTTTTTCATCAGGAGGAGATGATGTTGGCAGACAAAAATACATAATCTCTATATCTGGACTGATAGCTAGCCATATGCACTATACTGCCAAACTGGTCATTAAAAGGTTGAACCACTTTCTCACACCTTACACCAACCAGCTGTTGCCCTTAAAACCCCTTCTCAGCCCCCACCTTAGGTTCTGCCTCCACAGTTCACCCAGATTTGGTTCTGATTGGTCAGTTTCTATGCCAGTCAGTGTCAAAGCTCCGCCTCCTAGGCAGCGATTGGCTCCTCACAGTTCACCCAGATTTGGTTTTGATTGGTTGGTTTCTATGCCAGTCAGTGTCTTCGGGCCTATCAATGGGCCTGGTCAGAGAGGCAGCGCTGATTAGCAGCCCCAGTGGAGGCCCGAGAGAAAGAGAGGCACGGCTGCTGGCCAGGACTGGAGTGAAGGAGAGAGGCAAGGGCTGATCAACAATTGCCATGGAGGCTACGGATCAGACCCTGCTTCTCTCTCCAGGCCTCTCTTTCTTTGGGCCTGATCCGCAACCACCTGGGCAGTCAGTGCTGGGTTGGGGCGCTCGCAGCAGCGGCAATCAGTGCTGTGTCGCCACGTCAACCCAGCACTGATTTCCAGTCAGTCAAGCCTTCGGTCGTTTTGGATGTTATGGACCCTGAGTTTTTATATATTAGGACTAGTGGCCCGGTGCATGAAATTCGTACACGGTGGGGTGGGGGGTGTCCCTCAGCCCGGCCTGCACCTTCTCCAATCTGGGACCCCTCAGATTGACTGCTGTCAGACATCCCTCTTGCAATCCGGGACCGCTGGCTCCTAACCACTCACCTGCCTGCCTGCCTGATCACCCCTAACCACTCTGCCTGCCGGCCTGAACACCCCCAACTGCCCCCCCCTTCCAGCCTGATCACGCCTAACTGCCCCCCCACTGGCCTGATCGCCTCCAACTGCCCTCCCCTACTGGCCTGATTGCTCCTAACCGCCTCTGCCTTGGCCCCACCACCATGTCTTTGTCTGGAAGGATGTCTGGAAGGTCTCCTGGAAGGTCTCTCGGTCTAATTAGCATATTTCCCTTTTATTAGTATAGATATGCATCCAATAAGAATTGCTTCACCATTTACCAGAAGTTGAACTCCACCTCTTAACTTTTAAATCATTTTAGTAGTGATTTAATTTTAAGGTATTAATTTTTGTGTGTTTTGTTATCAGACTCTACTTACCAACCACTTACTATCCATGCCCTTTAACCTTCCTAAAAGTATTATGTACCTTTAAGGTTACTGAATCTTAATATTCTAAATTTGATATTCCTATCTCAGATATGCTAGAATTTAATGGAATTCTTCAAAGCAGTAAACTCATATCATTGATAACCTGTTTGGTATACCTTGCCTTTTCTAGATACCTAAAAAGGTTTAAGGTGATGAAGATCAAAGTTCTACGAAGCTGGTGCCGGCAGATCCTTAAAGGACTTCAGTTTCTTCATACTCGAACTCCACCTATTATTCACCGAGATCTTAAGTGTGACAACATCTTTATCACTGGCCCTACAGGCTCCGTCAAGATTGGAGACTTAGGTCTGGCAACCCTGAAGCGGGCTTCTTTTGCCAAGAGTGTGATAGGTATGTTTCAAGTGTACCTTGCAGCCTAACTGGCTTTCTGACATACCTTTTATTTAGAAGCCCGACCTGTCAGAGCTTTTATTATGTAACATAAACCTTCAAAAATTCATAACATGAACTTAGGAAGTGATCAGTTCTACTTAATGAGATGTGTAGCTCTCTATATTTACACTTCTAGAATCATCTTCTGTCAATGTTTTTATAAATTATAAACAAAGTAAGGTGAACTCTTTTAATAAAACTTATGTTAGCTATCAATCTTATTGGGTTATTCTGTTGATATTTAGTATTATATACTTACTAGAGGCCCAGTGAATGATTGAATCATGCACGTGTAGGGTCCCCTACACGCTTTCGCTTTTGATCACGGGGAAGCTGGGTGCTTGTCCGCTGGTGCACCAGGCCTTTCAGAAGCCTCTGGCGCGGCGAAGGCTTCTGAAAGGCCTGGTGCCTGAGCGGACAAGCACCCAGCTCCCCCGCTTTTGATGGTCCGCGGTGGGTCGGGAGCTCACTGCCCCAGAGGCCCCTTCTGTGCCGCAGCACAGCCATGGCGCAGACGCTGAGCTCGAGCCGCCGCTGGCGACGCGAGCTCAGTGTCCCGCCGGCACAATCGGCCACCCCGGCCACCCCGAGTCCCGCCCCCCCCCGCGCCTCCTGGCCAATCGCAGGCATAGTGAAGGTATGGTCAATTTGCATGTTTGTCTATTTTTAGGTAGGATTTCCTTAATAGATAATAGTGAGTTATTTCCCATGTGAAGGAAACAATTTATATGTATTTTAGTTACTAAAATAGTCTGTTGGATTTCTATGTATATTGAAAAATATCAGCCTATTAAAAGTTTATTTTAAAGTGTGAAAATATGAGTTCATTCTGAAAGTTCGGTTTTACAACTTTTTTTCCTTATTCCTACTCTTCACAAGATATGATATATCTAAAACAGGATTTTTCAACTTAAGTACTATTGAAATTTTGGGTTAGACAATTCTTTGTTGTGAAGATTGTCTTTTACATTGTAAGATTATTTAGCAGCATACCTGGCCTCTACTCACTAATTGCCAGTAGCACACCCCTTGTTCTCCCCCTAGTTGTTATAACCAAAAATGTCTCTGGAAATTGCTAAATGTTAACCTTACAGCTACCATACAGTAGGGGGCAGACAAGTATTTTGATCTTTTATTTCAAGGCTCTGCTTGGTACAGCAGTAATCCATTTGAAATAGTAAATAAGGACACTTGACCCTGTTCTAGTTTCTTTTATAAAGGCCTTGCAGTGAAAGATCTATAATATATTTGATGAAATAGACTAAGATTTTGTTCCTCTTTCTAATACCCCTCCCTTCCTTCCCTCTTCCATTTTATTCTCTTTCTCAGGTCAACTCCTGCTTCTTCCCTGGGTGAGTAGCTTCTACTTTCATTGAGTCTGAATCATTCTTTTAATTTAAAGGTACCCCAGAATTCATGGCCCCTGAGATGTATGAAGAGAAATATGATGAATCCGTTGACGTTTATGCCTTTGGGATGTGCATGCTTGAGATGGCCACATCTGAATACCCTTACTCGGAGTGCCAGAATGCTGCGCAGATATACCGTCGCGTGACCAGTGTAAGTCTTCCTCTCACTGACTGATGAACTTAGGTCACATTAAGAAGGAATCCCAACCTGGACAACATCAAATAATGCAGAAGGGAGCAATAGTGAAGGCATACTGAAATGTTGGAAGAAGAGGGAGTTAAGATATTTATTGCTCATGATACAGTGAGAACAAACATAAAGAAGCACCAGTTTATTCTGGACCCTCCTTGCATTCATTTAAATGTTTATTATGAGATGTAAGTTCTCATTTTCTCCCACCATAAAGCTTATTTGAGTTATGCTCTTAAACTAAGCTGGTTTGTTCACAGACTTTTTTTCTGAATGGCTTAAAATTGATATACTAATTTGTTAAATCATTTATTAATACCCACAGTGTTTAAGTTATAAATTTAAACCATATTCTACTTTACACATGGTAATTAATCTCTGCCAAAAGAGGTATTTTCTAGAGTGTCCAATGGAAACCTGAAGCATAGTTGTTAGGTCCATAATATAAAACACTGAAAGTTTACTATAATGGAGGCTTTCCACAAAAGGCATAACAGGTAAGCAAAGTAATTTTATTGACTATTTTTATAACTTTTTCTTTTATGAAAAAGTTTAAACATATACAAAAATAGAGAGAATCATACAATGAATTCCCATTTATTCAATGCAACATGAATATTGGGGCCATTTTTGCTACACTTGCTTCATCTGTTCTCTTTCTCTATTTCATTGTTTCATTTTACCACTATGTACTTCATTATGCCTCTATAAAAATTAAAGATTTTTATATTATATAACCATATCATATCTAAAAAATATAATAGTAAATTTCTGGATCATTTAATACCCTAACCTATTAAGATATTTTCCCTATTGTTTCAGAGATGTCTGTTTACAGTCAGTGTTCAAAATAGGGTCCATCAAGGTCCACAGAATACATTTTGTTGTCATGTGTCTTTATCTAGAACTATTGCCCTTGCTTTCTTTTTCTGTGTTTTATTGATTTGTTGAAAGAATTAGATGAATTGTTTTGGGAAATGTTTCACATTCTAGATTTGTCTATTTGCTTCCTTATGATGTCATTTAACTTGTTATTCTATCTTCTATATTTCTGTAAACAGAAATTTACCTTAAAGTTGTAGATGGGTGTTGGTGATAGAAAAATAATTTAATTAGGTTTATTATAAGTTTTTTATAATAAATTGTTGGTTTTTGTTGTTAATCCTCACCCGAGGATATTTTTCCATTGATTTTTAGGGAGAGTGGAAGACAGAGAGAAACATCAATGTGAGAAAAACACATTGATTGGTTGCCTCCTGCACAAGCCCTGACCAAGGCCTGGGTTTGGGAGGAACCTGCAACCAAGGTACGTGCCCTTGACTGGAATTGAACCCGAGACCATTTTGTCTGCAGGCCAAGGCTCTACCCACTGATCCAAACCGGCTAGGGCTATTATAATTTTTTAATGAATTAATATTTTAAAACTTTCCCAGTTTTAATTTCTAAGACGGTAAATAACAATACTATAATACATAAGCAAAAGTCTTTGGAGTCCTCAATCATTTTTAAAAGTGTAATGGAGGACCCCAAGAAAAACAAGTTTGAGACCACTAATTCCAAATGCTTGATTAAATTTAGGTTCATTCTGGCCGGTGTGGCTCAGTTGGTTGAGTGTCATCCCGTGTACTGCAGAGTCTCAGGTTTGATTTCTGGTCAGGGCACATAAAAAAATTAGGTTAAAAAAATTTTGCAAGAATAAATATGTGGTTCTGTGTATTTTATATTACACTAGAGGCCCAGTGCATGGATTCATGTACCGGGGGAGGGGAAGTCCCTTGGCCTAGCCTGTGGGGATCAGGCAGAAACTGGCTCTCTGACATCCCCTGAGGGGTCCTGGATTGCGAGAGGGTACAGGCCAGGCTCAGAGACCCTGGGCCTCTAGTATGCATATAAGATCTTTGGTTAATCTCTTCTCACACTTCTCCCTACCCGCTTCCCTCTGACATTCATCAGTCTGTTCCATGTTTCCATGCCTGTGGTTCCCGCTCCTGCGTTGAGCGTCTGCCCCCTGGTGGTCAATGCGTGTCATAGATACCAGTCTGCTCGTCGCTTAGGCTTTTATATATGACTAGAGGCCCGGTGCACTTTGTGCACGGGACGAGAAGTCCCTCAGCCCAGCCTGCACCCTCTGCAATCTGAGACTCCTTGGGGGATGTCCAACTGCCTCTCACAATTCGGGACTGCTGGCTCCTAACCACTCGCCTGCCTGCCTGCCTGAGCGCCCCTAACCGCTCTGCCTGCCTAATGGCCCCTAACCACCTCTGCCTGCCTGCCTGATCGCCCGTAACTGCTCCCCTACCGGCCTGATTGCTCCTAACGGCCTCTGCCTCGCCCCGCACCCAGGACCCAGGATTCCCTCCTCCGACTGCTTGTAGGCACCCAGGATGCGGGTTTCCCTCCCTCTGGCCGGCCATAGGCACCCAGGACCCAAGCCGACTTCTTCTGGGCTGACTGCCCCCGCAGGGGACCATGGGTGGGTGGCTTTGCCCAGGCCACAGCCACAGGCGCTGGTGCCTGGGACCACGGGGTGGGCGGCTTGTTCGTCTCTTGGGCTGTAGCCACAGGCGCTGGCACCCAGGACCACGGGGCAGGCAGCTTGTCCCTCTCCGCAGGTGCAGCCGCTAGGTGCAGCCGCTGGCCCCTGGGACAGTGTGGACTGTGGGGCATGGCTTGTCTCTCTCCCGGGCCACAAGCGCAGGTGTAGTGCTGGCACCCGGGACCGCGGGGCGGGCGGCTTTTCCCTCTCCCAGGCTGCAGGCTGGCTGGTCCCATTTCTCTCTTGCAAGTTCATTTGTGCCTGGCTGGTCCCCATTTCTCTCTCGCGAGCCCATTTGTGTCTGGCTGGTCCCCAGTCCTCTCTCCTGTGTTGAGTGTCTGAGCCATTATGGTGTGAGAGTGTAACAACCATTTGCATATTAGCTCTTTATTATATAGGAGGATTAAGAGGCACATAGTATCTAGTTAACTCATTTTTAGTGATGCAGTTTCATTGAAATTTTATGTATTAGAACATGTGGTTATAAGTTGTTTATTTAGATTTTGATAGCTGATTTGAATGGTAATTTAGTATACTTCTAAAAAACTTATGGCACAGTGGTTGAGCATTGACCTATGAATCAGGAGGTCAGTTTTATTCCTGGTCAGGGTACATGCCCAGGTTGTGGGGTCGATCCCCAGTGGTGGGGGCGGGAAGGAGGCTTCCAATTGATGATTCTCTCTCATTATTGATGTTTCTATCTCTCTCTCCCTATCCCTTTCTCTTTGAAATTAATAAAAATACATTTTTTTAAGAAAAACTTAAGAGAAATGTTTTTATTAGGGAGACCAAATTAGTTTTATGTCTTCACAAATAAAGTTTTTGGACATATCTTTGATTACTTCATTAATTATAATTGCTGTGAATATTCCTATAATGTCCTTTTTTTGTAGCTTGTATGTGATTCTACTGTGTGATAGGTATGCGACTACTCTGGACAGTTAATTTATTTTATTCAGCATGAATGGTAAGAACCATTAGAGTCTTTATACCCAATAAAAATAATAGATATTGTTTGTATGGAAAAGAGCATTACTCTCAAGTTATTCTCATCTTTGTAACTTTTGTGGTATTTTATCAATGACTAGAGGCCTGGTGCACAAAATTTTGCACTTGGCGGGGAGGGGTCCCTCAGCCTGGCCTGTGCCCTCCTGCAGTCCGGAAGCCCTGCGGGGATGTCTGACTGGCGGCTTAGTGGGCCTGAGCTGTCGGTTGGACATCCTTAGCATTGCCATGGAGGCGGGAGAGGCTCCCACCACTGCCGTTGTGCTCTCCAGCCGTGAGCCCGGCTTCTGGCTGAGCGGCGCTCCCCCTGTGGGATCACAATGACCACCAGGGGGCAGCTCCTGCGTTGAGTGTCTGCTCCCTGGTGGTCAGCGTGCATCATAGTGACCAGTCATTGCACCATTTGGTCATTTGCATATTAGCATTTTATTATGTAGGATACGCTGTAGATGAGGCCCCCTAGAACCATAAGAAATGCAAAAAATTCACTGTTAAGTCATGCTTGAATTGCCCCCACTTAAAATCAAATTGCCCCCCTCCTCCCTGTGGAGCGTGTGCTGCACCTTGGGAACCACTGGGCTTGATGCTCTTCCTCTCTGAGCTTCATTTCTGAATACATACGCATATACCATGGGAATTGTAATCTCTTCTCCGCCTACCTCACTGGGTTGTCATGAGGAGGTTCTAAGCTAATAAATCCAGAAATGTTTCATCAAGTAAGTGATGTCTAAACAGGAAGGGATTGTTATTTTTAAGCCCACATGTACCCTCTCAGGTAGCAGGTACTGATTAGGGGAGGAAGGCATGATTGTTTCCTGGGACTGTAGCTATGGAAGCTTTGCAGAGGGTTCTGCAGGCCTCGGAGGGGCGGGCCCTGGCCAGCAGCCCTGTAGCAGTGGTCATCCATGGAGGCACTGGCGGGGGGCAGGGCATTACAGGGGTACAAAAGGGGCAGTGAGGCCGAAGGGGGAGTAACTGTCAAACCTCCCCACTTGGCGCCATTCTTTAAATTGTACATTGCTGTTTCGCAGTTGTACCTGTTCAGGGCGGGGCTCCAATCTCCTGGAGCAGGGTGGGGGCTGCGCCAGCATGGAGCCAGGTGGGCTAGGAGGGCGGGTTTAGTCGTGCCCCCAGCGAGGTTCAGCACGCTTCCTCTGTGGAGATGGTGCTGCTGCTGTGGGGGGGAGGGTCTCACCCTAGGGGCCGGCGCTCAGGCCTGCCTCCACCCGGGTCTAGAGTTGTAGGGAGGAGAGGTATGCCCGGCCCCAGCGGACCCTGGGTGCCTCAGGGGCACTGACGGGTGGTCACCAGCGTGTATTGTTGTGGGCACTCCTGGCGGGGGTAGTGGGGGTAGAGATCGGGAATCAGAGGTGCGGGCTGCAGCTACCCCCTAGGCTGGGTCTTCTTCCCGTCTGGTCAGCCTTCCCGTCCCCCTGGGGGTGCAGGGGCTGGGGTAGGGTGTCTGTCTGTCCCCCCGGGGGTGCGGGGGCTGGGGTAGGGTGTCCATGGCAGGGGGAATGGAATAGCTCCCTGTGGCCACTTCCTATTCCTTCTTTGTAGTCCCGGCTCCTGTCAGGCACTCTCCTCAGACCCCCGGGAACTTGGCTCTGGCCGCCCACCCCTTGCTGTGCGCACAGCCTCCTGCTGGTCTGTCAATATGCAAATTGGTCATTACTGTGACACCGTTAGGACCAATTAGCATATTACCTCTTTACATATATAGGTTGTTACTATCTCCATGTCTCTCTCCTGAGTCCTTACTGTTATATTCGTCAGCCTCTTTTCAACACACATTCTCCATCCCACCCCAGTTTCTAAGTCATGGTAGCGCTCTCTAAAGCATTGATCTTCAACTCAGGCAGGAGAAATGTAGTTTCTTTAGGCTTCAGATAATTGCAATAAGTATCTTAATCATTATTCCATAGTTTTTCCCTTAAAAAGCTCATCTGCTTTGCCTCTTAGAGTTCTAGATCTGTATTCCAAGTTCAGGTCTTTTATTATTACCTTTTCTCCCCTCAATGCATAAAATCATTTCCATTTTTCCTTTTTTTCTTTGGAGATAGGGTGGCTTATTTACTGGATGATTTTCCCCTTTATTTTATTTAGAATTCTTGAAACCTCAAGAAGTATATATGACTCCTTGTTTTTTTACTCTCTACTTCCAGTTTATCAGATTCTTGCTTCAGAATAACTCTTAGATGCAAGCCTTTATTCTCATTGTCAAAACTCTGATTTTACATCTTATGTCACACCCTAACATTATCTTCCAGAAGTAGTTTATATTATCAATTAATTTTTTTGCTTATCAAAGCATGTACAAATTTTTAACGTTCTCTTTTGCTATTCCTTATCTTCTTCTAAATACTTTTTTAATTAAGCTAGTCCTCTTTATTATCTTAAACATATGCCACATCCTTTCCTTTATTCCTACCCATTTGTACATGCTATTTACCTTCTCTCGATGATGAGAGAGAATCATTGATCAGCTGCCGCCTGCATGCCCCACACTGGGGATCGAACCATGACCTCCTGGTTCATAGGTTGACACTCAACTACTGAGCCATGCTGGCTGGGCAGTTTTTACATTTTTTAAATCGTGAAAATCAAAAGGATATGTCATAACATGTGAACATTATACCAAATTCATATTTCAGCATCATAAATAAATTAACAAAACCCAGCCATACTCATTTATTTCTGTATTATCTATATCTGTTTGGCCCAGTGCACGGATTTGTGCACATTGAAAGGAAATTAGAAGAAATATTTTAATGTTGCTATTTGCCCTTTCTCTATAATAGAAGTGTCAGAGATGAAAATAATATATAAATTAATAAATAAACAATAACAACATGATATAACAACAAAAACATGATATAAAAACAACATTGATAAAAACAATGGCTGATAAATTGATTAAACTTATTCTAATATCTCCCTGTATACCACATTAAGAGTAAAAACAGCCGAAACTGGTTTGGCTCAGTGGATAGAGCGTCAGCCTGCGGACTGAGAGGTCCCGGGTTCGATTCCGGTCAAGGGCATGTACCTTGGTTGCGGGCACATCCCCAGTAGGGGGTGTGCAGGAGGTGGCTGATCGATGTTTCTAACTCTCTATCCCTCTCCCTTTCTCTCTGTAAAAAATCAATAAAATACATTTTTTTTAAAAAAAGAGTAAAAACACTTTCAGAGTGCTTAACTAATTTTCCTTGTGATGAAGTATTTACAACTTTAACGTCACATGCTCTTCGAACTCGAGAGAAAGCAACATATAACTGACCATATCCGAAAATGGGTTCAGGTAGGAATATTCCTACTCTGCCTAGAGTTTGTCCTTGTGATTTATTAATAGTCATTGCAAATGCTGGCATCACGGGAAACTGTCTTCAAGTTAATTTAAATGGGAGGCCAGTGTCAGACAGGAACAAATCAATTCTTAGAATCAGAACAACCTCTCCTTCCGCAGATCCTGTTAATACTTCAGCTTTGAGAAACACACACGTGTGATTGGCACCAGTGAATGCTTTATATGTATCATGCATGTTTTAGTCAATGTTTATTTTTTTTAAATATATTTTATTGATTTTTTACAGAGAGGAAGGGAGAGGGAGAGAGCGTTAGAAACATCAATGAGAGAGAAACATCAATCAGCTGCCTCTTGCACACCCCCTACTGAGGATGTGCCCGCAACCAAGTACATGCCCTTGACTGGAATCGAACCTTGGACCTTTGAGTCTGCAGGCCAATGCTCTATCCACTGAGCCAAACCAGCTAGGGCAACGTTTTATTTTTAAATTGCCAGCGTGCGTCATATGTACTGGCCTGTGCCTCGGGCCTGCCCTGGTCAGCTGGGCAGCCGACATCTGAGGCTTGCCTGCGTCTCGGGCCTTGGCTGGGCAGCCGATATCTGAAGCTTGCCTGTGCCTCGGGCCGGCCCTGCGGGGCTGAGGGGACTGGGGGACTCCGGAGGTAGGCATGTGGAGCGGCCGGACCTGCCTGGGGGCAGGCCCAGCCATGCCGCATGCCTGCCTCCCCGGCAGGGCTGAGGGGACTGGGCGCCACCATCTTGTGGCTGTGGGCACCGCCATCTTTGTGAGGGTGTGATGGTCAATTAGCATATTCCCTCTTTATTAGATAGGATAGCTAATATGCTAATTTGACCAAACAGAATAACCATCCAGACATCCTTCTGGACGACCTTCCACAGCTCAAGGGACTGTAAGGGCCAGCAGAGGATGTGAGAGCCTGCAAGGGCCGGCCAAGGCTGCGAGGGCTGAGCCCCTTCCACGAATTTCGTACATCGGGCCTCTAGTAATAATAATAATAATAAATGTCAGAAATCAAGCATTGCTAACATGACACAAATACAAACTTTGAAATTATTTCCTTTACCTGTTTCTGGTTTTTAATCTTTTTTCTAGACCTCAAGAGCAAAAAAACTTTGGGTTACATGGGTAGCAGGTTTGAGCCCTGTGTAAAGGACTAATGATCCCTGTTCAAAGAAGTCTTCAGTTAACTTGAAAATCTCTGCCATTGGTAACGAAAAGATCCAAATAAGCGTACTAATATACTAGGCACGATTTTTGTCCACTGTTAAAAGAATAGAAACTGCAATAAACAATAGCATCAATGAAGGATATCTGAAGGATAGTGCATTTTAGATTGGAGCAGTATAAAGGCTTTCATGTATCAGAGAGTAATGAGCCTTGAGGAATTACGAGGTAAACTAATTTTCTTTGATAGAACTAGCTGGATTTGGTAGGGAGTTTGAAGAGGCTTGTTTTCCAATGGGATCATAAGGTATGTTCAAATTCCTCTAAACTAATGGTTCATACCAGTAAGAATCTAGCTGAATCCAGCCTCATAACAACCAAGTTAGAAATAATGGGGTTTTTTAATTACTTTGTTTGTGTAATTTGACTTTGTCACTAATTCTATTAGCCTTTCGATTGCAAGGTTTGAACATTCTGTCTGGGAGGAAACAGAATGAAAGCAGTTAAGACAAAATTCCTTTTAGTTTTTATATAACAGATTGCAATTCACCCCCCCTTTTTTTTCCCAGAGAGAATTGAGGCTGATTCCTGATTAGATAGGGTTTTAAAAGTTGAGGGAAACATGTTTGTTTATTTGTTTGTTTGTTTGTTTTTTACTTAGCAGCTGGAATTTTTGTGCTAGCTCAGAGACCTAAATCCACTGGAATTAGCTGAAATTGTTTTTTGCTTTTTAAAATAAATTTTATCTCTGTTTCCATTCAGTAAATTTGGGTTATACATGTAAAAGAAAATTGTGTATTATGGGCTATGACATGGGAACATTGTGAATGATTTTCAGAGTCATTCAATTACTCTACTGTGATTTGATTAAGATTAAAAGTTCTTAATATTAATCAGACTGTTAATCTTAAACCAGGCAGTTCTGGATATCATTCCCAGTGTTTTAGGTGCTAGAGAACAATTGTGAAATCCTTATTTCAGAATTTTTCAGGAAAGCTAGTTTTACTTATTCACACTGAATGTTGATCTATAATTCACAGGTTTTATCCTAAAAGTCATTACACTATAGAATAAAAACTGGTAGGGTATAAAAAGATGGTTTGTATATTTAAGTACATTATAATAGTAATTAGTTTCCTAGTATTTTGTAGAGAACTTATGTGCCAAAAGAGTCGTAATTCAGCCTTCTCATTATATATGATTTGAAGTATACCTTGAAAGAAGTGTAGGGCTCAGTTGGCTTAAAAAATGGAGGAGTAGGAAGAGTATTCTTGTTGGTGAAAATATGTATTAAGTATTCAGTGAACAAGTAACCAGCTTGATTGGACTTATCTTGGGTAGATTGGAGTAGAGAAGTAGATACAAGTTGGATTGTGAGAGCTTTTTCACACCAGATTAAAGACATTAAAAGTACTTTAACATGGACTAGAAGTAACATTGAATCCCAGGCATTGTGGAATTTGTATTTGCTTAACCCACCCACTGGAATATAGACTCCATTTCTTTTATTCTAAATGCTGAAGATAATGCAGTGTATCTAGTGGGTGTCTGATACCTACTAGATTAGACAAGTCTAAACTAGACACTCCATACATGCCAGTTGCATTAAGGAATTAATTCTAACTTTGACATAGTATTAATTCCTGGCCCACCATTATCATATTTGAATGAGGGTGACGGGGGAGGACTTCCACTGAGATTTTTTTTTAGAGCTGTGATTCTGTGGCCATCTAGTAGATGTGAACTGTTAGCCATTTTTGAGCAGTGTGATGTTAAATGATGTCAGATGATTGGAAATGGTTAAATATCAGATGATTCAATGAAGCCAGGTGGTTGAACTAGTCACAATGTAAAATACAAATTGGGAGACAGAGAGAATGGAAACAATGAGGCCTGTCTTAAATTGGTCTAAACTTAAAGAGGTTATTACAGTTTTGATCATCTGGACTTGGGTGATTACAACTGTTATATAAAAGAAGCAACAATTTTAAGAGGTAACAGGTCAGTAAAAATCGAATTTTGCTTGAGCATCCATCTTTGGCTCTTGGAGGGGATAGTAGGATTATTAGTTGCAAAACTGCTTACCAGCAGTTTTAAACATGTATCTTTGTTTAAAAGCTCATAGACAATAATAGTACTTATATTGTAGGAAGAAGCATCCAAGAATGACTAAGTTTTCTGTCTGGAACATAGAAATGATGATGATACCATTGAAGAAATTTGGAAATCCAGAGAAAGGCATGGACTTTCTGAACAAGGAATTAGAATTTAGACATGTAAATTGTTATCTGTATGTGAATGGTATTTTTATTATATTTATTGAAAACTCTTATTTTGATATGTAGAAAAGGCTGGTCTTCATAGATCTAGGTATCTGTGACTACGTTATAACTTTGTCCTAAAAAAGCTACCGCATTTGGGTTTTGTTTGTTGCTCAATAGAGTTTAAAAACTTACCCACATCTTTATATCTGATAAACCTATGAAGCAGGCACCTGTTTTCTAGCTCTTCCATTTTCATTAGCTAACCATAATCCTGAACAGGCTTACTTACGCACTTAAGTTAGAGATAATGCTATATTTCTGACCAATACCTGACATCCTATACTACCTACTTGGTAGCGATGAACTGTGTTGAGCCAGAGATCAATGATAACTACTTTGAAATAGCTTGTTATGCCCTGGCTGATGTGGTGTGGCTCAGTTGGTTGGAGCATCGTCCCATACACCGAAAGGTGGGTTCAATTCCCCATGCAGGGCACATACCCAGGTTGTGGTTTTGCCCAGTCAGGGTGCAGATGGGAGGCAACTGGCTGATGTTTCTTTCTCTCCCTACTTCCTCTCTCTGGAATCAATTTAAAAAATAAAAAAGAAGTAGTAGCTTGTTAGAATTCATGGTCATTTCTAGCCTTTAGAGTAAAAAATATTCCTACCAAATAGCTTCCAAGCCCTTGTCTTATGCTACTATTGTTTAGTAATTGAAGCCTTAGTACCCACTGTCTTGATGGGGATTCAAGCTTACCAAATTACAAGCGATAGGATTTGATTCTGTTATATGTTAAAACAATGCAATGAACAACACTTTTTATACTATCTTTGTTAATGCCATGAACAAAACCTTTCCTTAATAACTAAAATCAAAGAAGGAGTTATTTGGGCCCATGAGTTCTTCCTGGCAATGCATAAGCATAGTGAGGCTTTGTAATAGAAGAGAAGGGAGAAGAATAAATTCTTGCTACTACTGTGTACCAATTCAAAGCTGTTTATTTTTTAATGTGCCATGAGAGAGTGGTGAGGCATTTACCTTAATATTACCACTTTTTAAGTTAGATAAACAGAGGAACTATTTTCCACACTTTTCAAGTGAATTTATGGGATATAGCTCAGTTCACAGACTTGGTTTTTGACAGCTTGAACTGAGAAGTATTATGATCTCCTTGTCCAGTGTACTTTTGGCTACATATTCTGAGTTTACAGCTTGATCATTGAACTCAATCCCCATTTTCTTTTAAAAGCATAGTTTCAACATGATTAGGGGAAAGGGAGTATTTAGATAAATAGTTTTCTAGTGTAGGTTTTGATGTCAAGGAGGCAGAACTTGTGGACATAATGGGTGGAGCTTTGAATAAGTAAAAATCTCATTTTGCTTGTCCAGGAGTCTGTTGCTGTTGGAGGAGAAGCAGGAAGAATAGTAACAGAACAGTTTCCCAGCTGTGTAGAATGTAGTGTTTAAAGAGCCAATCTAAGATAACTAGATTGTTGGTTGAGCAGAGCAAACTCATATCTGAGAGTTGGGGAAGCATGGCTAGTGTGAAACAAGAAATTATGCTTCATCCTGACTTTGATGTCTGCCTTGCTTATGCTGTGGGCTAATTTACTCTATTAATTTACATTGTCATTTTCCTCTGTAACAAGTCTATTTTGCTTTTCTGATGGATTTTACAAAGAAAGATTTTTGCTCAGTGTTTGTCATCGTAAATTCTCATTGCTGCTGCTGCCCTCAAAAGGATTGTGTAAATGAGGTGGGTAAGAATTTTCAATATACAGAAGATACGTGTGTGTGTGTGTGTGTGTGTGTATTTGGTCGTATGTGTAGAAAGTTTCACTTAAAGTGTTGAAATCGTTGATTTCAGAATGCTTTTTAAAATATTTATAACATTTTATAGTTTAGTGAATTTTACACTATATTGTATGTGAAGAGGGAAGAGGCTTTTCTCAATTCTGAATGGTTAGGAGAAGTTTTACTTTTATGTAAAAATAGTTAAATGTTACCTAAACACATTTGAAATGTAAGCTTTTAAGAAGTAAGTGCTGACGATTTTTTAAGAACTAGAAGATTGAGCTAGAAGAATACTATATAATGACTATTTTTCCAGCAGATTAGTTGGCAAATTATAAGTATATAAAATTCAAAGAAAAACTCAGAGTTTATAAAATGCATGTACATGTCTTTTTTTTTTTAGTTATAAAAAATAAAATAACATTTTATAATCATCTTATATCAACTCATGCAGTTATTTTTGTGTACTCCGTTTAAAATTGCATAAAAGTGGCCTTTGTTTTTTGTTTTAAGAGAATACGTAATCTTGTATAACCCCAAAAGTATCTTAAACATTAGATGTTCAAGAAGTAATTTTGTTTAATGCAGGGAAACATAGCTACTGTCCCAGGTCAAAAAACATAATATGGCACTACTGCCTAGAGAGAGACCCTGTAGGTTACAAAAATAAACAAGAATATTTCTAAAGCCAGTTGGTTGCTGGCTGAGGAAGACTGGACTAAAAGGGTGTGTACCTTTTAACTATTAATTTTTCTTATGTGTGAAATATTAGCTAAACTTATCTACCTTATTATTCCATTCTGTTTTGTGTTTTTGAACTTCATTCACAACAGGTGAGCAAAATTTTGCTTTTACTGGTCAGAACAGGACTAGAATAGGATTGTGTGTGGCTAAATCAAAAAGTAAAGAAAAGAGAGAAAAAAGGAAGTAAAGAGGTGGCAGGATTTTTTTAGGCTCTAAATTGACCACCCTATTGAAGTATATGAACCAAAGGAAAAAAAGATGAAAACTTTTTTCATTAAAACATTTTCTCTTCATTATTTTGTCCTGTCTGATGCTTAAAATCATGTTTTAGAATAATCTTAACCAACTTTTAAAAAAATTATTAAATGTATTGGGGTGACACTGGTTAATAAGATCATACAGGTTTCAAGTGTAGATTTCTGTGATACATGATCTGCATACTACATTTTATGCCGCTACCCAAAGTCACATCATCTTCCATCACCATATATTTGGCCCTCTTTATTCTTTACTACCCCTCAACCAACTTTTTTACATTAAAAATTATTTATTAAAATTTTTGAAAATACATTGAGTTTTCTGATCTCCTAAGAACAAGAAACCTGTGAGTATAATGTGTATATGAAAACCTGTACTTGTTTCTTTTAAGTAGCTTTCTATTTATATGTACCAGGTGACTTTTCTGTAGGCCACTTTAAGGATCATGAGATTTCATACTAATTTTTACATTTTTGGGTCTTTTAAAATAAACAACCCCTATAAAGTCTTGCTTCTCAAATGATTCATAATATCTCTGCTAGATATTTTTATAATCTTGACTTCTTGATGGTAGCTGACTGGTGAAATATCTTTTTATTCTTTTCATTACCTAAGTGAGTAACAGTAAGCAGCCTTAATCTTTTAATACCAGCTGCTAGACTGGTAAGGTGTGTCTCCATTTTATTGGGCTACCTTGGCACCTGCAATACATTTTTGAAGGCAGCAGTGACATTTGAATATGTAGAGTTTTACTGCCAGAAGGCCAAACTCATTCCTCTAAATGTATATGTTTTATAGCATTGGTATGGAATTTTCCATACCTAAATCTTAACTAGAGGTTGAAAAAGTAGCATAACCTAGTAGTTCAGGGTGTTATACAATGCACAGTTGGTTTTGCTATTGGTGACTTTATATCTCATTTGTTCAACTATTATCTCTATTTGTAAGTAGGATTTGATTTCTTATTTGTAAAGTCATGAGTGTATATATGTTTGCATGGATAGGATTAATAAAAGGACCAAAGATTGAAAGCAGGTTCACAGTGGATCTTAGTGATTATTATTCAAGAGAATTCTCTGCTTCCTTTTAACTCTAAACTTTATTATCTTTGCTGATTACCTTGAAATACAAAGTGGCCTTAGGTCAGCAAACTTAATAATTCAAAGAGCTTTCAACCTAGATATTACATTTGATTCTAGCTGTTGTGAATATAGATAAGTGAATTGTGCAAGTATTCCCATTTGCTTGACAAGGAATCTGAAGCTCAGCTGTTTCTATTTGCCCAGTTCACACTGAATTCAACTTTTCTATTCAATCCTTTTATCTTTCCAATATGCTTAAGCTAAATTGAAATGTCTTTTGATAGAATCAGTGTGTGTGTGTGTGTGTGTGTGTGTGTGTGTGTGTGTGTGTGTGTGATATGTGGAGTTTTACTGCCAGAAGGCCAAACTACATTCCCCTAAAATGTGTTTATGGAAGAAGAAACATTTTCCTAATCATATTCTATATTCTCTTTTATTGCTTTTCTATAGCATTTAGAATGTTTTTACATGCAAAGGCCAACTATATATGTGTCCACTTTTAGCAAAGAATTGTCTTTCAGATAACTTTCTGCCAATAGTGAATGTCCTACGAACTCAACATATATTTTAGATTGTTTTTCCATTATATTTATGAATAGCCTTTTAAAATTATCTTTTAGCCCAGCTGGCGTGGCTCATTGTTGGAGCGTCAACCTATGAACCAGGAGGTCACTGGGGCAAGCAGGAGGCAGCTGATCAATGATTCTCTCTCATCATAGATGTTTCTCTCTCTTTCTCCCTCGCCCTTCCTCTTTGAAATCAATAAAAATATATTTAAATAAATGAATAAAATTTGCTTTTTTTTGTTTCCTACAGTAAACAGTTCTACATGTTTATTGTAGAAAATTATAAACAAATATAAAACAAAATCTCTAGTGTTTCTACTATCAGAGAACTCTTAGTGTGCATCATCCATTTTTTTCTTAAAACAGTTCCTATTTTCTTAAGCCTTAGTTAGAAATACCATACCACCTTGCTCAATTAAAGCAGCCTTTTGCTTCAGCAGCATTATTTTCTTATTTTTATTAGAATTCAAAGACCAGTTGGGAAAACTTAATTTGCTGGATTTGAAAGTAAGCAAAATACAAACTGCTATCTTTTTAGTCATTACTCAGAAGTGAACCCTTTAAATACATTGATTCAATTTTAGGATCAGCACTACTCCACAGTTCCTTGCTGTGGAAGTTTAGCCATAGAGGCAGAATCCTCCAAATTAGGACTTTTGAATAATGCATTGAGTAAATAATGAGAATTATTTCACTACAACTCTAGTATTTGAAAACTTTTTTGAGCTAATTATTTGATGTAGAGTTGACCCTTGGAATAACACAGGTTTAAACTATGCAGGTCTCTTTATACATTTTTTTAAATTAATACATATAGTACAATAAATTTTGTCTTCCTTATGATTTTCTTAACATGTTCTCTAGCTTACTCAATTGTAATAATACAGTATATAATATATATATATCATACAAAATATGTGTCAATAAACTATGTTATTAATAAGGTCAACAGCAGGCTATTAGTTGTTAAGTTTTGGGGGTCAAAAGTTGCAAGTGGATTTTCAACTGCCCAGGGGGGTCAGTGCCCCAAGGGTCAACTGTATTTCATTTCAATCTATGAGAGATTACATGCATTTCTGTGATCTATCAAATTATCATTAACGTTGGTTTAATATATCTTGTCACTGAGACTATAGATTATTAGAATTAATATATATTCTAACTTTTCTAGTTCCTCTGCCCTATTTCCCTGTGTTTTGTGTATTTAGATGCCACTTAGATAGTGTATTAGTGTGGTTAATCAGATGAGTTGGGAATAATGAGATGGCTTTGTCCACATCACCTCTCAGATAGGGGTATTTTGTTATTCTTGTATCTTTCAACACATTGCTGAAATTTTTATTTGCAAAAAATTTACACGTCATGAAGATTCTGAAATATCACTGTGATGCTCTTTAGTATTACATGTAATAGTTGCATTGAGTGTTCTTCTGAAATTAGACAGTTTGTCTTTCATATGGGTCTAATGTATCACTTTTCATTTTATGTTTCATATGTATAAGACAGTTTGCTCTTCAGTTCTCATGCCAAACCAGTCCAAATCCTTAACTCCTTCTATACTTGGTGAGTTTGTTAAAGAGTGCTATAATCATAGAATACCTGCCAAACTGAGCATGTGAATTCATGCCCACACAAGTTCACTGTTCAAAACAGTTAATTGCTGTGTTGATTAATGTGTTAGGTAACAAGGTTGAACAAAACACATTCTAACCAATTAGAATATTTGGCCTTCTTTTTAGCCAGTAACTTCTTTTACTTAAAACACAGCAGAAAATGTTGACAACATTCTAAAATTTTCGCTAGCCACATATAGAAGCCATGGAAGTAAGTGCCTCCTACTCTCTGTTTCTTTCTTTTGTCTTGTGGGAGTTAAATTGCCACTACTCAACTCATCCTGCATGAACCAGCTCCTTCAGACAAATCGGGGGGAAAAAGCCAGGTTTATAAGAAGTCAATATAATGGAACCTTAAAAGTCGATTGAAAGTCAAAGTTCAAAGGCTCTGCTTTTATTAATGTGTTCTTGTCATTGTTTTTTTGGGTTTCAGGGGGTGAAGCCAGCCAGTTTTGACAAAGTAGCAATTCCTGAAGTGAAGGAAATTATTGAAGGATGCATTCGGCAAAACAAAGATGAAAGGTAAGTTGCCTCCTGACCTGTTGCTTAAACAAAAACCTAAAATGTCACATGCTGTGAATATAACACTCAATCTAAGGTGTATTTTACTTGTGATTAGTTTTTCAATTAATGTCGTAATATCTTTAAAAGTAGAGTTTTATCCATTGAAGTGTTCAAATTTGATATACTGAAATGTTGTAAAACTGGAGTTTAAGTAAACCAGAATTACCTGAAATATCAACATTTAATGATAACTTTGTATAGCATCAGCATGATGTATAAAACTCAGTAGGGTTCAGTCCTGGTCAGTGTGCTCAGTGGTTAGAGAGTCAGCCCATGCACCAAAGTGTTGTGGGTTGGATTCCCCCGTCAAGGGCATGTACCTGGATTGCAGGTTCCATCAGGAGTGTGCAGGAAAGGCAATCAATCGACGTGTCTCTCTCACTTAGATGTTTCTCTCTCCTTCTCCCTTCCTCCCTCCCTTCCACTGTCTCTAAAATCAATTGAAAAAATATCCTCACGTGAGGATTAACAACAAAACAGAAAACTCAGTAGGGTTCCATCTCTAAGGCAGCAGATCCATTCCTTAGTTTTTTATTCATTGAATTCTAAAAGGTAAAATAAAATCTTGGTTCTTTAAAATCAACTCAACTATACAGGTTTTGATTTGCTTTTAATATGCCAAAATTGAAGAAGAGCAAAACATCAAAATTCCTTTGAGTAAAAAGAGACGACTTCCCACAAAGCTTAGGAGGAGATCTGGCTTAGTCATTTGTACTAACAGAGGACTTTTCTCAGAGGAGTGGCAAGTATCTGATCTGCCACATAGCTGATTCATCACCCGTTAGGCATGGCAAAGGTCCAATGTCTGTTTTTGAAAAATAATCCACTTTGAATGTCCCTCCTTACCCTCTTAAAAAAAAGTTAAAAAAAAAAAAAGATCAGTCTGTACAAATATAAATTGTAAGTTGAGCATAGTCTACCTTCAGAAGAATGTGAGCAATCAGGTATATCAACCAAATTAAAGAATTCCATATCTTCCCTTCTCCAGTCTCATGCTCTTTTCATAACTTCATTATTTGGAAGAGGTTAACATCATGATCTTTAAGGCTTTTTAGTAGAAATTTAATTTGGGTTTCTATTTTTATATGCACTGATTGGAGAGTCCTTAATCTCTTTAAGAACTTTTTTTTACTATAAACAAAGGAATATTTGTTTCCCAGTCTTCAAACATATTACTCTGTTTCTTTTCTGGATGGACCAGTTCACTAGATTACTGGTATTTTGAGACCATTTATCTAAAGAAGATTGTTCCACAGTCAGACTTCTGCTTGCCTAGTACACAAATTGTTGAACAGGAATTGAGAGAATTTTGGGGGGTAAATGAAGCTTGCTGTAATAGAAGGTAATGAACTTGAAATCAAAAGACTTATTTTCAAGTTTTAATTCCACCATTTACTACTTTTATTATAACTATGAGCAAGATTTTCAGCCTCTCTGAACTTCCATATCCTAATTAGGATATCTTATTGAATGTTGGTCAAGGATTAGATGAAATCCTACATATGAGGATGTGTTTTTTGGTGTGTGTTTTTTTTTTTGTTTTGTTTTGTTTTTTTTGGTAACTGTAAATGCTATATAAACAATTATATGGTATTTTGAAGCTATGATATTCTTTGTATTACTTGGTATTGTTAGTACACTATTAACTTAAATAATAGATCATTATATTAAAAAGATAACACTTTCCATTTTTATTCATAAATGTTATTGTTATATATGAGATTGTTTTGATGTTCTGTAACAAGAGTAAAACTATAATCACTATTCAAATGGAGCAATGTAAAAATGAGTTATGAAATGTCTCTTGTATTTTGTCAATCCTTTTTCATTATTCCAAGCATAACAATCAATAATTAGCCACACTTGAAAGTTATCCTTTAAATCTAATGGCGCTTTATGTGTGTTTTTTCCCCCTTCTCTCTTTGGAAGATATTCTATCAAAGACCTTTTGAACCATGCCTTCTTCCAGGAGGAAACAGGGGTACGGGTAGAATTAGCAGAAGAAGATGATGGAGAAAAGATAGCCATTAAGTTATGGCTACGTATTGAAGATATTAAGAAATTGAAGGGAAAATACAAAGACAATGAAGCTATTGAGTTTTCCTTTGATTTGGACAGAGATGTGCCAGAAGATGTTGCTCAAGAAATGGTAAATTATCACTAATCAGCCATTTAAAAATTGATGCAGATTTATATATATTGACATTATTGAGCAAAAAAGCAGTTTATGAAGCAGTGTATATGGCATATCACATTGATATAAAATTGTGTTGATTAAATGGCCCCCAAATTATTTTTGAGGAAAAGATATATAGACTTAGATAGGTATAGATGGATGGATCTAATAGAATAGAATATGAATATGGAAATAAAGAAACTAGAATACATTCTGAAGTAATTTTGAGAGTTTAATGTTGAATGACTTCTAGTTTGTATTAAGCATATTTAGTGAGAATGAGAAGTTATCCCTTCTAAATATTGATACATTCGCCTTTGACTAGTCATCTGTATAAACCCTATAAATAGATCATAAATTGTTTTTACTTTTAAGGGAGTTTTCAAGATAAATTATTTACATAGCCTTTGGTGAATTATTTTTTGAAGTATTGTAAAAGATCACTTCAAAAAGGAAAACTTCACCAATTTTAGGCTTGCCATAATGCCTAAAAAGTCATTTACTATGTAAAGGTACTTATAGAATTTATAAGAACCATTTAATAATAATTGCCTAAGTATGAAAGAGATACTTTTGTGAATTTTTTCATACTGTTTGAAGTTTTTTGTTTTTTTTTAACCTTTACATATTTACCACAGTTGTTTTATCTGGTTAAGTGGTTGCCTAGTGAAAGGAAGTACAAGCAACACAGGTTACTAGTAATGGTATGTGTGAGTGGGAAATAGAGTGAATAGAATCTAATGGGACTTAATTTGGTTTAAAAACTTTGGTTTTAGGTTTCTCGTTGTTTTGTTGTTGTAAGAAGTGAAAGTATATTCACCTCTCGAGTTTCTACAAAGATCTTGGCACCCACCCCATGAGTATCTACAAAAATGGTGGGAAAATGCATAATGTTAGACCAGTAATTTCACAGTTTGGTTAAGATCAAGTCTTAGAGAGCTCTTTCTTCTCCTTCTCTACTTTTCTCCCAAAAGGGTCTTTTTTGTTTTATATTTGGTTTGTTTACTTTTGATAACCTACTGCTTCCTAATGCACATTTTTATCCTATAGGTAGAGTCTGGGTATGTCTGTGAAGGTGATCACAAGACCATGGCGAAGGCCATCAAAGATAGAGTGTCATTAATTAAGAGAAAACGGGAGCAGCGGCAGTTGGTGCGAGAGGAGCAAGAGAAAAGAAAACAGGAAGAGAGCAGTTTCAAACAGCAAGTAGAACAACAATCAAGTGCTTCCCAGACAGGAATCAAGCAGCTCCCCTCTGCTAGCACTGGCATACCTACTGCCTCTACCACTTCAGCTTCAGTTTCTACACAAGTAGAACCTGAAGAACCTGAGGCAGACCAACATCAACAACTACAGTACCAACAACCTAGTATATCTGTGTTATGTAAGTATTTTGGGGAGTGGGCAACTATGCTAAGGATACTCCTAATTGACTTTAATAAGAGGGCTAAATTATTTTGTTTTACTGTAATGGGGGAACTATCTTTTCTGATTCTAGATTTATATTGAGGTCCCATTACTTCCTATGGATGCAGAGTTGTATCGTCCATCTCTAAGAGTACTTTAATAGCCACCCCATACTTGTTAGGGCCCATATCTGGATGATACCATTTTCTCTGCCTCTCCCCTCTGGCCTCTGTTGTTTTTTAAATTTTTTTTATTTAATTTAAATTCTTTATTGTTTAAAATATTACATATGTCTCCTTTTCCCCCTATTGATCTCTCCCCAGCTGCTCCCACACCCCAGCACATGCCCTCATCCCCTACTCTCTGTGTCCATTGGGTATGCTTATATGCATGCAAGTCCTTTGGTTGATCTGTTACCCCCTCCCCTGCCTTCCCTCTGAGATTAGATGGTCTGTTCGATGATTCTATGTCTCTGGATCTATTTTGGTTCATTAGTTTATATTGTTCATTATATTCCACAAATGAGTGAGAGTATGTGATATTTATCTTTCTTCGATTGGCTTATTTCACTTAGCATAATGCTCTCCAGGTCCATGATTTTTTATCTTCTTATTAATGATGTTGCACTGGCCTCTTGGTTTTGAATTATGAATGTAGCATATAATAAGTTTGAAATGGTTGCTATCTACCTTTTTCTATTCTTACGTTCATGACTAATAGAAAAGAAGGATGGGGCAGTGAGGAAATGTGAAAAGAATATAAGATGATTTTATAGGTTCCTTCATCTTGGAAATTCCAATTTATAGATTTCTACTTTTCACAATTCCTTAAAATGAAATCCTATATAATAAAAGGCTAATATGCAAATGGACCAAACAGCGGAACAACCGGTTGCTATGATGTGCACTGACCACCAGGGGGCAGACGCTTAATGGAGGGGCTGCCCCCTGGTGGTCAGTGAGCTCCCACAGAGCCTCTCCCACCTCCGCGGCAGTGCTAAGGATGTCCGACTGCTGGTTTAGGCCCCCTCCAGGGAGCAGGCCTAAGCCATCAGTCAGACATCCCCCAAGGGCTCCCAGATTGCCAGAGGGCGCAGGCTGGACTGAGGGACACACACACACACACACACACACACACACACACACACACACGTGCACAAATTTCATGTATCGGGCATCTAGGGTAATTAATAATGAAAAATGAACAAGTTTATGTTAGCTACTTATAATTTAAGAGCTAAATTACATTAAACCCATTAATCTGGCTTATCTCTTAACAAAGCTGAATAATGTATAAATTGGAAACTAATGAGACTGCTAGAAGTTAATAGAACTACCTGCTTAATACTAAGAACCCACTGATCTCCAAATTCAGGACTTTGAAAGTTATGTCAAACTTAAGGCTAACAACATTCCATTTAATTCCTTTATTTGTAAGATAATAAGAGTCTGTGATAGCCAGGGATTTTTTTTTAAGACATTAAAACTTTTTTTTATATGGATTTCTCATTTAAACATAGAAATATACTTAGTAAATTAACTAGTATTCATTATTTATTTAGTTCAGGTCTGTGCAAAGAAAAAAACTATTTGATCCTAAAGTCAACCTCCATTTTATGATTTGTCTCTCTGTTTTTCTCCTTCAGCTGATGGGACTGTTGACAGTGGTCAGGGATCTTCTGTCTTCACAGAATCTCGAGTGAGCAGCCAACAGACAGTTTCATATGGTTCCCAACATGAGCAGGCACATTCTACTGGCACAGTCCCAGGGCACACAGCTTCTGTTGTCCAAGCACAATCTCAGCCCCATGGGGTATATCCACCCTCAAGTATGGTAAGTAACAGCATAAGAGAGTGTAAACCTGTAATGAGAGCCAACAGATAATGTGTTAAATTTAAATTATTTCTTATATCCAAGTAATAGCATGAGTCTGAAGTAGAAAATATAAATGGTGTATTTCTGAAAGAAATAGGTTTATTATTGAGTGTATTAAGAGTAGTTCAGGCAGGGCAGGGAATACACACATACACATATGGAAAGTTCAGCTGTGTACAAGATTTAGGCTGTTCTGCCTTTGATTAAAGATAATGATAATGTTCTCTTTAGCACTTTAGAGTTGAAACTGTTCAGAGCAGCATAAGTTGGATATACAAATGTTTGGGGGTTGGGGGTGAGGAGAATTTTTCAAAAGCTTACTTATTAAAAGAATTACTATGTATTTTCTGTAAGAATTTTTATTGTATAAAACACAGGTAAGACCTTCAGACCATTATAGAATGCTGCATGTGAGTACTCTAGAGTGAAAGAATCCTTTATTTGTATGACCATTTAATTTAGCGCTTGTGTTTAATCATTAGTTGCTATGTATGTTCCTCCTTAAGTCTGTGTTGGACACAAGTTCCTTCCTTATTATATGTTCATGTGCTGTTTCCCTTTATTTGGTATCTGTTTCTTACTGATTTATTTTTATAATCAACTTATGGAGATTATTTCCTAAAATGTTTTATACATTTATATATACATACATACACAGACACATATATACACATTATTACCCCATGTTTTACATTAGCCACTTTTGCTTCTCATAATATTAAAGTAGACCATCAGATAATATCCCATTTCTTTTGATGATCTTCTGTGAAGTCTTAAGAGGTAAATAAAATGTACCATCTGGCTCAGGAAGGAATTGGAGAATAACTGGTCATTATATAACACTTGTTTAGTGAAATCTTTAGACAGGTAGATTTTCCCTTTCTCAGAAAGCTTTTAATCTGAATTTTGTGGAACTCTTGCTCTTCAATAAATGAAAATCTTTCTCTGTTAAGAAAATACTTCTGCTTGCTCTTGTCTTTTATCCTACAGCTTGGGATAAAAGGTGTTTACTTCAGAGTCCATTTATCAGTCCTACAGTGGCTAGGTCTCAAGATGAATGGCCACAGTAACATAAAGAAAACTACTAATATACTTATATTTTGACAATCTACTTTTCTGACCTTTAAGGTAATTAGGTAGGTTAGAAAAACTTTATAAAGAGTGTATAGATGTATTTCTGTGATCTGGCAAATATTATTTGTCAGAATTTCTTGTCAGTTTCTACTCTTGTTATAATTGACTTTTTTCTGGATCATCACACTAGACTTTTTGAAAACTATTTTTAATTTTTCGGCTTCATTCATTCATTACAGGGCTGTGGACATTGGATCCCTTCTTTAGAAAAGAAAATGGAGTGATCATTTATGAAGATTTTAACTATTTGAGCCACAAACATAGTTATATTTATTGATGTGCTAAAAGCAGGCTGCTAATAACATTCTTGCCTTTTAATGATGGAGGTATCATGAAGTTATTAAATATGGAGGACTTAATAAATTTTTATAATTTTGTTCTTATTTAAGAAAGATTTTATTGTAACTTATAATAATATATCAATTATATGTAGAATTTAGAAATTAAAATAAAAGAGAAACAAGGGTGAAGAAAAATAGAACCAGGAATGAAATACGTAATCATACAATAGTACTTATATACTTGCTGCTGGCAGGCCATAAATTTGGCTCATAGCATTCTATGCAGCCAATTTTAGGAGAAAAAATGTAATTAGTTGCAGTTTACAATATCCAAAAGGAAATAAAAATCTTGCTCAGGACAGTCTTCCAGTATTAGATGTACTGTTTTGTAGCTGTATTATAACCTTTGTGTTAAGGTGCCTTAAACTTTATAAACCTAAATTGAATCTCTGATGTACCTGAAAAAAATTTTAAAGTTAATTTTTAAAGATTCACATTTAAGATATTTTCCATTGACTAATATAAATACACAATATTTCCTGTATCTATTGTGAATTACTACTAGAATTAATACTAGAAAGATAAATGCTTTTCCTGGTAGAAAATGACTTTTTAAATTGCCTTTACAGATAAAGATAGGCAAGCAAAATAAATAAAATACTGTGAGGCAATAACTTTTTTAATCTGATGCCTACTCAAATAGAATTGAGAAACCTTTCCTGAGGCTTCCAACGCTCCTGCAAAGTAATCCAGACTTAAAATCTTCTATATCTTGTAATGTGCATTCAACTAATAGAATTCATTCTTGTTTAATCTTTAGAAGTTTGCAGAAACTACAAGCCAATATTCATTGTTTACCCTGTATGTTCTGCTACCTCAGTCACTCATTCTTATTCATACAATCATAATAATTCATATTATTTTAGAATACTTAGGAAGATAAGTGATCATTATCATGGTTGTTCATTTAAAAAAACCTGTACTTGACCAACAGAGTAGAGAGAATAAATATGATCAGCCAGGTGTGCTTTCTGGAATTATATCTCTCCAAAAAAAATTGGCTTTGTGGAATTGGGGGGAAAGAATGTTTCTTTATGTCAGCTTTGCCCTGTTATCATTGTACATTCGGTTATTTTGTTTTCAAAGTACTGTGTTTTTCATGTGTGTGTTTGTTTTCTGTTTAGCCTCGTCGTGGCCGTAGCATGTCGGTTTGTGTTCCCCATCTTTCTGCTGTTCCCTCTCTGTCCCGCATCTCTCCCAGTGCTCCTTCCACCCCACCACCAGTGCAGTCTGCACCTCTTTCTCCTTCCCTCCTTCGGACTGCCCCTGAGGAAACTTTTGCCGAAAAGCTTTGTAAAGCATTGGAGAGTGTCCTGCCTATGCACTCTGCCTCTCAGCGCAAGCACCGACGCTCCAGCCTGCCTTCCCTCTTTGTCAGTACTGTATGTAACCATAAAATTCCTGACAAATGAAAATTTATTACCAATGAATACATCCAGGCATCAAGAATTTTCATAAAAATTAAAGAACAGGACTGAACTTAGTATTACGTTATGCTTTTGGATACCAGTTCTGTAGAAATATTTTTTGTTATAAGGTTTTATGGGGGAAAAAATGCAAGGAGGTAATGAGAGAGAATGCTTATAACACCCTTGACACATATCAGTGTGTGCACAATAAAATTTAGCTTTTTAAAAATATTCTCCTATCCCCCACTGACCTATACAAATCCTTGCATTTTCATATCCTAGTAAAGAGTATGTGTATTTTAAACTCATTGTTGGCTTAATCAAAGGCAAATTTTCTCTTTATCAAATAGTACCCATACATGTTTTCTCCTCACTTTATTCTAGAGTTGCTAATGAAACTGGATGAATCTATTTTTTTCCCCATAGTCAGTGAATAATAATTGAAGAGTGAAAGTTGATTTTAATTTCTTAGCTGTTTGAAACGATGTGTCAGCAAACAAAAAGGACATGTAATGTTCCCTCATGAAAGTTTTTTTTCTTAGATTGATTAAGGTGGAATCTTGACTTTAATGAATACATTAGTCACATATATAGTACATATGATTTTCTTTGGCCCATCCATGTCTATAAAAGATCTGTCTTTTAAAGTTTTAAACACTGTGGGACGTTGCTGTTGTTTTTCCAGATAGAGAATATAGTTAACATTCTGATCTAGCAATGCCCAAATCTTCAGATTTTTACCTATGAGAGTGATACAGCTTTTGAATACTAATAGAAACCCTCTTTTAGATGTTGTGAAAAAATAACAAAGAGCTATTTTGCTAACTTGATAGGGGTCTTCCCTATTGAAAAAATGAAACCATTCTATTTTAAAAAATGAGCCTATGAAAGTGAATTATTACAGTGTGCACTGTTTGCACTTGGCAAGGGCAAGGTAGGATTCTAAAGTTAGAGTTTTAAATCCAGAACTGCTTCTTTGACCCCAAAAAGTACTGTTGTATCAAGTCAGCTGTTATTTATATTCTTTCCTACTGATTTGAACACCAAATTATTCAACCCTTAACTAGGACCAGAAAAGTAAACATTTAGTAATTTGGCATCTGTCACATGTTTCATGTAGTAAAATTAACTGTATCTGGTTTGGGATAACCAGAAAAAAGACATTACTGTCACTAGTCAAGTTGTGTATTTTTTACTATCCACCAAAAATCTCTTCTGATTTCTACTTAGAAGACATACAATTACTTGATAAGAAAATAACACTGAAGCCTCTAACAGGAGAGGATAATAAAAATATAGAATATAGGTAGACTTTGTACAGTAGCTTAAATTAAAATGCATTCCTTATATTATAAAAATGGTTGGGCTTATTGTTTTCCCTTAACTCTTTCTTTACTGATGTAATTTATATTAAGTATTAAGAGTAAGCATGTTAATTGTAGGTAAAAGTAAAATAATCACTTAGAAAGTTAAATTCTTTTGAGAAAGGAAATTTGTGGAAAAGCAGCTTTTATCTGAGGCAATGAGTCCTACAAAATAATTACCTCGACCCTGGATGTATTTAATGGATTTTCACTATGCACATAATTTCTACAAGTATTGTTATTTCTTTATTAATTATAAATTTGGTGTAACCATTTCATAGGGTTACACAGAGCTATCCAGTTGTGCATGTCAAATGTAATTTCACATATGAATGTATGAATTACTTGTCTTATTCATGTTGATACAGCCTCAGTCCATGGTGCATCCGTGTGGGGGGACCCCAACATACCCAGAATCACAGATATTTTTCCCAACTATCCATGAACGTCCAGTTTCTTTTTCACCACCTCCCACCTGTCCACCGAAGGTGGCCATTTCCCAGCGGCGTAAGAGCACCTCCTTCCTGGAAGCCCAAACTCACCACTTCCAACCCCTGCTGAGGACTGTTGGCCAAAATCTTCTTCCACCTGGTGGCAGCCCAGCTAACTGGACACCAGAGGCCGTAGTTATGCTGGGTACTACAGCCAGTAGAATAACTGGAGAGCCATGTGAGATACCGGTCAATCCTTTGTTTGAACCACCTCAAGTTTACAGTGACTGTAGACCTGGACTAGTACTTTCAGAAGAAGCTCACTGTTTTTTTCCTCAGGAAGCATTGTATCTAGCTGGGGTACAGTACCAGGCCCAGGTTGCAGAACAGTGTGAGGGTATTCCATACAACTCACCAGTACTGTCAAGTCCTATGAAACAGATACCTGAACAGAAGCCAGTACAAGGGGGCCCTACCTCAAGTTCTGTCTTTGAATTTCCATCTGGACAGGCTTTCTTGGTAGGACACCTTCAGAATTTAAGATTAGATTCTGGACTGAGTCCAGGATCTCCCCTCTCTAGTATTTCTGCACCTATCAGTACAGATGCTACACGTTTGAAATTTCACCCTGTCTTTGTTCCTCATTCTGCGCCTGCTGTGTTAACTCATAACAATGAGAGCAGAAGCAATTGTGTATTTGAATTTCATGTTCACATTCCAAGCTCCTCTTCAGGAGAAGGAGGGGGAGTTTTACCTCAGCGTGCTTACCAAAATCGACAGGTTGCAATGGACTTGAATCAGGAAGAATCAGCTCCTCAATCAGTTGGATTACATGGCCGCCTGCAGCCTGTGACTGAAGAACAGCATAATTATGCCCCAGAATTGACCGTTTCTGTGATAGAGCCTATCGGACAGAACTGGCCAATAGGAAGCCCAGAATATTCCAGTGATTCCTCACAAATTACTTCTTCAGACCCCAGTGATTTTCAATCACCTCCCCCTACAGGGGGAGCAGCTGCACCTTTTGGCTCTGACGTCTCACTACCCTTTATCCGTCTGCCTCAGACAGTGTTACAAGAATCCCCACTTTTCTTCTGTTTCCCCCAAGGAACCACATCTCAGCAGGTCTTATCTGCCTCATATTCTTCAGGAGGATCTGCACTCCGTCCACAGGTTATAGGAAAACTTCCACTATTTTAAACTACCCTACTATGCATCATTACATTTAAATTTTCTATCCCTCCTTTCCATTTATGAGGAATATTATTTAATTTAATTATTATTGAATTTCTTCATTTGGGGGTATTATAAACTATTTGTATTTAAGACCAAAATATGAGAGAGAAGCTGCCTAATTTACTTATAATATATGCAAACCCTTAGAAAAAGAACATAAACACTAGAATTTTAGTTGGTTATCAAAATCAATTACTTCTATCCATAGATAGCATATTTAAAACTAGTAGTAAAAAAGTAGATGTCTATATTGTGATGTTGACTCAACATTAATTATTTATAAATACTAATGTGAAGTATTTCTCCCTATAAATAAGCATGGCTAGTTTAAAAAAAATCTTTTTTTACGTAGAATTAACAATACACAGAATTTTCATTAGTGTGGAAGGATTTTAAAAGACAGAAAGGAAACATCTTAAGAATTTGTTTTAACAAAATGAAGATGCCTTTTTAAAAAGGTATCAATCAAACAAGTCACTGTATATGTCCAAATAAAATGTTAATCCATAAAGTTAACTAATTCTAATTTGTAGCAACTAAGTTAGAATCTAGTGTGGGTGGTGGGGTTTTTTAAAATTTGTTTTAAGAACTTGTGATATATGTTGCAAGCTAAGGAACATTACATATCTCAGGCCTTGGTGTTTTCATCAACAAATATAAATTTTGTCATTTATGTTTACGAGTTTATGCACTTTTGCAAATAAAGACCAAGTAATGGCCATAATAGAATTCAAGAAGTGAATTTAGTATTAGCTATTTTACACATTTTGATACATTTTATCAAATTTATAAGTCTTATTAAGATCTATGTAGAAGATTATGCAATTATATATTTAAGACATAGTTTGGATCTTTTAAATATTCCACTCTTTTATAAAAAACTGTATGTTCTCCTTTGTACTTTCTTCCTATGTGGGCATAAACAACCCTGAAAGTGTACCTAAAGTATCACTTAGAATAGTACCAAGAATCAAAAAGATCCAGAAACTTGAAAATTATACTGCATGGGTATGCAGTACACTTATAACATTACAGTAGTTAGTTGTCAGTCTGTACTATAAATCTTAATGCACTGCCAGCCATTCTTCTTTAAACTTTCCAAAATAAAATTTCAAATATCACGTAGTTAATTTACAGACATATTGCAGAAACAATGAATGTGTATAGTGGTTAAGATGTAGTGACATATTATATCCAAGGAACCTTCAAAGAAACCTCTTGTAAAGCCCCACATTCTGTTATTTTAACTTAGACTTTTGTAGGTCAGGTTTTCTCAAATTCAACACTATTGATATTTTACTTTGGATAATTGTTTGTTTGGGGTAGCTGTTCTGCACAATGTAGGATGTTTAACGGCAACTTTGGCGTCTTCGCAGTAGATGCCAGTAGCATCAACCAAAAATGTCTCCAGATACTGCCAAATGTCCCCTGAGGTGAGGGCAAAATTGCCCCTGCTTAAGAAATAATACTGTAAGCAATTTATGATAATAGATTTTTTTTAACATTTTTCATAAAAGTCACCATCACACTACAAGAAATAGCAAAAGGAACCAAATTAGCATTATCAAATACTCTTTTTTTCTTTCATTGTTCACTTATAGAGGGGTATTTTTACATTGATATTCTTATTACTTTTTTCCTGATTATTGTCATTAGCAATTGTATTAGGAATCTTACATTTTTTTAGCTAAAATTATAGCCTGAGCAGAAGTGGTTAGGTTTTAACTATCAGTGGTTTTTGCATAGGATCAGAGTATGTTCTTCTCTTAACCTTTTCTTACAAAAGATTCCCCAACAGTCTCTTCCATATATACTTTATCAAGTTAATGTTTCATCTTACTCAAGCAAACTCTCAGGAGCTTAACATTTATTGCCAAAGGCTAACTTCTCTGTACATTTACTTCAGGGATTTTCTAATTTATTGTATTTACTTTTTTTCTCTAGGCACAGGGGCAGAGCCAGGGTCAGCCATCCTCAAGTATTGTAACAGGGGTTTCATCTTCCCAACCCATACAACATTCTCAGCAGGTGAGAACAATTCATTGCTACATTTTATGGATTAGCAGAAGCCAATACACTGTTTTACATCTTTCTTGAATTAAATTTCTGATGTAAATGGCCTACTAAGTTTTTGAAAGGAAAATCAAGAGACATAACATATCTCATATTCAACCCTAACTGGTTTGGCTCAGTGGATAGAGCGTCAGCCTGTGGACTGAAGGGTCTTAGGTTCGATTCCAGGCAAGGGCAAGTACCTTGGCTGTGGGCACATCCCCAGTAGGGGGTGTGCAGGAGGCAGCTGATCAATGTTTCTCTCTCATCGATGTTTCTAACTCTCTATCCCTCTCTCTTCCTCTCTGTAAAAAATCAATAAAATATATTTTTTAAAAAACAACAAAAAAAACAAAACATATCTCATATTCAGTAACATTTTAGAAAATCTCTTTTATTTAATGTATTTTTGAGTAATCTACTAGATTAAAAGAATCATTGATGCTGGTCAAATTTATCTGCCTTCTTAAACAGATAATTCAATACATGTTTTAATAATATAAAGAATATCAATTTTATTTCTTCTTATATATATGACTTGTTCTTTTGTGAGCATCATCACTAGTGATATTTGTAATAATTATTTGCATGGAAATAATGCTTTTTGGAACAATTGAATATTTATTAACTGTTTCAAATAAAATATATAGTTACTATATGGTACATAGTTTCCTAAAAAGTGTGTTTTTGAACCACCAAATTGTAAGCTGGCTTCTGTTCCTATTGATTTTTGAAACAGAGCCTTTAATTCTTTTTTGTTGTTGTTGTTCATCCTTACCGGAGGATATATTTATTGATTTTTAGCAGGAGGGAGGGAGAGAGAGAGAGAGAGAAACATCATCGTACTGTTGCCTCCCATATGCGACCCAACTGAGGATTGAACCGGCAACCTTTTTTGGTATAGGTGACAACACTCCAACCAACTGAGCCACCCGGCCAGGGCCAAAGCTTGTAATTCTTATTACAAATTGCCTGCTTTTGGTCCAGCATGTGACCATGTAGTCATATGATACTAGTTTAAGATCAGGTGTTCTTTGTACAAGGTTAATTTGGCTATATACACATTTAACTCTGTGAACATATCTATCTTATAGAATGTGGGTGTTGGGAATTATATGCTTTGTCTTGCTCCTGCTGTTTCTTCCAGACAAATATTTGAATGTATATATATTTATAGTTAAGTTGAGTAGTCACATTTTTGCCAACCTTAACTAATTCTGTTTTAATATTAACAACTCCCAATAAGAATATAGATTAAAAGTTATATAAAGCTGGTTGAGGATAGAAGCATTATCATGGATACCAGTCTCCTATTTTGTCTGTCTTTGGACACAGAGCCAATACCAATAAACTGAGCAAATATAAATGTGTACTCTGTTTTTCCCTTTCTATAGGCATTTCTTATATATCTTATTCTATTTAGACAATTCCATAAATATCAGGTTAAAATAATTAGGTAGTTGACTCTTCTGTGGAAAAAATATGGCTAAATGACTATCTCTACAGTACAAATAGGAATCAATTTATGTTTGTGATTTTTTTAAGATAATTTTTATTTTGTGACTTATTTTAAATATAGCATGATATTTAAGTTAAGTAGAATCATAAAATTGAGTCAAGTATTTGCAGTTTAAAATACTTAATTTTTCCATGGTCATATAAACCTGTAAATGGATAGAACTAAAAATTACAAGTCAGAATTCAGGGTTTCTATAGTGTTCTTTTCTTCTATATTAAAGTTCTATAGGGACTTAAGATTCTGTAGAGGTACCCAAGAAGCTGCACTTATTTGTTTTAGCTACTGGGGTTCCATAAATTTAAAAAAAGAAAGATTTTAATCTTCTGTACTGTATGAGTAGAATCTGTTTTAACATATGATTTTTATTTTACCCCTTAGGAAACCATATCTCTAGTTTTATTAGAGCTAGGCAAGAAATGTATTTTAGCTGAAATTTACTTTATTTCATGGGTTTCTGAAATATAATGGATAAGGGACTTGTTTTTATTTTTCATGTTTTTATTGAGTACCTTTTAGTGGTATGAGGTACTAAAAAATAGCTTCTTCTTTTACTGGAAAACTTAGTTTGTTGCCATAAGAAAACTCATGAGCTACCCTACTTAGTAACTTCTTCTGTAGGGCACATGTAAAATCTTCAGGTATTTTTTAGTTTCTGTTTAATTGAAGTTCATGAATATATTTTTTATTCAGCACTCATGTGCAACAGATAGTACACAGTCAGGATAGGCTGGTTTGAACCAAAAGAAAAAAAAAGGCTGATTGGAATGAGCTGAGAGAGTCCAAATCTTGATGTAAGCATGGTTCTGCATTTATGCTGTTGGGAGAGATAATCATATACCCAAATATAAGATAGGGATTTTTCTTCTCAAATATATCCGTTTTCTTTAGTATAAAGAAGGGAATCACCATATATTCAAGCCTTTATCGTACTTTCATATCACAGACCTCTTAATGTCCTTTATTTTGAACAATAACCAAAAAATATTAATGGAATAAAACTGGTGAGAACAAATGTAAGGATCTTAAAAATAGTGTATGTGTTTGGAAATATTTATAGACAAATTCCGACAGAATTGGTTTTAAAATAAAAGTCAAGAAATTAAGCATAGACTTGGTTCTTATTCTTAGATGAATGACTATTCCAGGTCAAACCTTTACTCTTCCAGGTTTGTATGTCATTATAAACAACTTATTTACTTTAAGAAGTTAATACAAAGATAACATGAATATAAGTCTATAAGACAAATGCAAAAAAAATCACCTCTCCCAATATTACTCAAACAGATGCTTGTCACTGCAAATTTTACCTCAAGATGCAAAGGGAAAGTATTATGTTATGCTCCAGAACACTAGCATAGCTTCAGTGAAGACAAAGACACTGATGTATTACATACAAAGAGTTTGAATGATGGAGGAGGTAGCAATACTTCTAAATTACTATACTTATATAATAAGCAATCTTATTTAGATATATAAATTAATACCTTTGATAATTGTAGTATTTTCATGTAAATGAAAAGTTTAAATATACTCAAGTTGACCAAAAAGGTTTGCCAGTTTTTTGTTTTTTTCAGTGGGAAAGCAGAATTTTCTTATATTCAGAGTTGCCTTATAGTTGCATACATATGATAGATATATTTTAGTTGCTGAAAATATTTTACATAATTCAACAGCCATTTGTCCCTCATTTTTTTTAAGTTAAAATAAGAAAACTGCATTTTCAGAAATAGTTAAATAAGAATAAAATGAACATGACTACTGGTGATTTTATTTTTCTAAAAAATCAACCAAAATATTCATCATTGGAACGTTCATGCCAGTGATAAATGAAATGAAAACATACTAGAGAACACTTTTTATGTAACAGGCATGTTTTTATTTTAACAAAGGAAAATGTACTTACACATGTAAAAAAATCATAAAGGTGTGCACCAAATAATAGTGGTTGCCACTGAGAAATGGGGTTGGGGTATTTTCACTTAACTTTATAATCTGATGTATTGGTTAAAATTTTTATTACAAGCAGGTATTGTTTTTATATTATAATTTTTAAATTAGTTACAGGTATTAGAAAATCTTAAAGTTCAGATTTTTGTTACACAAAAGGTAGCCATTACTTTATTATAGAAATTAGTATTTGAGTACAAATATGTGTCATGCATTAAGTTTAAGTGTGTTACACCAGAGTGCCCAGCATATGGTTGACTCCCAAATGTTATTCCCTTTGTCCTGCTTTGACTTGAATTGACAGTGTCCTTATTTTCAAAGAAGGAAACTTCATTTTGGCAGTAAAGTGAACAGTCTCTAAGGTATTACAGCTAGTAAATGATAAAACTAAAATTGCTAATACAATGCTCTTCTCACTATTTTGTAGCTATAATCAGAGCTATTTTTCAAGCAAATTAATTATACAGTTTATAAAATAGATTAATGCAAAGATGAAAGGGGGATATTGGATTAGTTTAATAGAGGACCAAAGTGAGAGCTGATAATGGAGAAATAGGAAAAAGAGGGGTAGTGGGGTTGGAGGAGGTAGGACCTATTTGGATATGGTATCTAAAGATCTTTATAAATGACCTGCTATTGAGGCAAGGGGGAATGTTGAGTGAAGAACCAGTGGTGACTCAAGTTTTGAAACATTGGTTAATTGTTCTTGGTGGTACCACACAAGTAAAGAACACCAGAGGGAAAAAAGAAATGTAAAGGGAAATTGATGAATTTGGGTTGTGTATATCTTGATTACTAAAATCATTTTCAGACACTGAAGGCCTTAGGCAAACATAATTCCTTAAAAACATGCTATTAATGACTTGAAATAAAACTGAGTAATTATATTTTATTCTCAGGCACAGGGAATACAGCAGACAGCCCCCCCTCAACAGACAGTGCAGTATTCACTTCCACAGACAACAACCTCCAGTGAGGCCACTACTGCACAGCCAGTGAGTCAGCCTCAGGCTTCACAGGTCTTGCCTCAAGTATCAGCTGGAAAACAGGTAAATAGTTTCTATTTAGTAAAGAATATGCTAAAGGGAACTCCGTGTAACCTGTTATTTCATGTAGATAGACTTCTACCTTCTCTCATGGTGAAATATCAAAGTTGGTTGTTGTTTTTTTGCAAAAACTGAAGTAAAAAAATGCTCCTTTTGTGCATATGCACTGTTTAATGTAAATTGATACGTACTGAGCAGTGACCATCTAAAAATGTTTAACTTTTAGGTTTGACAAGAGTTAAACTGATGAGTTAATAAATGGTACATTTTCTAGAGTTGTGTCAGGTATCTGATATTCCAGGGAATATGCTGTATTTTCGTATAGATTTATGCATTGTTTTACCCCTCATTGCCTAATGACAGTAAGTCATAAAAACCCCTTTTAAGGAATGATTTCTTTTCTAAGGCATTCTTCCAGTCACTTGAAAAGTGCCACATAGAAGAAATGCTCTTCTGAATTACCTTTTTCCAACTTTAACACTGCGGCTTGTTGTGCTTGTATTTTGGCACAATTTATTGTTTCTGTCATATTTTATTGCTCTGAGATACTATCAATTGTAAAATGCACCATTGTTTTATGTATCACTAAGTACTGACACACCATTAATTGTAAGATATATCTTAGTTTCACAAATGTTAAAATGACAGAGTGCTGGAGAGGGATGATTACATCAAGAATCAGTGAAATACAGTAAATATACCTACTTTTATAGGCCTTTGTTACAGGCAATATTGATGAAATATAATTCCACTGGGAAGAAAGAAATTCATTTGAATTTCAGTAACTGTTGTAATAGCAGTCATAGATTTAGTCACTGCAAACCTGCCGATGAATTATGGTATGGGAAATATATCTCAATTAATTCTATAAACAAGAAAAGCCTTGTCTGTGGAAGGGTCCTCATTTTATTGTTGAACAATGAAGCATTAGTAAACTTCTCTACAAAGATCTGGAACAGTAGCCAATCAGCCTCTTTGTATCCTGCAATCCTTTCCCTATTTTTATGTGGCATATTAACTTACACTAATGTATCCAGGGTTTCTTTTTAAATTTTCATTCCTTTGAGCTAATACATAAATCTTGCTTTGGTGGCCTTGCTTTTCTTTTTTTTTAAAATCTGTCTGTTTTGTTTTCTTTACCTTCTCAGCTTCCAGTTTCCCAGCCAGTACCAACTATCCAAGGCGAACCTCAAATCTCAGTTGCAACACAACCCTCAGTTGTTCCAGTCCATTCTGGTGCTCATTTCCTCCCTATGGGACAGCCACTCCCTACTTCCTTACTCCCTCAGTACTCTGTCTCTCAAATTCCTATATCAGCTCCTCATGTGTCTGCGGCACAGACAGGTTTCTCAACCCTTCCCATCACAATCGCAGCTGGCATTAATCAGCCTCTGCTCACCTTGGCTTCATCGGCTACAGCAGCTGTGATCCCAGGGGGATCAACTGTGGCTTCTAGTCAGCTTCCAACCCTTCTGCAGCCTGTGACTCAGCTGCCAAGTCAGGTTCACCCACAGCTTCTGCAGCCAGCAGTTCAGTCCATGGGACTACCAGCTAACCTTGGACAAGCTGCTGAGGGTCCACTTCCCTCTGGAGATGTTCTGTACCAGGTATTGTGTTGCCTAGCAAAAAGGAGGGCACCCAGAGGGTTTGGTTCTTATAGTAGACATCAAGGACTTGAGAATATAGTAGTTGAATGTCAGAATAACTAGCAAAAACAGTAGTTGCTGATCTTTCCTAGAGAAACTAAAACAGTAAAATTCTGAGAAAGAATAGGGTGATGATGTCTAACAATTGATTCATTTCCATTTTTCTAAAGGTACCTTTTGGGAGAAAAGTGGTTCTCTTAAAACTCAGTGTAAGCTAATTGAATGCTAGATATGGCTACTAAGAGTACATCAGGCTACTTTTCTAATAGGAAGAATAAATAGAGTAGCTAACATGGTATCAATAAAAAGCTTCAGGGTTTGGATTTAGAAGATTAGCAGGTCATGATATGACTGGAATGACTGATACCTTGAAGAGCTTTTTCATTCTTCCACATAAGATTGACTAGAAAGTAGATATTTTTTTCTGGAAGGAATTATGTATATTCCTCCTATTTAAATAATCTTCAGGAGGAAAAAACAAACAAACAGCAACTTAAAGTACAGTTGTAGAGTCCTGTCCCCTAAATTGAAATCAGAAATCTTTAAATTATTAGAAAAAGAGTGGGCTACTATTCTTCTTTGCTTTGTGCATTCTCTCTCTCTCTCTCTCTCTCTCTCTCTCTCTCTCTCTCTCTCTCTCTCTCTCTCTCTCTTTGCATGTCTTGCTGTTTTGCTAATTTGATTACCTGACTTGCACTAACTCACCTTCCTCATTTCTATCACAGGGCTTCCCACCTCGATTGCCACTACAATATCCTGGAGATTCAAATATTGCTCCCTCTTCCAGCGTGGCTTCTGTTTGCATCCCTTCTACAGTCTTATCCCCTCCCATGCCTACAGAAGCATTAGCTACACCAGGTTACTTTCCTACAGTGGTGCAGCCTTACATGGAATCAAATCTTATAGTTCCTGTGGGCAGTATAGGAGGACAGGTTCAAGTGTCCCAACCAGCAGTGAGTTTAGCACAAGCCCCCACTACATCCTCCCAGCAAGCAGCTCTGGAGGTAAATGGAATTTCTGCATGTTTACATCTAAAACATATATATAATGGGATAAAAATTACAGAACAGAAACATAGGTTCGCTGGTTTAGAACTCATTTGGAGACTATTTCAAACTAACTTCTGAATGACTTTTTCTTACAGCAGAATGAAATGCCAATGTGGGGGCCTTGTTGCCACTGGCTGTTTTGTTGGGAAGTGAGTGTGCCTTGGAGAAGATTAACCCTATTAGCACTTCACTTCTCTAGCTAGTACTTTAGCCATTATTCTTCTCCTTTCACAAATTCTTGCCATTGGCAATCGTAAGAATCTTATCCTGCTGTGCTCCCAGTAATCATTTTTGCCCTACTAGGAGAAAGATCTGAATCATCTTTGCACTTTACTCTGCCTGCCCTATTGCACACTTCTGGTAAGATGCTGGCTGCATGGCAAATAATAGTTTCTCACTATCTAGCAACTATGTTGGCTGGTAACACACCATGCAGTCTATATCAGAAACTAGCTTTAGAAACTTCCTTTGGAATTTTAAGACCACTATCTCTAGATGCTGAATATTGAGAATTACTAGTAAATTTAGTGCTTCTAGGACTTAGGGGAGGGATAAGAAAAATAAAAAGAGTAGCTTTTTGGGAATGGTGAATAGTAAATAAAATGTATTACTGCCAAGATTTGAATTATTCTCTCTATTCACAGAGTACTCAGGGAGTCTCTCAAGTTGCTCCTCCAGAGCCAATTCCAATAGCACAGCCACAACCTACCCAGCCTACCACTTTGGTCTCTTCTATAGACAGGTAAGTAAAATCCTCTATCCTTGACTGGTAATAGTATGAAACTTAATATCAAAACTTTAAATCTCATATTGTAAACTGAACTCTTCTTTTGAAGTGCACATTCAGATGTTGCTTCAGGTATGAGTGATGGCAATGAGAATGTCCCATCATCCAGTGGAAGGCATGAAGGGAGAACTGCAAAACGGCATTGTCGGAAATCCGTAAGAAGTCGATCTCGTCATGAAAAGACTTCTCGCCCAAAATTGAGAATTTTGAATGTGAGTATTGCTGATATGTGTGTTTCATATCATTTATATTATGTAGATATTTCTAAGTCTCAGGTGTATTGATGAAATTTTAGGACTTTCTGATCACTCAAATGATACTGTTAAATTTCATATTTCTATGATAAGACTCTATTTACCTTTTAGAAAAAGAACAGTTTTAGTTTACATTTCTTTCAAACTCTTCAGTGGAAGATGAGTATGTGTCTCAAAGGCTAATATTTTCTTTATACCAGTTTAAGAAGCAGAGTATCAGTGCCAGGAATACCAGTGGTAACATCAGGCTTAAGTTCAAGTGATAATCTGTATTACTTTCTCAAATTCAGTAACAAAGGTGAATGTGGTCTTACAAGATACGAAGTACCTTTTCTTTTTCTTTTTAGGTTTCAAATAAAGGAGACCGGGTAGTAGAATGTCAGTTAGAGACTCATAATCGGAAAATGGTTACATTCAAATTTGATTTAGATGGTGACAATCCCGAGGAGATAGCAACAATTATGGTATGTCTCCATTTGGAGTTCCAATTTTGCTTTAGTACTTGATCTAAGTAGCCACTGCCCTAGCCAAATATACAGTATTTTGTAATCTATTTTTACACTTATTTCTATGTGAATATAACTAGTACACCAAGCCTGTGATTTGGATGTTTTTGTCTAGGACATGTCTAACTAGTATTGAAGAATTTTCATATCAAGTAAGTAATAATATAGCTAGTATGCAGATAGGGCAGAGTCATGAAGTTGGTAATTGAATGACTTAAAGCTTGAGAAACATTGTACTAACCAGACTGACATCACATTTCTTTTACAGGTGAACAATGACTTCATTCTAGCAGTAGAGAGAGAGTCTTTTGTGGATCAAGTGCGGGAAATTATTGAAAAAGCTGATGAAATGCTCAGTGAGGATGTCAGTGTGGAACCAGAGGGTGACCAGGGATTGGAGAGTCTACAGGGAAAGGATGACTATGGCTTTTCAGGTTCTCAAGTAGGTTCAACAATCCCATAGTGAAGGTTTGTTTATTTAACATATTACTGTAGTGCCAAGCAAAATGCCCAGTGATCATCTGTCTGAGATGATCAAACATTTATGTTCTCTTTGCACGTGGCAATTTGCCTAATTCAGATTGCATTGAGAATGAATTGAACTACTTTTGTTTGTTGTAGAAATTGGAAGGAGAATTCAAACAACCACTTCCTGCATCTTCCATGACACAACAAATAGGTGAATCTCTTTTCTTTCTGTGTTTGCTCTTACTTTTGACCAAAGTGTGTTAATAATGAAATCTTAAAGCTTCATGTTGGTGACAGTATATACAGTATAATAATAATGCAATCAAATGGTTTGTTTCTTTTAAATTAGGCATTCCTACCAGTTCTTTAACTCAAGTTGTTCATTCTGCTGGAAGACGGTTTATAGTGAGTCCTGTGCCAGAAAGTCGATTACGAGAATCAAAAGTTTTCACCGGTGAAATATCAGATACGGGTAAGGAATTGCTTCTACAACATAATTCTATAAATTTTGTGGCATCTCTGCTCTATTGGAAGCTAGGTCATCTAGCAGTAGTTCAAACAATGACACAGACAATAAAAGAGAGTAGAAAATTTTCAGATAAATATATGAAAAAAGGAAATAAGTGATGAATAGAGAAGATTAAAGAAAAAGAGCCAAAGGGACAGCCATAACTAGATACAGTCCACGCAATAGATACTGTGTAGATACAGTAATATGTTTGCTTTTCCATTTAGTACTATTGCATATGCTTTGAGGTTACTTCATGGTTTTGTGTTTGTTTTCAGAAATAGGTAACCGTATACAATAACTTAGTTTGATCTAACTACTTTGCTGTTTTAGAGCCTATCATTTCCTTGGGAGAGTTGTTGTTGTTTTAATATATTTTTATTGATTTCAAAGAGAAAAGGAGAGGGAGAGAGAGATAGAAACATCAATGATGAGAGAGAATCATTGATCGGCTGCCTCCTACATGTCCCACCCTGGGGATCAAGCCCACAGCCTGGGCATGTGCCCTGACTGGGAATTGAACTATGACCTCATGGTTCATAGGTCGACTGAGCCATGCCAGCAGGGCCCTTGGAAGAGTTTTTAAACCTTGTTGGTATGTGGCCTAGTTGATAATCCAAAAATAGGCTGCTAAGACAGTCTTTTGAATCCACCCTTTTACAATGGACTGATTCTGAATTTTTTCTTTTCCTTTGCAGTTGCTGCCTCTACGTCTCATGGAATGAACTTGTCTCACTCTGCTTCATCCCTTAGTCTACAGCAGGCCTTTTCTGAACTTAAAAATGCCCAGATGACAGAAGGACCCAATACAGCACCTCCCAACTTTAGTCAGACAGGACCAACATTTCCAGTAGTACCTCCTTCCATGGGTAGCATTGCTGGAGTCCCCACCACAGCAGCAGTCACATCTTCAGTATCAGTCCCTGTAACTAGCTGCCCTCTTAATGACATTTCTACATCAGTAATTCAGTCTGAGATTACAGTGCCCACTGAAAAAGGGATGACCACCTGCACAAGTGTAACTTCAAGTGAACTCTCTATACCACCTGTGTCTGAAGAATCACCGGTACTTTCCAGCGTGGTTTCAGGCATCACAATACCTGCAGTTGTCTCAACATCAGCAACATCCCAGTCAGTTCTGGCTCCCACATCTGGGAGTGCTGTTTCTAGTATAGGTACTTTCCCCTCTAGACCGGTTTCAACAACTTCAGCCTCTGCAGTGAGCAGTGTTGCTGCCCCAGGGGCTAATCCTCAACCTGCATTATCTCAGCCATCAGCAGGCAGTACTACTACAGGGGCAGCCACATTAACCTCAGTTTCTACCACCACTCCATTCCCAAGCATAGTTTCACAGCCATCTCTTCAGCTTAGCAGCAGCACCTCTGCTCCTACGCTAGCTGAGACAGTGGTGGTTAGTGCACACTCACTTGATAAAATATCTCATAGCAGTACAGCTGGATTGGCTTTGTCCCACTCTGCACCATCCTCCTCCTCTTCCACTGGAGCAGCAGTATCTAGTTCCATTTCTCAACCTGGTGGGGTGCATCCTTTGGTCATTCCCTCAGTTATAGCGTCTACTCCTGTCCTGCCCCAAGCAGCAGGACCTACTTCTACACCTTTATTACCCCAAGTACCTACTATCCCACCTTTGGTACAGCCTGTTGCCAGTGTGCCTGCTGTACAGCAGACACTAATTCATAGTCAGCCTCAACCAGCTTTGCTTCCCAACCAGCCTCATACACACTGTCCTGAAATAGATGCTGATACACAGCCCAAAGCTCCTGGGATTGATGACATAAAGACTCTAGAGGAAAAGCTACGATCTCTCTTTAGTGAACACAGCTCATCTGGAACTCAACATGCCTCTGTCTCATTGGAGACATCACTAGTAGTAGAAACCAATGCCACACCAGGCATCCCAACCACTGCTGTTGCACCAAGCAAACTCATGACTTCAACTACAAATACTTGCTTACCACCAACCAGTTTGCCATTAGGAACAACTGGATTGCCTGTTATACCAGTGGTAACACCTGGGCAAGTTTCTACTTCAGTCAGCTATGTATCAGCCCCAGTCAGCACTACACCAGGAGTGAAACCTGGAACTGCTCCATCAAAGCTACCTTTAACTAAGGCTCCAGTAAGATTCTTGTTTTGAAATAATTTAATAACTATAACCATTCTTTTTCCTCCTAATATATGCATTTTTTCCACTCAGCCTTGCAAATTACAAATGAAGTTATAAAAATGTCTGGCTGATAATAGGCACTTGGTATCCTATATAATAAAGAGGTAATAAATATGCAAATTGACCATCACTCCAACACAAGTTGGCCACCCCCATGTGGACACAAGATGGCTGCCACATGATGGCCAGCAGGGGAGGGCAGATGGGGGGGACCAGGCCTGCAGGGGAGGGCAGTTGGGGGGACCAGGCCTGCAGGGGAGCAGTTAGGCATCAATCAGGCTGGCAGGGGAGTGGTTAGGGGGTGATCAGGCTGGCAGGCAGAAGCGGTTAGGGGCAATCAGGCAGGCAGGCAAGCAGTTGGGAGCCAGTAGTCCTGGATGTCCCCCGAGGGGTCCCAGATTGGAGAGGGTGCAGGCTGGGCTGAGGGACACACACACACACACACACACACACACACACACACACTGCACAAATTTTGTGCACCGGGCCTCTAGTTTTTTAAATAAATTGATTGATTGATTGATTTATAAGTCATTTATAAATAAGTTATTTTAGTGTATATGTACACTGAACATGAGATATTTTTCCTTTTGAAATATGGCAGGATTTGGCGGTTATCTATACTGCACGATTTTCTTAGAATTATAATAATCAGGTAAAATTACAGGCTTTTCTACCCAATTGGTACAAATTGAAGGAATTTATCCCAAAAGAGAGCTAAATGCTTCTACTGGCAATTATACATAGTAACAGAAGTTCATAATCTTTGTTTCAATGAGAATGAAGCAAATTATCTGCTTTGCTTAGATTCCACAGATGTGTAATATGGGGTCAATAAAAAATTGGAAGTTAATAATAAATGTGATACAAAGGAGGAGAAAGAATCTAATCTTAGTAATAAAATAACTAGAAGGTGTTTTCAAATTCTGCTATGGTGGGTTTCCTCTCATTCTGCCATCTTCAATCTCTGATCTTTTCCAAGTAATAAGGCTGTACTTTTTTCCTACTGTATTACATGCATTGCCATTGATAGGAAATTCTGTTAACAGTAGTTAATATAGAGGCTTTACTCAGACAGAAAACAAATTGCTTGCTTGATAGTATTGGATTTCTGATACCTTTTGTTATCAGGCCTGACCCTTGGTTACTTCTGAATTGTTTTTGTTTTCTCAGAAAAGTCTTGTTTATTTTAGGAAAAGTTTGATTATACTGTACCAAAGAAGTGGTTCAAAAATATTTGGACTGTGCCTCTCATGTCCACACAACCTTTGTTCCCTCTATTTTCCCTAAAGAATAACTTCTTATTAAATTTTACTATTCATTTTATTAGGATGTCACAGTAACCCTTATAATAGTATCATGGTTACAGTGTCCTTATTTAAGAGTGTAACTCAGGTGACAAGCATGCCTTAACTAGATACATGTTATTCTTATGCTTCTGCAATTTAAATTGTTGATTTGTTCTCCAGTCTTTACATTTCAGTGTCTCATGGACTTGAATTTCCCTTCATTGTCTGTAGGTTGTGTCAGTGGGTGCTGAACTTCTAGCTGGTATTCCATCCAGTGAACAGCTGCCACCTTTTCCAGGACCTTCACTATCTCAGGTGCCCCAAGACTTGTCATATTTCTTTTTGTGCCCCTATTTTCTTTCACAAAGGGTATTTAAATTCTCCATTGCAGGATCATGACTTCTGGTTTCTATTTGGTTTTGACTTAGTAACAGCTTTCTTTTAAAATAGTGTAGCTAATAACCCAAGCCCTATTTAAAGTAAGAAGCTTCATAGTTCTTTTATTTGTAGTGTTGTTTCAAGTCATCCAGAAAACATTTAATATTAATATTTTTTCATATTTTACAAAGGAAGAAAATAGCAAAGTTTACATTTTGCCAAACAAATATAATTCCTTCTCTTATTCGTAGAATAGTGAAATTGCATCTTAAGTATGAGATAATTTGCTCTAGATTATCGTGGAAGTAAAAAATTACATGTATACAGAATTAACTTTGAAAGTTCCTTAGGAAAGGGTACCATACTAATAATTGATAATACCCTTTTTCTATGAGTTTAGTGCAACCATTTTTTTTAATTTGACATTTCTTTTAATGACCATCAAATTAAGTAATTGGCTTATATGTAGGTGGTTATAGGGTGATGTTTCATGAAAAAGATATATCTTTAAATAAAAAAATCACTCAGCTCAGGTGAAATGAGATTCCTCATAGAGGAACTGAGACCAGTGACCTGAATGTGAGATTCCTGTCTCACAGTTCTGCCCACTGGGTAGAATGATGGTCAGAATTGCTTACAGTATTTAAATTCTTATCTTTCCCACCCTACTCTACCACCCCACACATTTAGTTTAATTCCCATAGGAAGTACTCGTTATGCACCCATTGTAACCATGAAAAAGCTTCTGTGTGGGTCAAGCCTAGTAAACATTGAAACTAAATTAGGAATTTATTTTAGAACAAAATAAGAAAAACATAGTAAATTGCTAATTTGAAAAGCCTGAATTTGTCTACTTCTTTAATCCCAGATATACAGTAGCACATAATTTAATGGACTTACCATAATAAAGTTTTAACTCCAACAGAGAACTCACTTCATCAGCCACTAAGTTTTGAAAAAAATTGCGTTGTGGAATTCTGTAAATTGGGAGTTTCAAACCTATTTTCTCATTAGAAGCATCTATATATATAAAAGCCTAAGCGACCAAATGACCAGTCGCTATGATGCGCACTGACCACCAGGGGGCAGACACTCAACGCAAGAGCTGCCCCCTGGTGGTCAGTGTACTCACACAGTGGGAGCGCTGCTCAGTTGACCAACCCGTCCTGGTGGCCCACCACCCTGGTGGCAGCCACTTACTCCCTCAGTAGTCCTGCATGTCCAATCTCCGGAGAATGGGCCAGGCACCCAGTGCCACCGGCATGATCCCAACAGCGCTGTTGGCCTCCTGGAAGTCGGCCTCAGGCACCACGGCCACTTCCCCTCCCTAGATGCTCAGTAAGGAATAATATAAAAGATGCTGCCAAGTGGCTCCCAACAACCGGCATGAATGTCAATGGGACAGATCCAGATCCCTTGCTGGCAAGGGCATCCTGCCACCTGCCCAGAGGGCCAATCATATCCCGGCCCCCACCCTCCAACCCCCTCAGGACCCTACCCAGGCACAAATTTGTGCACCGGGCCTCTAATGTATTTATAATTTCTAACAGAGCTGTGTGATGAGAAACAGCAATAAGACATGTGGAGGGGTAAGTGGATAGTGCCTACATATTGACAGGGAATCCTACCTAATAATAGACAAATATGCAAATTGACCATACCTCCACCACGCCCACCATCCAATCAGCGCGAGCATGCAAATTAACCCAAACCAAGATGGCTACAGCCACAGAGAGCAAGGTTTCCTAGGTAACAGAGCAAGCCAAGCTTTCCATAGCCGTTGCAGGCCTAAGCCTCCACTCAAGCTACAAAGTTTCAATTATAGAAGGTAAACAAATTCAAACAAATGGCGGCAGAATGGAGCTTGAGAGAGTAGGCCAAGGTTGCCGGCGGCAACAGGGGAAGCAAAGCTTTCCGCACACCCTGGACGGGCTCCCCCGCTTAAGGCTACAAAGTTTCAATTGTAGAAGGTGAATTAACTGCCACAGAAATGGCTGCCAGAGCCCCAGGCTTGGCTCCGCTCCAGGCTACAAAGTTTCAATTGTAGAAGGAAAATAAATTCCAGATACCAGGGCTTCCGCTTGGGTTGCCAGGGGGCGTGGCCGGCCTGCAAACCACCACAGGCCCCTCGCTCAGGCCGCCCCATGCCCCAAGGGAACCCCACCCTAATCAGGAACACCCTTCAGGGCAAACCAGCTGGCCCCCACCCCTGTACCAGGCCTCTATCCTATCTAATAAAAGAGTAATATACAGATTGATCATCACTGCAACACACAATATAGCTGCCCCATGTGGTCAAAGATCCTGCCCCCATGTGGACACAAGATGGCCACCACAAGATGGCCAGCAGGAGAGGGCAGTTGGGAGGCACCCGGCCTGCAAGGGAGGGCAGTTGAGAAGGACCAGGCCTGCAAGGGAGGGCAGTTGAGAAGGACCAGGCCTGCAAGGGAGGGCAGTTGGAGGTGATCAACCCTGCAGGAGAGGGCAGTTAGGGGTGACCAGGCCGGCAAAGGAGAGAAGTTAGGGGCAAACAGGCTGGCAGGGGAGTGGTTAGGGGGTGATCAAGCTGGCAGGCAGAAGCGGTTAGGGGCAATCAGGAAGGCAGGCAGGCAAGCAGTTGGGAGCCAGCAGTCCTGGATTGTGAGAGGGATGTCCGACTGCCCGTTTAGTCGGGCAGTCGGACATCCCTTGAGGGGTCCCATATTGGAGAGGATACAGGCTGGGCTGAGGGACAACCCCCCTCCGTGCACGAATTTTGTGCACCGGGCCTCTAGTAATAGCATAAGTAAAAGCTATTGAAGAATAGATTGCTGGAAGCCAAGATAGATGGATGTTAAGTGACTGTGGCAAGAGAAAAGTTTATGGCCTTAAGATGGATGGTAATAAGACCTGATTAATAGGATAGAATACTCAGACCTCCAGTTCCTCCTTGCTGTCATTTATAGGGCAGGTATAAGAGTATAGATTATTAAGACTTTATTAAAATAATATTCCTTGATAGTGCCATCTTTTATTTGTAAGGCCAAGGTCTCAGAAAGATTTACCAAACTGAAAAAGAAAATAGGGAACATGTGATACTCTTAATCTACCAATAGACCTTGATACATTTTTCAGAATATATTTTAAGGAGAGGACAAATAGACAACTTTTCTATCACTTTAAGTAACATTAAACATAAAAGGTAAGAAAGAAAACTTAGAAACTATAAAAACATAAATGTAACAGTTTCTCTAAGGTTTGAGGTTGACATAACGTTTTTGAGAAACTGATAAATCATTCAAGCAACATATCTTAAGTTGAACTTGGTATATTGAGTTTCATATTCTGTGAATAGACATACGTTATGTAATGTCAATCTAAAGCATAAAACAGTATGTCCTATGTAAATGGGCTATACATAGGGGCTCTGGATATGCCAAAAAACTATATTTATTGTTGTTTTCATTCAATCCCAGCAACCTCTGGAAGATCTTGATGCTCAGTTGAGAAGAGCACTTAGTCCAGAGACTATTGCAGTAACATCTGCAGTTGGTGTAAGTTTTTAAAATCTTGATAAAATCTTCCCATAACCCTAATGTATTATGTTCCTAGAACATAAACTGTAAACTAGACTATTAATACCTTTAACACCTATTTTGTCTTTCTTTGTTCTCAAGCCAGCAGAAATGAAACCAGTTAATGAAAAATTGACACTGACCCAGTAGTGTAACTGGAAAAGATTTTATTTGAAAAATACTTTCCTTTTTCTCTGGTTACAATTATACTAAAGTTTTACCTTCTTCCTTTCAGGCATGTGACATAATAATATTCTGATTAAAACTAGTTTTCTATGAATATTCAAGTTATATTCAAGTATCCATGAGAAAAAATTACGAAAGCAATATAGAAGGGTTAAATTTTAAGACTGACCAAAGCTAAAGATTTTGTGGTATCTGTATCTGTGTTTTACAGCCTGTGTCCGTGGTGCCTCCAACAGCAGTTACAGAAGCAGGAGCACAGCCTCAGAAGGATGGTGAGAAGCATAATATAAGTATAGTAATTTAGAAGTATTGCTACCTCCCTATAAATGATTACTATTTCAAAAACACATTCTTTTTTTTTTTTTTTTTTTTTTTTAGGGAGAGCATGCAAGGAATATAGTTTCTTAGCATAAAACCCTTTGTTATTAGTTAGGCCTAGGTTCTTGCTAAGAGAGATGAAAAAATTCAAGCACATATAAAAGTTAATTTACTGATAACTTCTTGGCTTTTATGACACTAAATATAGAGAGATAAACTTGAATAGCATAGATGGTAGAAAACAAATGTAAGATTTCAATTAATCAGTTTAATAATTTTTATCTCTTTTTGGAGTCATTAGAATTGGCATGTCCATAAAATAAAATCTCTTTTGAAAGGCATACTTCCAACTTAATTTTGCAAAAATTACCTGTATCATCAACTTAAATATTTTATTAGGACTTTTATCACCCTGTGCTTAGTCATAAGTCTGTATCAATTACTGCTATTCTAAAGTTTTGTAGTGAGTCTCTTTTCATTTAAATCATCAGTCCCACAGAATCTAGGAAATTTAGAGGTTATATTTTTTTGTTGCCTTTTCCTTCAGAATCAAGTTTAATAGTGAAAATACTTAAATGTGAGCTATACTTATGCAATGTGATTTTTGTATACCACATGCTTAATATTAATTTTCCCTTTTTATAAAAATATATCTATTCTCAATACCACCTGACATAAATGTACTTCCCTGTATAACTATTTTTAAGATATGTGTGTGTGTGTGTGTGTGTGTGTGTGTGTGTACACATTTTATTGATTTCAGAGAGGAAGGGAGAGAAAGATAGAAACATTAATGAGAGAGAATCATTGATTGGTTGCCTCCTGTGTGACCCCTACTGGGGATCAGGCCCACAACCTGGGCATGTGCCTTGACCAGGAATTGAACCATGACCTCCTAGTTCATAGGTCGATGCTCAACCACTGAGCCACACTGGCTGGTCCTCCGTATAACTATTAATAAGATTACCTAAGGGCTCTTCTTATCTTTCCTAAATGCTAAATTTTACTTAAAACCTCTCAAAATATTTTCAAGGGAATTGATTCTCTTGTAAAATAAGTGACTCGAAAAAATCACTGGAACAAATGATAAATTCTAGAAATGGACAAACCACAGGAAAATAGAATATTAAAAAGGTGACCTTTCAAATCATAACGTGATGGGATATTTCAGTAAATGGTTTGGGACAATTGGACAGCCATCTGGGAGAAAAGCAAAGATCACTAGCCTTAGACCAAAATAAGTCCCAAATGGATCAAAGATTTAAAAAAAAAAGATACTACACGAATGGTGCTGTAGAGAGACAAAAGGAAAATTTTCCTTTATGCTTAAATTTTAACTGTCTAGATCAGAGTCAGCAAACTTTTCCTGCAGAAGGCTAGAAAGTAAATATATTAGTCTTTGCTAGCCATACAATCTCTGTCACAACTACTCAAATCTATTGTAGCGCCACAGCAGCAATAGATAATACATAAATGAATGAGTTTCACTGTTTCCAATAAAATTTATTTACAAAAACAAGCAGTGGGCTGAATTTGGTCCATGCGTTGTAGCTTGCTGATCCCTCATATAGAGAGAGGTGTTGTTGTGTTTAATACCCAGCCCAGAAGTGGTATTAGATTTCAGTTTTTCTGCTTGGAAAACAACATGTCATTTAGTCCAAAGATAAATGAAAAACTGGGAAATGTATGTATGTGCATGTATTTATATCCCAAAAAGGGCTACTTTGCTAATATTAAGAGTTCTATAAATTGAGCATGGACAAGAAATAAAAGATTAAGAAAAAATAAACGTAGGCATGAAAATACTTTCTTTATGATAACAGAAATGCAAAATAAAACCACAAGTGATAGCACTTCTCGTTTCTCATTGGTAAATTCAGACATTTAAAATGTTGTACATTTTTTTTAAAATTATATCTACTATTTGCATACATTCAGTACAACACTATGCAGCCATTAAAAAGAATGAAACATCGATACAGAATGATCTCTAAGTTGTAACATTATATGAAAATATCAAAATCAGTATTGTACTGGTTGTGTGAAATATAGAAAATGCCAGTGTAGATTCTACATTTATCTCTAGAAAGAAGCTCAAACAAGTGATTATTCCTAGAGAGGAACTAGGTGGCTTTAAAGTTGCTCAGAACTGCATGTTAATGGTTCTAACACCTTTACTGTCTTGTTCTAGGATTTTGCCTAAGTGTTACCTAACCAGTTTGCCATAGCTGGTTTTCATTTAAAAGTGGGTCTTAATAGCCCTAGCTGGTTTGGCTCAGTGGATAGAACATCAGCCTGTGGACTGAAGGATCCCAGGTTCGAGTCCAGTCAAGGGCACATGCCTGGGCTGCAGGTTCGATCCCTGGGGATTGAGCACGAGGCAGCCAATCAATGATTCTCTCTCATCATTGATGTCTCTATGTCTCCCTGAAATCAATAAAAAAATATATTTTTTAAAAATGGGTCTTAATATCCTAGGTCCGTGGTCAGCAAACTGCGGCTCGCGAGCCACATGTGGCTCTTTGGCCCCTTGAGTGTGGCTCTTCCACAAAATACCACAGCCTGGGCGAGTCTGTTTTGAAGAAGTGGCGTTAGAAGAAGTTTAAGTTTAAAAAATTTGGCTCTCAAAAGAAATTTCAATCGTTGTACTGTTGATATTTGGCTCTGTTGACTAATGAGTTTGCCGACCACTGTCCTAGGTAGAATCTCAGTGTTCCCTTCATTTATTTATATCTTTGAGTTAAAGAGTGAATAACAGTATAACTGCTTGTTAACCTTAGTTTTATAATATCTTCTAATATTGTAGTTAAGCTGCAAAGCTACTTTGGTTATACAATACTCAGTATTACCAGTGGGGGATACGTACCAAGACGTATCCAGTAGACGCCTGAAACTGCAAATAGTATGGAACCCTATATGTATACTATGATTTTTCCTATACATACATACCTATGATAAAGTTTAATTTATAAATTAAGCATGGTAAGAGACTAACAATGACTCATAAAAAATAGAGCAACTCTAACAATATACTGTAATAAAAATTATGTGCATGTTTTCTCTCACTTTCTCTCAATATCTGGAATTACTGTGGATAACTGAAACCACTGAAGTGAACCAGTGGATAAGGAGGACTTCTGTAGGGAACTTATTCCTTCAAACATGCCTTATCAACATACATGTGTACAAGTAAAGGCGAGGGTAAATGATAAATTTTCAGACTTTGACAGTTTTCCCCAAACAATACAATCTTTCATACTAAAGGTATCTTCTAGGAGAGCAAACAATAACTTTTCCCTTGTTAGACAAAGCCCAAGGGGAAGGGAGGTAAGGAAATTTTCCCGGCCTCTAACAACTTTCATCTGATATGTAGTTTCATTTTGCTATATTTCTGGCCAGTGGGAAAAGAAGCTAACTAGAGATGCTGATTTAAGTTCTTTTCCTCCTCCATTTATTTGTTCTAGTGTCACAAGTCACAGCAGCTAGTTCAGGAACTGGTGTTTTTAAGACGGGGCGATTTCAGGTAAGACAATCACTTTTCCTTGATTTGATTCCCCTTTTGGGGGAGTGTATATTTAACAGAATTATTACCTACCTTTTGGGGCCTAATTGCCAATTTGATGATACATTTCTTTTGTATAGAACTTTATAGCTCTTACTATTTTTCCCTATTCAAAATAATACATGCTATTAAAGAAAATATGGGATATTTAGAACAGTAGATAAATAATAGAAAATGATACTATCTGCCTATCCTTCCACCCTCCCCAGGATTACTTTTTGGGGTGTTATTTCCCTCCATTCCTTTCTTTCTGTATATGTGTATACCTAAAATTGCCCTTGCTTCACTGAACTCTGAATGATACGTTAATAGTTTTTCCCTCATCTAATGATTTATTTACCTAACCATTCACCTGTTATTAGTCATTAGGTTGCTTTCCAACATAATGATTAAAATAACAGTAAACAACTTTGTATATAAAATATTTTCCATGTTTAGGAAAATCTTTTAGGATTAATTTCTGAAGTAAAAATACTAGGTCAAGTGATTGATTATTCATTTTATTTTCCCAGTTGGCCCAACAAGGGAACATTTTCTGGCTGTTAGGATGCAGTGCCAAACAAGCTTGGAAAATCTTTTTTTTTTTAAACATATTTTATTGATTTTTTACAGAGAGGAAGAGAGAGGGACAGAGAGTTAGAAACATCGATGAGAGAGAAACATCGATCAGCTGCCTCCTGCACTCCCCCCACTGGGGATGTGCCCGCAACCAAGGTACATGCCCTTGACCGGAATCGAACCTGGGACCCTTGAGTCCGCAGGCCGACGCTCTATCCACTGAGCCAAACCAGTTTCGGCTGGAAAATCATTTTTATTACAGATTTAAAACTACTTTTCAATTATTCTTGTCAGCCAATGGTTGTTGGCACCAATTCAACAGCAATAGGAATCCCCAATTTGTGGGTGCTGTGAAGAAGGAAACTTTATTCAGTGCAGAACACCTCAATTGTGATACAGCATGGCTGTGAAAACAGCATGGCTGTGAGGCAGCCCTGGGGTCAGGCCCCACTCTGGCTAGACAGCTCTAATCCTTGCTGGTCTGCTCTGCTCCATGCTGGTAAACTCTGGCCTGCACTGGTCTGCTTTGCTCTGCTCCGGTGAGATACCTTCAGCTAGGGAAATGTAATCATCAGCCGTTGGTGGAAAGGGAAAGTATGCTCCCAGAGCCAGAAAGGAGCTGATTTATATAGACTGAAGTTCCCCCACCTTTGGTCCCTGATTGATCCATCTTCATGCAAATGAGGACTCCCAATTCCTCACAGTTGGTCCAAAAGGCACAGGACAGAATAAAGCCACTCTGATTGGTTGAAGAAGTTGTTAACTGCTCAGCTCTGATTGGGTGGGGAAAGCTTCTGTCCTATTGGTTAAAATAGTATTCTAGGAACTCTTTCATAAGGGCTGGATCAGATGGCAGAAATAATGCAGGCAGGTAGCTCAGTGCAGGCTTCTCCCTAAAGCACAGTTTGTGTGAGAGGCCCCTGTATGGAAATGGCTGCTAGGCTCTGTATTTGTTTTGTTTTGTTTTGTTTTCATTTGAGGCCAGTTAGCCACCAGGAGCCCTTCTTAGTAGGCATCTTTTTCTCAGGGTTCACATTCTGATGATAATGCTTGGTTGTGTTGATTCTTGAAGCTTAGCTGGCATTTAACATTTATTGGATTTAATCTTTGCAGTTTTTCTTATTCACAAGCAATCCCCAACATTCCATGACCAGTTGTTATTTCTGTTTTTACTAAAATTTGAATCTGAGTCCTGTGCATTAGATATAAAAGTAGTAATTTACTTAGTAAGCTTAGCCAGGCACTCAGAATATACATCTAATCTGTATATCTCAGTACAGATGTGTTGTTCTCTATAATGGTATTCTATTTATTTTCACAATAAAAAATGGAGGGACTATGTAAGCAGATAATCAGCCTACTTATTGGCTAGGAAATAAAGTGTTTCTGTTATTTTCTTTTTTTATGGTCCATTCTAAAAAATAAATATTAGGGACTTTTAAAAGAATCTTTCTTTGGTCTCTTTCCATCAGGTTTCAGTTGCAATGGATGATGCCCAGAAAGAGGGTAAAAATAAGTTTGAAGATGCAAAGTCTGTTCATTTTGAATCCAGCACTTCAGAATCCTCAGTGCTATCGAGTAGTAGTCCAGAGAGTACCCTGGTGAAGCCAGAACCTAATGGGATGACCATCCCTGATATCTCTTCAGATATGCCAGATAGTGCCCACAAAACTCCTGTCTCAGAAGCAAAGTCAGAAATGGGGCAGCCTACCAAGGTTGGACGTTTTCAGGTGACAACTACAGCAAACCAAGTAGGTCGTTTCTCTGTATCAAGAACTGAAGATAAGGTCACGGAGGCAAAGAAAGAGGGACCAATGGCATCTCCTCCTTTTATGGATTTGGAGCAAGCTGTTCCTGCTGCGATACCAAAGAAAGGAAAGCCTGAACTGTCAGATCCTTCACATCTGAATGGGCCATCTTCTGACTTGGAGGCTGCCTTCCTCAGTAGGGATGTGGATGATGGTTCAGGTAGTCCACACTCCCCCCCTCAACTGAGCTCGAGGAGCCTTCCTATCCAAAATCTCAGTCAAAGCCTTAGTAACTCACTCAACTCCTCTTACATGAGTAGTGACAATGAGTCAGATATTGAAGATGAAGACTTAAAGTTAGAGCTGCGGCGACTACGAGAAAAGTACGTATATTTTCTCCTATGAAGAATAATGGCAGAATTAAGACCTAACTCTTAATTAGGTGCCTGTATTAGTATTCTTTTCACTGCAATATAACAATGTCTCCATTTCTTTTATTTATTTATTTATTTACTAGAGGCCCGGTGCACTTATTTGTGTACAGGTGGGGTCTCTCAGCCTGACCTGCACCCTCTCGCAATCCGGGAACCCTCAGGGGATGTCGGAGGCCCACTGCACAGATTTGGCCCAATCCCTGCAGGCCAGGCTGAGGGACGCCACTGGTGCACGAATCTGTGCACTGGGCCAGTTGGCCTGATCCCCTCAGGCCAGGCCGAGGGGCCTCTAGTATGCATATAAGATCTTTGGTTAATCTCTTCCCCCTCTTCCCCCTCCCCCTTCCTTCTGGGATTCATCAGTCTGTTCCATGTTTTCATGCCTGTGTATTGAGCGTCTGCCCCCTGGTGGTCAGTGCGCATCATAGCTACCGGTCGACTGGGCTTTTTTTTTTTTTTTAATATATTTTATTGATTTTTTACAGAGAGGAAGAGAGAGGGATAGAAAGTTAGAAACATCGATGAGAGAGAAACATCAATCAGCTGCCTCTTGTACACCCCCTACTGGGGATGTGCCCGCAACCAAGGTACATGCCCCTGACCGGAATCGAACCTGGGACCCTTGAGTCTGCAGGCCGACACTCTATCCACTGAGCCAAACCGGTTTCGGCGCTTAGGCTTTTATATATAGATTTTTTAAAATATATTTTTATTGATTTCAGAGAGGAAGGGAGAGGGAGAGATAGAAACATCAGTGATGAGAAAGAATCATTGATTGGCTGCCTCCTGCATACCCCCTACTGGGGATCAAGCCCGCAACCTGGGCATGTGCCCTTGATCGGAATTGAACCTGGGACCCTTCAGTCTGCCGGCCGACACTCTATCCACTGAGCCAAACCAGCTAGGGCTATGTCTCATTTCTTTTAAACAGAAGGTAATGGGCAAAAGCTAGTTATCTGAAGGTAGTTCTCATTGGGTCTCCTGTACTCATCAGGACCCACAGCATTTCTAGTTATAGAACTTTGTCAGCATCTTTTGTGTTATTGTTACTATATTATTTTTATTAATAGCACTTTTTATAATTATTAACCTAGTCTTAGCTATTTATTAGTCTACCAAATGAACCAGTGTTAGAAGGTTTTGTTGATCATATTTGACAAACTGGATCAGAGTAGCAAAATCAGTACTCCTGTGTATAATCTCAAAAGCCAGGAAATCTTTTTCTCCTACTGCATCATCAGCCATTTGTTGGCTGGGAGCTTGTTGGATTTTGGCTTGGGTAATGGAGGCCAGCAAGATGAGTTGACAAACTAGAATCTCAAGGTGTAGTAGAAACTAGATTAAATACATTTGGGGCAAAGATTCAAAAGTAAATACTTCCGTGGCGGTTAAAGAATATGTGGTTAAGTCTTGTTTGAACAAAGGTGGTTTTAATATTTTTGAATTATGTCTGTTTATCTTTCATAGACATCTTAAAGAGATTCAAGATCTGCAGAGTCGCCAGAAACATGAAATTGAATCTTTGTATACCAAACTGGGCAAGGTTCCCCCTGCTGTCATTATTCCCCCAGCTGCCCCTCTTTCAGGAAGAAGAAGGCGGCCCACTAAAAGCAAAGGCAGCAAATCTAGTCGCATCAGTTCCTTGGGCAGTAAAAGCCCCCAACTTTCAGGTAAGAAGCCCTGGACCAGGTCAGCCATGGCTGTCCCATCTTTTATTTCTGTCTTCAAGAGTGTATATGACCTATGGAACATTTGTTGTTTTTGTTAAATTTCAAAAGAATTTAATTGACTTTCCTAATATTCTTACTTCCTTGAATTCTCTACTCCCCATATTTATAGTACCTCTTTTTTAATTTATGGAAGTAAGACTGGGTGAGTTCAATGGCCTATTCCATTATAATCTATATTGCTATCCATGGGTAGTCTTTATTTATAGTTGTTCTTAAGGATAAAACATTAAGCTTTGCCTGGTAACTCATACCTCATATTTCTCTGAACTCTTGGGCAGTTAGAAGAAAATATATTTCATCTGTACTTTGTAAAGTTCAGGTAGGTTCTTCCTTTCAGTGAATGAATTGGTCATAATTGTGACGGGAATAAATATAAATTTCATATAGATATTTGAGTATGTCTTAAGTGATAATTTTCTTGATTAAAGTTTTTATTTTATTTGCCTATATTGGGATAAAGAATTTCCTAGTGTTTGTAACTAAAAAATAGTTTAATCATAATCCCTTGTAATGAATTGTACATTTATTTTAATTGTGATGAACAGTTTTTACCCTTTGGTGAAATTATGGTAATATTAACAGATAATTAGTTGAAAAGTAAAAAAGTCTGAAATAAGTGTATAATTCATATTTGCTCTGTAGGGCTAACATAAATATGTTGGAGAGCAGTTGCAAACTTTTTAGCAGCTTTCCATTCTCTGGAAGTTTTAGAGACCCAAATTTTCTCTAGCACATTAGAACCAAATCAGTAGTAGAGATGTGATTATAAGGAATAGCAGCTATTTTTAACACGTCTTTTGTACTTGATCTGACATATAAGAAAAATTAAGCAGACACCGCTTGCCAAACCTATTTGTATCGTGATCCAACTCAGTGTTTTGTAGTAGAGTTGTGGAACTGCAAAATGGAATTCTCTTGTATCTATATATTCTAGACCAGCGGTCGCCAACCTGCGGACCACCGGTTGGCAACCACTGTTCTAGACTTCTTACTCAGCTCAGATTTGTGATCCATCTAGGTCTTCTAAAGCTAAAAAACTTTCGGGATAGTTTCCTATGGCCCTACTAACTGTTGATTCTCATGCCATTCCTCACTTCCCCTCCTATTCATTAGTTATAGCTTTTGGCCCATTAATCACTCAACGAGACAAATTGGAAGAATAAGGACGGTGCCTATTAAAGTGCATTGGGAAAGCTGTACATGTTTCTTCAGGCCACTTTGTCTTCTGGCAGGTAATTTGTCTGGTCAGAGTGGAGCTTCAGGCTTGCACCCCCAGCAAACCCTCCAACCTCCTGGCAACATCCCAGAGACTGGGCAAAATCAGCTGTTACAGCCTCTTAAGCCATCTCCCTCCAGTGACAACCTCTATTCAGCCTTCACCAGTGATGGTGCCATTTCAGTACCAAGCCTTTCTGCTCCAGGTCAAGGTAAGAAAGCAAAGCAACCATCATCTTCCAAAAACATTCAAATGGAGATATTGCCGTGTCTGGGACAAAAGCCTGAGTAGGTTATTGTTAAGGTGAGTTGGAAGACCAGTTGACCAGAACATCGCCTGTGTGTTGTACACTTCCAAGGATCTATGAGCTGAAGGGGTGGGAAGTGATTAGACAGGTGTACTCATCGCTCCTATCAGGTGAAATAGCTTCTTTTCAAAGGATTACAGCAAATGGTTAGGTTTGTGACCTATATGAAGAACTCATTTGGGATTTGCAACTTATACTTATGACTAGACAGATTTCCTGCACTAAATTCTAAGGAGTTTTAGCAGTTTCTGAAAGCTAACTTGCTGGATTAGCTAATGTGGACTTTTTAAATTTCTAACTATGGGAGTAGCATACTAAAATGAATTACCCTACAATTCAATTTTTATATAAATTATTTACTTTTCAAATAATAGTTTTATTTATTAATGATTGCTCAAAACATTCCTGTAGAGGAAAGAGCTTCTAGTAACCTTAGAACAAGTATTGAAAGGAGTTCAGTGTGTGGGTAGAAAAGAATGGGGAAAAAATATGAATAGGTCGCTTAGGTACCTTTGTCACAATTTCACTGAAATTAAAGATTGGATTGTCTTTTCACAAGATAATGTCCTTTTTGATAAGAGCTCAAACTAGCTAGCATTATTCCCACGGTGAAAGCTTTTGGCAGGTGGAGGGAATTGAGGCCTAATTTTCCTGTCCTGTATATTTGACCTTTCCCCTAGAAGCTTGTTCTGTGTGTCATTGTAGCGCATTTCACCACTCCAGCCTCAAGTTTCTAACATCTTGTAGTTGTGTTCTGTCTCTTCTCTCTCTGTTCTTCCCTGTTTCTCCCCTCCCACAGGCTGTGCGAAGTTTAACTGTGCATCTGAGCAGGTGACATTCAAACCTGGTGGCAGGAGGACCCGATTTCTGAGTACGCCCTGCTTGGCTCTTTGTGTGTAACACCTTTACTCCTTCCTCGCCCTTGTTTTTCTGCTGCTTGGATCTGATATTTCACGCAGTCCATTTTCATTTGTCTTTGTATATCATTTACTCAGCAGCTTGGCTGAACTACTGTTACCCTCAGAAGTTTGGGTCCCTACATTAATCATTATAAAAGGTGTAGAAATAATAATAGGTCTCTATAAACTTCAAAATAACCTTCTGATAGAATTGCTTCTTCATCGATCCATGTAGCATGGTATTAGGTTACATAGATTGCTGGGTCTTTTAGAATAATGAAGACTGGACCCTGGTCAGGTACTCACTGGTTAGACCAGTGGTTTCCCAACTTTTTTGGGGGACATGCCCCACCTAAGCATCTCTAAAATACAGATGCCCCCCCCTCATGACATATATTTCTTATTATTCAAAAAGTAAACTCCTATTCATGTGGAGGAAGTCTAAAAGGCCATTAACTTGGCCTAAACAAGCTTCCAAAGAACATGGCATCCATGAAAGAGAAAAATAAAAGAACGAAAGGACAGTTAAAGTACTGAGGAAGAAATCACTAAGAAAGTGTTAAAAAATAATAATATGAAGTGATACAAAAAAATAGCAAATAAGTTTCAAAACATATAATAGAGAACTGAAATGCATAAATATGTCACAATATATATTTATATACTGTATATGAGGCCCTTAGAACCATAAGATATGCAAAAAAATTCACTGTTAATAACTCATTCTTGAATTGGCCCCCTTAAAAATCAAATTGTCCCCCTGTGGGGTGTCCCACGTTGGGAACCACTGGGTTAGAGCATCTTCCTGATAAACACCAAGGTCAAGGGTTTGATTCCCAGTCAGGGCACATACAAGAATCAACCAGTGAATGCATAATAAGTGGAACAACAAATCAATGTTTCTCTCTCTCTCTATCTCTAACTCACTCTCTCCCTTCCTCCTCCTTACTCTCTAAAATCAATCAATGATTTTTTTTTTTTAAAGAAAGAATAATGAAGATAATTTTTGTCCTATTCAGTGAGAAGTGACAGAAAGCATCTTGACCACTGATGCACTTAGATCCTGGCAGCAGGTAAAAGTTATACCCTATTTTTCAGAGGAGGCTGGAATCTTTTTCTGGTCAATTAAGCATAACCATCAGCTGAAAAGATGCAAGAATTTCCTCATTGGATCCTTTCACCACTACTACCTTCTAATTTCATAAAATCAGGTGTTGAAAGGGTTTCGGTGTAGTTACTCTCATAAAGCATTTATTCTGTTAAAGACCAAATCCCAGCACCTGCAAGTGAAAATGATTGCTGAGATTTCCAAGCCTTCTCCTTAAAGGCACAATAGCAAAACCTCTCCGGCCCATCTTTCCCAACTGTGACATGAAGATGACACCTGTCCTCTAGGGTTGTTTCACAAATCACATACATAGAAACAGGCAGCACAGGGGAAGCACACATCATTGCCCTCTGATTGGCCAGTAAATGTAAATTGAAATAAATTTTTAAAAATGAAAGTAGGACTCAAGTAGAAAAAGTTTTTTAGAGTTTAAATAAAGGTCTCTGTTAAGGCCTCAAACTTCTGATGTGGTTATTGAAGTGCTTTTTAAATGCATGTGCTAAGGCCATCACTATTTCCGATTATGTTCAGAGGTCCTTGGACCTCTCAGATCACTAGCCAAAGCTCATTAACAAAAGTGTGGAAGGCATTACCCAGTTTGGTAGTTTTCCAAGCATGTGCGATTTTTGAGCATTCATATAAATAGCTTTCTGGTTAAACTAGGCTGGACCAAGCATACTAACATTTTGATGCTTAAATAAGCATTTAATTTATATGTCCAGCTAGAAAGATGAAAAGACATTAATACTAGGAAGCAAGTGTTAATACAGCCTGAAATGTCTAACAGAATAAAGAGAACCAAGGCTTTTTTGTAAAGTATAATATGGTAGATACCACTTCAAATTAATTCAGTGAATTCTCATCACACTCTTAAAGGTAGGTGGTATAATACTGTTTTTGAATAAAAGTGTTTAGAAATATTAAAATCTTATCACTTCCTGCTGGGTCTAAAATGAAAGGCGACATCAGTATATTAGTATATCTTATAAGCCTTGGTGACCAAATTGCAGGAGGCAGATTGAAAGCAAATGTGGAAAGAAAAACCAGGTGCTTTTAGACAGGGAGGTCTTACTAGTTGGGGATGCATTATTCGATGCTCTCCAAATAGAGAATGGTTGGAAGCATGGCTTGCCTTAATGCTTTATTTATGTTCAAAAGTTGCTTGTTTTCCATATACTTTTAAAGATCTTCCTAAAGGGGAAAGTACTAGTATGTATGTCTAGGATGTGGAAATATATTAGCCAATTTAAATTAAGAGAAAACTGTAACAATGGTAATATCTATCAGCCCACTGTGGTAGAATTGCTAATGCATTTAATTGAGTGCTTTTTAACATCCCAGCAGGAGAAACAGAAAGCGGGACACGGTCAATGGAAAGACTGCTTGGGTATTTGAAATTCAAGCAGAGATCTGAGAGACTGGAGTTCCTCCCCTCCCAGAACCTTAATGCAGGGCATTGCTCTTCTAGATACAAAGATTGGGTATGGGAATCCAGCTTCTGTCAGCTAGGTACCACAGCCCATCATCAGATAACCAAGTCAAAGCTAACAGCCAGTAAGATACGTCCCATGGAACTACATTTGTGGCAAGGGCTCCAGGTCCTACCAGTCTGTCTCCCCTCCTGCTTTCTCTTGCTGGGACTTTGTGTGCTGTTTGGAGATTCTAAATATTTTACACTGATGTTTCTTTATTTTTAACACATTGCTCTCTCTTTGTGCTTCAGGGAAGATGGTGAAAAAAGTCTGTCCTTGCAACCAGCTCTGTAGTAATTATCTTTTATTTTTCTGTTACTTTCGGTCCTTGATTGCAAAGCCTGTTATCCTTGAGTTCTTTGAACCTTGAAGCCTCACAACTCCCTGATTCCCAATTTCCATCTCTCTAGTTCCACACCCTTTTCTGATATATTCTTTAACATGCTTATTTGCTGACCACTGGCTATCTCTCAGATTAAGAAAGCACCTCATAGTCAGTGTTTTCATTGATGACCCCCTGCAAGCCTACCTCTGTGGCATTATGGCTTGATAAGCCGATGGCTATGTACAGAGAGATCAAGGACTCCTGACTCCTTTGCAAAAGAATTTGTTAGTTAACAAAAATGTGCCGGCCACTGGAAAATCAGCAGTGGTCACAGCATATAAGAGCCCATTACCCCACGTCTGCTAGGTTGGTAAGGTGAGAGGCATAACTTTGTAGAGTTTGGCTTCTTAGATTGGTAGTTTCTCATTAAAGTACAGGCAATTCAACAACCCCACAGGCCACCTAGAGGGTCAAACAGAAAACGCTATACTTGGGATATATGGGCAGTAAGTTGTGGCTACTAATAGGTTGTTGTTACTAGGATCTGGCGGTGTGGGGGTGGGGAAAATGTATTATAGCAGGAGAAAACTGAAGAACAGATTTTGGGTGGTTCAGCATGCACTTTTGAGAGCTTTTCAGCAGAACTGAAAAAGGTTGAGAGGTTAGTCAGTATACTCTGGAAGGCATACAGTGTTCTCAGAAATATTTGCATTAAAATGTTCTTAGACACTTTATTACTGAAATGGACTAAATCCACGACATAGTCTAGTTTTTATAGTCAACTTCTCCCAGGAGTTTATTTCTAGTCAGAAAAGGATGTGTTTATTTCCTTTAATGGGAAAACCTGTTTTCAGAAGCCAGAATAAAAGGGTCAACTGTATGGTTGACTCTCCCTCAAGGTATAAACCTTACCTTCAGAATACAGTGCTGTATAATATATATTAAAGTGAGAAATGAGATTTGGTCATAAAGGGGCCTCAGAGCATGAAAGGCAACAAGCATGAGACCAGAGCGGTGGGACTCGCAACCAGCACGAGCTTTGTAATTGGTGTTCACCTCAACAGAGCTTCTTGTATTTGGCTTTGACAACTCTGCTCACGTGGGATAGTGTCTGGTTACCATCAAGCTCACTAAGCAATCACCATTCGAACCGGATGGTGGTCCTCATGCATGACATGCTTGCCTTCTGGACTTCACCATCACGACTGCCATCCCCACTGCCTCTTCCTCCCTCCCATCCCACTACTGTCTCACTCTCGCTGTTCGAGGAAGGCTGTTTCCTGTGCCACAGCGGAACTTACTCTTCCCTTTACTGTCTGTGCAAGAGCAATTCCCTGTGGCTCCTGTGGGCACTGAGAAGGGAGCTAGCACACACTGCAGTAGTTCCATGTCCAGCCTTGGTGGTAAGAAGCATGTGACCTTCCTCTGCCGCTTCACCTCCGAATTAGCTGTTTCTCAAGTACAGACACGCTTGTGTGTGCCATCCCTAGATAGTGTGGTATAAACTTGACCAGCAATGGGTCATAAAGGGCTTTTCAATGGCAGAGTTGCTTCAGATATGCGGCTGTGCTCCAGTGCTGCTTTGACCTTGAAAGCAGGAAAACGTATGCATTTATGTAGCCCCCAGCATTACTGGGATATCTTAAGGCCTAGTGCTCACAACTTAGTAGCTTTTATTTATTCTATAGCAAATGTGATATCTGCTAAGAAGGTGGGGTGAGGGTAAACAAACAAGACCATGACTCTTCTCTCCCTCTTCCCTAAAACTTGCCTCTTCGCATAATCTTCAGTGTGCCCTCCAGCAGAGCCGAAATCAGGCAGGACACAGACTCCTTTCTTCTCATCAAACTATAGAAATAGAACTCCTTCATTGCACCTCAAAGCTTCCTCCTCCCTTTTGCACCCCTGCCTCAGCTGAGTGTTCTATTGCTTCCCCATAAGAGAGCTTGCTGTTCTGGGAAAGGTGGGGGAAGGGCTGAGGATCCTTGAACCAGTTGAAACAGGTCATCTTCAGGAAAAGCATGTCTTCTTGGAGTTGAAAGATTCAGGCAAACAATAAACCTTCCTCACAAGTAAGCTTGGTTCTTCACTCATAGGAAATTGGGAGAGGTTGAAGCCTTAATTCCTCTCAAGTTTATGTTTACAAATTGTGTTTAGGAGGTCCAGGTGAAAATGTTTTTTTGAACAGAGCATGCTGTTTCTCTTACCCCCTCTTTCTATTAAGAAATGGCTAAAGATTATGGCCGAGTCCACATGGTTTGGGAACCATGTCTTTTCCTGGGCCAAACACCTGTCTTTGCGTTTCTGTAACTCCTACTTGAACCCTGGCCCAGGGCTCAAGAAATCATCTTGCTTGCCCTGCGTTCTGTAACACTCTAGAGCAGGCGTCCTCAAACTACGGCCCACGGGCCACATGCGGGTGTTTTTGCCGTTTTGTTTTTTTACTTCAAAATAAGATATGTGCAGTGTGCATAGGAATTTGTTCATAGTTTTTTCTAAACTATAGTCCGGCCCTCCAACGGTCTGAGGGTCAGTGAACTGGCCCCCTGTTTAAAAAGTTTGAGGACCCCTGCTCTAGAGCAACTAGCCTCACTGACCATCCCACTCTTCCCTCATCGCTGCAATGCTGAAACCGTGCACGGGCAGTACGTTCAGTACCACGTGAATGGGCTGAAAGAGGGCCCCCCTTTGTACCCACCATAGCCCTGGTTCTTTAGCCTTCCTTACCTGCAGCTCCTGAAGAGAATCTGGTTTCATTGCCCTGTTAGGCAAAACATTTGGCTAAATAAGGCCTTGGGATCTTCCTTTCTTGCATGGCTTCCCAATCCATCCTCCCCATTCTGTGGCTTGCCATTCATCATTCTGTGAAGCTTTTCCTGTTCATTAAATTACAATCCAAACACCATGTAATGGTTCTATTCTGTTGCTTCTTCTAACTCTAGGGACCAGCAGCACAAACACTGTTGGGGGGACAGCGAACAGCCAAGCGGCCCAGACGCAGCCTCCTGCCATGGCCTCCAGCAGGAAGGGCACGTTCACAGATGACCTGCACAAGTTGGTGGACAATTGGGCCCGAGATGCCATGAATCTTTCAGGCAGGAGAGGGAGCAAAGGGCATATGAATTACGAGGTAAGTTTTCCCTGTTTGCCATTTTCCTAGTCTCTTCATGTCACTGAGCACCTCTGAGACCATGCTTAACATTTCAGGCAGTGATCTACTTCAGTGGCTCATTAATTTTAACACTTTTTTAAAATACGGTTTTATTGGTTTCAGAGAGAAGGGAGAGACAGAAGTATCAATGAAGAGAGAGAATCATTGATCGGCTGCCTCCTGCATGCCCTCTACCGAGCATTGAGCCCGCAACCCTAGCATATACCCTGTTCGGGAATCGAACCATCAACTAACTCCTAGTCCATAGGTTGATACTCAACCACTGCGCCACACCAGCCATGCAATTTTAAATACTTTTAGAAAAACAAGACAAAAATCACCCAGGTACCCTTTTATTTTTACTTCCCTGAATCCTTCACTCCCTATTGGTCAACTCAATTTTTTCTTCCCTTTCCTTTATTACCCTGAACTGCATGCCCACCATCATACACAGACAGACACACACACACACCACCACCCAGTTCCAGTTGGAATGGTTATTCTCACTGGTTAGGTAAGTGTGAAGAGCCAATAATAATTATTATGAAAGGTTTTATAAGATTAGAACAGCCCAGTTGTAAAATTATATTTTAGTATTCCCATTTCGCACTCATGCGTGTTATGCCCACACCACACTTTACAATGAGTTGTTTTGTTTTCAGGGCCCTGGAATGGCAAGGAAGTTCTCAGCACCTGGTCAGCTGTGCATCTCCATGACCTCAAACCTGGGTGGCCCTGCCCCCATCTCTGCAGCATCAGCTACCTCTCTAGGTCACTTCACCAAGGCTATGTGCCCCCCACAGCAGTACAGTTTTCCAGCTCCTCCCTTTGGCACTCAGTGGAGTGGGACGGGTGGCCCTGCACCACAGCCACTTGGGCAGTTCCAGCCTGTGGGAACTGCCTCCTTACAGAATTTCAACATCAGCAACTTGCAGAAATCCATCAGCAACCCCCCAGGTTCCAACCTGCGGACCACTTAGACCTAGAGACATTAACTGAGTAGATTTGGGGACAGGAAAGAGTGCTGAGTGATTGGGGGCGGAGGGGTTAGTAGCCTGTATACTAACTACTAGTGCTGCATTTAACTGATTATTTCTTGCCAGAAAGGAATGTTTTTAATACTGCTTAGAGCCCTCAAAATGGAGATTCTTCCTCCCCTTCACCATTAATTGGAGTGGGACAAGAAGGAAAGAGCAGCTTTCTTGTGGTGGGGTAGCTTCAACGTGTGCTTTCCTGTTTACCTGTACCCAACAGTGAGGGCTAGGAAAGAGAAGGGCTTTTATCAGGAAGCTATTCAAGTGCTCAAGGGAAAACCAAACCCCATCTGTATTTTTAAGTGGGTGTAGCTCTTAATTTTGGTACCCACCCCAAGTCCCTCATTCCCTCAAGAATCTAAGCCACAAGACAAAATGAAAGTATTGGGTTCTTTCTACCCTGTCCCCCCACCCACCCCCACTCCTTTCCCCTTTCCTTTTTCTCTCTTTAGAACCCAGTGAAAAACACCAGAAGACTGAGGTTTCAGCCCTTTCTTATGATAGGTCATTAGTGCTTTAAGCAAACGATATTAGCAGCTTTGACTGCAGCACTAGCAATTAGGAATAAAAGTTCCCTGCGGACATGTAACTTTGCCATCAGTTTTGATGTGGAAACACTGTGATATATAAATGTTGTTGGACAACAGTAGTTTTAAGATGAAAATATGAAAGGTTTAAAAGGTTGAAAAAAAAGCTAGCTCTGTCCTTTACTTATTGAGACACTTTAACTTTTCCTTTGTATTTCCATTGTATTAGATAAATAAATGTGAATGTAAAATTGTATAAATTACTTACTTGAATACTTCTGTTCTCCCAGTATTGCTTGCTGGATATTTTAGTGCCTTGAACTTCTATTGCTTTTGCCATTAGCATCAACTTCTCATCAGACCCCAGATCAGCAAAGGGCATGTGGGAGGAAATCTAAGGCCCGGGTGACCCCAGCAGTGGGTCATGCCAAAGGGAAATGGAGTGTTCTTGTCATTTAACAATTTTGTCTAGAGCAGGTGTGAGATGAGCAGGGTGAGAAGTTAAGTTGACATCAGTGCTTGAAAGCAGAAAGTTCTGTTTCAGGAATGGTGAGGAGGGGTGCTGTAATAAAATTGGGCAATTTAAAAGATTAAAGGAGGCGTGGGACAAGTGAAAGAAAAAGACAAAGGTAAGGGAGAACAAACTTGTTTGAAGATATGTGATGCCTACCAATGGATGCCATAGCTTCCTCATTGAGCTGGGCTTGAACAGACCTAGAACAAATGGCTGAACATGGGAAGCGAGAGGGGGTTGGTTTTGAAGTTGGGAAACGTGATAGTGAAAAGTGTCACAGGTGGAGAAAGTTGCTCTAAGAAAAACCGTTCGGATTGCTTTCCTCTTGTTGCAAATGTACCAGGCATTTCTCAGCTTGGAGTGCTGTGTTTTTGTGGAAAGTGGAACCACATCTGAAGTAAGCATTGTAGGAAAGAATCATATTCTTCCTGTTTTTCTCCTATATCCAAATGGTTGCAGGATCATAATCTGTTGTGCCACCTTTATTTCTGCAATTGCAACTGATATTCTCACATTTCATTTTAACAAATACTCTCCTTAAGTAATAACTGCAACCAACCAGTGTTATTTAGTGATATGCCTAATTATAATGGGCAGTTCTATGATTTTCAGAGCTTTCAGGAAATACTCCCCTAATTGGCTAACTGGGGGTCTCTATTATCTCTGAAGATGGGGAAAAAAGCTAGGACTCTTAATTTTTTTGGGTGCTTCTTGTCTTGACTCTTGAGTTGGGAAATCGACATATTTCCAACCTCTAACCCACCTCAATGGCACATCCCAGGAATCACCACAACAGGAAGAGCCTCGTTGGCTCTCCTGTCCTGTTGTCCCTTCGTGGGCCCCGTTTCTTTACGTTAGCCTGGGCCCCGAGGATGCAGATGAAAGCTGAAGGTTTTAGGAAGGTAGAAATGAAAAGGGCAGAGGTTCCAAGCCCTCCTTCAAAATTGTTTACTTATTCATTCTCTGCTTATAATTCTTGGGGAGATGGTAAGAGTAAGGAATAGAACAAAGAAGGTGGCCAAGTTAATGAGAAATGGACCGCCTAAGACAAATGAAACAATACTTTTTACTAGAGAAACAAGCAAGCCAAATGCAGCACATTGTTTGTTATTTTGGTTCAATAATTTTGAGGTCTCTTCAGTCACAAAAAAGAAAGAACTGGTTTTATTTACTGTTGATTTTTTTTTTTCCTTCCTGTGGATGAAATAACTGAAGCCTAGAGGAATCAACTAGCTACTGAAATGTTTAAATTATTTTTGTGTTAATAGTACACTTTGAGTATCTTTTTCCACATTAAAAAAATCTTTCTGAATTATAAATGTTTTCCTTACATTATTTAACAATGTATACTGTTTTAAAAAAATGAATAAACAATTCAAACCTTGGGTTTCTCCGCAGCCGTTAATTGTACATTTTGCACTAACTTTGGGTGTTGCGCTTCTTGTAAGATTGCGCTTTGTGCTTCAGTTTGTAACCTTTGTAGACTTATTTAATGAAACCATTCAAATAAACCAAACTTGCTTTTGATGAGTTGTGGGGTTTCATTCCCAGCCAATTCATTTTTCATGATTTCATTAGCTGTTTTGTGTGCCATTTATAACTGGATTCCTAACTTTAGTGGCAGTTCTGACCTGAACTATGGTTATGCTGCAGACAAAGATGATATTTATTCTGAAGATGATAAGGATATCAAAATCAAAAGATGGCTATATGACCAAATCTGCACAATAGGTGAGGTAAAAGAGAAATCAGCCCTAGCCGGTTTGGCTCAGTGGATAGAGCGTTGGCCTGTGGACTGAAGGGTCCCGGGTTCAATTCTGGTCAAAGGCACATACCTCGGTTGCAGGCTTCTTTCTGGCCTGGGCCCTGGTCAGTGCTTATGCAGGAGGCAACCAATTGATGTGTTTCTCTCACATCAATATTTCTCTCTTTCCCTCTCTCTTCCACTCTCGCTAAAAAGCAATGGAAAATTATCCTCAGGTGAGGATTAAAAAAAGAGAGAGAGAGAAGTCAGGGTAAGCCCCTGCCTCTTCACTTTCCCATGAAACAGAAATGGATTACTGCCTTCTGTTCTTTAAGAGTTCCTTGCCTCAGGTTCCCAGCTTCCCACAAATGAATGTTACTCAAAAAAATAAGAGCCACTGCTTCAAGATTAGATTACTAGTAAAAGGTACAGCCCAAAATGCACCTTAAAAAGTAAATGCAAACTCATTATTTGAGGGAAAGAATTAGGAAACATCTACTAAGCACAATGGTAAAACAATTTATGTTAGATGGGTTTATCACACATCTGAATGGGGAACTATATACAGCAACTTACATTTTCTATTTTGTTACCAAGTAATGGATTTATTTTGTGCTCTTGAAATTCCTTTTATTTGGCCTTACATCATTGTCCCCTTAACTAAACGAGAGGTTAACATGGATGAAGATCACAGCCTGGACTCTGATGCACAGGAGTCAAACACCACTCCACGTATTGTTCTAAGCGTGACGCACAGTCCTTGTGTGGGCAACATTGGAACTTGGTGCCCTAACGTGAAAGAAGGCAGAGACACCCAGTACTGTAATGTAGGTCGTTGTTAAAAGTTGGTGCTTGGTAGTATGGCTTATGTTACTTTCAGCCACTGGTGATTCCTAAAAGTTCTGTGTTTATTAACATAATAGTTAGGAATAAATGAGTATCAAGTGCCCAAGAAAAGGTATTTTATCTACCCAAAGCCTACTCAATGTGCAACAAGCTTTTTTAAAGCACTTGTTTTCCAGCTGCTCGGCTTTATCTGCAGTAGGCTCCAGTAGTCAAATCCTCTGGAAGAGTTCAGAAGGAAGCAAAGTAAATCCTTGGAAATAAAGCTCATTCCCTAGGAATAATGAACAATTTCATGGCCAAAAGCAGTTTTCTAAAGTCCCTCTGTGAGAGTCTGGTGAGGTAACCTGAGCCTCTGTTAAGATGGATCCAATTTCCTTTTCTTCAACTCCTGGTTCTTCCTAGAGGAATCACAGTCTCCTATGGAAGAGAAAGCTGTTAAAATATAGTTGCCATGATTTTAAAATGAACTCAGTAATTTCTGAATTAGTTAATGATCCTAAAAACCTGAGAATGAAAATTGTTATGAAGACATCCCTCTGTTAACTCTAGACCAAATTGTAGTAATCACGACGGGCCCACTTTTCATAGGAAAAGCTCCTAATGCAGTCATGCCTAAGCTTCCCACTAGGACCCCAAAGCACAAGTTCTGGCTCTCACACCAATTATCTTCTATTTTCTGCTATTCCACCTTTAAAATTCATAGAACTAAACCCAGATTCTCCAATATCTGTTCCTAAAACACTTTGCTACCTATTATGTGCTGGTTAACGTTGGGAGTTTGGAGGTGCAATTTTGCTTGTGGATTCTGGTGGCAAAGGCTTTGTGGGGTCCGGCTCCGGGTCACCATCTGGTTCTTCAGGACCGGTGTGGCAGCAGTCTGGTGTGATTCTGGTCTAGACAAGGGCTTGACAGCACTGTCCCCTACATCTGGAGCCATATCCCACATTTCAAAACTGTCTGCAAAGACAAAGATCACAGGAAAATGTAGTATCAACAAAGAAGGAAGTGTTCTCACATACAGTACAGGAAAAGCAGGTCATAAGAAACCACATGCCATGAGTGCCCTATGATAGTTTACAGATTCTCTATCCCCAACTCCTAAAAGTACATTGGAGCTTCTGTTAGGACAGTAGGGAGCTAAATCTGTGCTACCAGTCAGAACTGCTATCAATCCACTCTGGGTCCTCTTTCTCCTAAAACTTCATGGGTCTATAAAGCAGAAGGGATTTTTATACCTTTTTTTTTTTTTTAATCCTCACCTGAGGATATTTTTCCCATTGATTTCCAGAGAGAGTAGAAGAGAGAGGAGGGGAGAGAGAGAGAAACATCAATGTGAGAGAGGTACATTGATTGGTTGCCTACCATACGTGCCTCTACCAGAGCTGGGGAACCTGCAACCATGGTAATGTACCATTGACCAGGAAGCAAACCCCCGACCCTTCGATCAGAGGGCCGATGCTCCAACCACTAAGCCAAACCAACCAGGGCTTTTATGCCTCTTTTTTTAAAAAAATAAAATAAAAATCTTTATTGTTCAGATTATTACAATTGTTCCTCTTTTCTCCCCTCATAGCTCCCCTCCACCCGGTTCCCACCCCATCCTCTGGCTTACCGCCCCCACACACTGTCCTCATCCATAGGTGTACGATTTTTGTCATCTCTTCCCGCACCCCCCACACCCTTTTCCCCCCGAGAATTGTCAGTCCACTCCCTTTCTATGCCCCTGATTCTATCATATTCACTAGTTTATTCTGTTCATCAGATTTTTTATTCACTTAATTTTTAGATTCACTTGTGTTTTTTTTAATTTAATAAATCTTTATTGTTCAGATTATTACAATTGTTTCTCCTCCCCCCCCCCCCCCATATCTCCCCTCCACCCGGTTCCCACCACACTCCCTCTGCCCTTACCTCCCCCCCCCCCGGGCTGTCCTCATCCATAGGTGTATGATTTTGTCCAGTCTATTCCTGTACCCCCCACACAGACACTCCCTTCCCCCTGAGAATTATCAATCCACTCCCATTCTATGCCCCTGATTTTATTATGTTCACCAGTTTATTCTGTTCTTCAGATTTTTAATTCACTTCACTTTTAGATTCACTTGTTGACAGGTATGTATTTGTTGTTCATAATTTTTATCTTTACCTTTTTCTTCTTTTTCCTCTTTTTAAATAATACCTTTCAGCTTTTCATATAATACTGGTTTGGTGGTGATGAACTCCTTCAGCTTTTTCTTATCTGTGAAGCTCTTTATCTGCCCTTCAATTCTGAATGATAACTACTGGGTAGAGTAATCTTGGTTGTAGGTTCTTGCGATTCATCACTTTGAATATTTCTTGCCACTCCCGTCCAGCCTGCATAGTTTCTGTTGAGAAATCAGCTGACAGTCGTATGGGTGCTCCCTTGTAGGTAACTGTTTTTCTCTTGCTGCTTTTAATATTCTCTCCGTCTTTTGCTCTTGACATTTTAATTATGATGTGTCTTGGTGTGGTCCTCTTTGGATACCTGGACTTGTAAGTCTATTTCTTTCACCAGGTGGGGGAAGTTTTCTGCCATTATTTCTTCAAATAGGTTTTCAGTATCTTGCTCTCTCTCTTCTTCTGGCACCCCCATAATTCTGATGTTGGTACGCTTAAAATTGTCCCAGAGGCTCCTTACTCTATCTTCATATTTTTGGATTCTTTTTTCTTTTTTGGATTCTTTTTTCTTTTTGCTTTTCTGGTTGAGTGTTTTTTGCTTCTTTGTATTTCAAATCTTTGACTTGATTCTTGCGTTCCTCTAGTCTGCTATTGGATCTCTGTATATTATTTTTTATTTCAGTCAGTGTATGCTTAATTTCTAGTTGGTCCTTTTTCATATCCTCGAGGGTCTCGCTAAATTTATCGGCCTTTTCTAGAAAATTCTTGAAAAACCTTATAACCGTGGTTTTGAACTCTATATCCAGTCGTTTGCTTTCCTCCATTTCTTTCATTTGTGACCTGTTTCTTTGTCTCCACATTTTGGCTGCTTCCCTGAGTAGACAGAGTGGCTTTGTGTGCTAGGTGTCCTAGCAGGGCCCAGTAGCTCAGCCTCCCCAGTTACCTGAGGTGGACACTCTTGGTGCACCCCTTTGTGGGCTGTGTGCACAGTCTTGTTGTAGTTAAGCCTTGATTGTTGTTGGTATCACTGGGAGGAATTGACCTCCAGGCCAATTGGCTGTGGGGATCAGCTGTGTCAACGCTGGGAGAATTTCTGTGATGGAGAGACCCTTGAGACAAGACTTGCAAAAGCCTCTGTGCTCAGCTTGGATGGGGCGGAGTCTCAGGGCAGAGCAAACAGCGATGGCTTCCCGTCAACCCTGCCCTAAGAGGCCCCTGGGTCTCACTGTCCTGCGGTAATCGCTGCAAGCACCTCTGAGAGAAAGCCGCCCTCGAGTTACGCCTGCTGCCAGACAGTCCACTTTCTCCCTGAATGAGTCTGGGTCCCCACAGTCTCGCCCGGAACTGGAGTTCAGAGCAGTCGGGAGCTTTTGTCTCCCTCCCGATTGAGAAAGCCAGCCGCGTACTCAGTTGCCCGCCCTCTCCGCATGCGCCTCCGTACCTCTGCCTTCTGCAGCTCCTCTGAGTCTCAGTGTGCTTTTCTCTTTCCTTCTAGTTGTAGAATTTCTACTCAGCCAGCCTTCTTGTGGTTCTGGATGATGTCTGTTTTGTCTTTTAGTTGTGGTTTTGAAATTGTTGTGCGAGGCAGCAGTTTAGGTGTTTACCTATGCCGCCATCTTGGTTTCTCCTCTTTATGCCTCTTTTCAAATGCATTTCTAACTACCCAAGGTATCCAATACAGTAACTTAAAAGCAATTCATAGGTATTTCCTGATTAATACTTAGCATCCCTTTAGCATCTACTGACCTGCAGGGAAGTCTTTCTCGGTGAGTGGTTCTGCTCCATCAGTTTTGGGAGTGCTGTGGTTCAAAGGAGGCACCGGTGGTTCTGCTACACAGAGAGAGACCGCAGAACTCAATTGTGTGAAGGAGCAGCCTCAGAAGTGCAAAGCACCTAGAGTTACACTGGTTCATAGCACAGCCAATAGCAGAATTCAAGATTCCTGAGGCCTAGTCCACCTGTAGATCTATATGAGGTTTAAAATTGCCTTTTCCCCCTACCAAATTGGGGAGAAACAGTTTATTTCTCCTTTATGGGCATAAAGAGAAGGGTTATTAGAAGACATCTGGCCTAGTTTTTACTTTTTAAAGCTATAACCTTTGTTCCAAGAAATTCTTAAGTAGAGATTCAATATAGAGAAACCAATATAATTAATGACTCTCTGAATATAGGGGTGGGGGAAAGGCCTGGAGAACTCTCCTCCACCACTCACCCTCAGTGACTTCCGCAATGGTTTGGAAGCTAAAGATCTAGAATAATTCTTATTAAGAACATCCGAGCCCAGTAAGTTGATGTTGTTTTCCCCGCTACATTAATTTCAGCCTCAGTGCTGAGGGGAATATTAATGAAAGCAAGTCCTCTATAAACTTCATAATTCTTAGGGAGAAGCTGAGCAAAAATCCCATTGATCTGGGATTAGCCCTTCTGTTTCTACTCTCTGGGAAAGACTCCAACCTCTATATACTACTCCTACTGAATCTGAACTCTGAAATAAACAAGTTCATAGATAAATAATTACCAGAAGCCCCCACTACCTTCAAATGCAAATCTTCTTTATATTCAAAGTCAGCTCAGAAAAGCTTTGTAATGCAGAGGCAGTCAAAGTAATTGGAGCAAAAAACCCTCTGTACCAAGAAATTTCTAGTTCAGGATTTTGTCAAGGCCCATTCCCCGTCTCCCTCCCACGCCCAAAAGATTAGTGTCTTTAGAAATGGGGAAAATACACGGCAGGATTTCACTCTTAATTTTTTTTGACTCTTCTGTGTGTAACTGGAGCTCTGGTTTGGACCTAACCATACTGTGCTGGCAGAGGATCAGGGTACTCAGACCACAAGCCTTCCCTGGGGTACTGAGTACACCTCCCTGGGGCCTCTTTTCCCAGCCTTCTCACGAACCCGGATTCTTCTTTTCAATGGATGGAGCAGATAGCTGAACTCGCTGCTGTTTCTCCATTTGCTCCCGGAACTGCTGCTGCAGCTGTTTTTGCCGGAGCTTCCGCTGGAAAGTGGCATCACTCTCCACAGCAGAGGACGCCAGGCTTCTGCATTGGGAGCAACAAGGTGGGCATGAGTTCCCGAGTTACCTGAACAAACAATATACAGCTCTGAGGGGCAAACAAACCAACCTGTTGGCTCTGAAGGTAGAGATGGAGGTAACTTAGACTGCATGAGAAGGCAGAAGAGGAAAGGTGGGAACGTAGGCCCTGTACCTGGATCTGCTGTCCTTATCCCCCTGCATCATAACGGGGGGATCATCTGAGTGGCTCGGTCTGCAAGGAGAGGTTGCCTCCTGTGGTTTTGGGAGTCCCAGAGCCATGTTCTGTCGGCAGCTGCTGTATCTCGCTTGTTCCACAAATGGTTCAAAATCTTGTCTCTTTGCTTTAGTTAAATCCACTTCAAGAGGCAACTAATGAAGGAAGAAAAAGAGTGGATAACTTCCTCCAATTGCTCTTCCCCTTCCTTCCTTTCCCTGCCTTAAAGATCTAGATTCCTAGAAAACAGCATGACAATCCTTTGTCCACCATGCCTTCTAGGTCCTGAGAAGCTCAGACAAAAGATCCAACACTTCAAGTAACAGTTCTAATTACATGAGGAGTAAACAATTTCACTTTCTATTTTAGGTATACTGGTCAGTATTAATAAATTTGATAAAAAAATCTTATTTTAGGTTTGATTTAGGCAAATGGTCTGTAAAATCTAATTTGAATCTTTCCTTGGCAAGAAATCTGTCTGGTGCTGTCTACTTTTTATCCCCCCCCCCCCCTTTTTCTAATGGAAATGATCACACAGTCTTTGTGGAAGCCTACACCTTCCCTGCCCTTTGTGCCACAACTCCCCCCTGCAAATACAACACTCAGCCCGGAGAAAGCCTTGGGTATGTCATGGCACCATTATGTGTCCTTCAAATGACAGGAAGAAGCTACTTGAAAAGCCAAAAATAGGGAATCACCCAGTTGGGGTTTCTAGATCTGACCAAATGAGAGAAGCAAACTGTGTATTTCATGGCACAGGGCGAACTGTTTGACTTCCCAGACATGAGCACTACAGAAACCCAGGCCATTCACTTGGGAAGAACTTCTCTCCCAATTCATAATATGGATACTGGAACAATAATTGAAAATGAGGGATCGAGTTGATAGAGATAACCTGAAAATGAAAATTACACTGAAATTTCTTATCTACATGGGAAAGTAAATGAGTAGGTTAAAAAGAAATGACCTTATGCTACAACATGGGTTGAGGACATTATGCTAAGTAAAACAGCCATTCACAAAAGGACAAGTGCATATGATTCAATTTACATGAGGCACATAGAATAGTTAAAACCAGACAGACAAGAAAAGAAAAATGGCAGCTGAATAGGCAGAAGTGTCGCACACCTCCTCCTGCGGCCAGGCCAGAAAAGCAACTAAATTAACAGGTTAGACACAGCTGAGGAGACCATTTTCAACAAGGAAGGGCAGAGGACACCTAGAGAATGCAACTTGCCAGCCATAACCCAAGTGGAACCACTAACTTACCCCAGCAGTGAGTGGCACAGTACCTCCCGGCAGGCTCCCAGAATTCTGCAGTGAGCACTCGCCAGAGTGACCTCCGGCACCAGGCCTCCTCACCAGCCTGCCGGGACCCAGCATCCCAGGATCTGGCTCCAGGACCCCGCAGTGAGTACAAGACAGGGAGAACCCTGTGCCCCACCCCTACGCTGGGCCCCAGAACCGTACTGCCAGTCTGATCTGGAGCCACCCAGTGCCCGCTCCACCCTGAGCCCCGGGACCTGCTGCCAGGTGACCTGGAGGAACCCAGTGTGCACCCAAGTCCGAGCCACAGGAGAGCGCTGCTGGAGCAAACCAGAGCAATGCAGTGTGCCCAGCCAGGGGCCATAGGACTGTGCTGCAAGTGCGCTGACAGAGGTGTCTAGGGTGCCACCCTGCCATGGGTGCCGGGGCTGCAAAGCGAATTGCATGTCAGAGAGCGCTGGGTCCTCACAGGCAGGCGCACACCAGAGGAACTGTGCACATGCTCCCACCACCTCGAGCATCTGAAGCAGACAACTGAGGGACCAGACCGTGGGAGAAGGGAATACTACTCAGAGCAGAGACAATAAAGGAAGAGACCCAAGGCAGACCCAGCCTCTGGGCTAACGATTTCCAGACGATTGGCCTGATTGGGTCTTCAACCTCTCAAACCCCAAGCAGGGTGCCCAGGATCAGAAAGAGACAGCAAAAATGGGGAAACAAAGAAACAATGCCCCAAGGGAAAAAAGGAACTAAATGACATGAAGGCAAGCAATATGTCAAAGAAAGAATTCAGAGTAAGGGTCATAAGGTTCCTAAACCGGTTGGAAGAAAAAGTCAACTTACGTAAGAATCAAGAGGAAATGGAAAATGATATAGCTGCAATAAAAAACACAATAGAAAAAAAAAAAAAAAACAATAGAAGGTTTCAACAGTAGACTAGAAGAAGTGGAGGATTGAATCAGTGAATTAGAAGACACGGTGAAAAACACACCCAATCTGAACAGCAATTGGGGAAAAAATTAAAAAGCAGGAGGAAAGCCTAAGGGAGCTTTGGGACAACAGAAACGAAGCAACATCCACATAATAGGGGTGCCAGAAGGAGAGGAAGTTGAGCAAGGAATAGAAAACCTATTTGAAGAAATAATAACAGAAAACTTCACTAACTTGGGGAAGAAAAAATTCATATAAGCAGAGTCCCAAACAAGATGAATCCCAAAAGACCCACACCAGGACACATAATTACAATGGCAAACATTAATGACAAAGAAAGAATCTTAAGGGCTGCAAGAGAGAGACAGAAAGTTACCTACAAGGGATCTCCCATTAGACTATCAAATGAGTTCTCATCAGAAACACATCAGGCCAGAAGGGAATGAAATGGAGTATACAAAGTGATGCAAAGCAAGGGACTGAATCCAAGAATACTCTATCCAGCAAGGCTATCATTCAAAATTGAAGGTGAAATCAGGAGCTTTGCAGACAAAAAGAGGCTGACGGAGTTTATTATCACCAATCCAGCAATGCAAGAAATACTAAAGGGACTTCTATAAAAAGAAGAAATAGAAAGGGAAGAAGGAACACAGGCATAAGGAATAAAAATGGCAACAAACAAGTACCTATCGAAAATAACTTTAAACATAAATGGATTAAAAGCTCCAATCAAAAGACATAGGGTGGCTGAATGGATAAGAAAACATGACCCATATATATGCCGTCTACAAGAAACCCACTTTAGAACAAAAGACAGATTCACATGGGGGAAGCCTAAAAGGCCATTAACTTGGTCCAAACAAGTTTCCAAAGAACATGGCATCCATGAAAGAGAAAAATAAAAGAATGAAAGGACAGTTGAAGTACTGAGGAAAAATCACTAAGAAATTGTTAAAAAAAAAATAGTAATAATAATATGAAGTGATATGAAAAAATAGCAAATATTCAAAACATACAATAGAAAGGGAGGAGAAAAAATGGGAACGGAACAGAGTCTTGTTTGGAGTCTGGTCCTGGGGCGGAGAGTAGGAGCAGCAGAGGTTCGCAGGGGGAGTGTATATTGGCAAGCCAAGGGACAGCTAAACTCCAGGAGAAGGCGGGGGAGTGCTGGCCAGGGTTCCCCTGACTGTGCAGCACCCACAGGGGCTGGGTCCCCTCCCGGAGCTGCGGGCTCACCGGGCGCCTCGCCATCTTGCAAGGAAAGGAGGACTTTATTGGAAACCTGACTTTCCGCGACAACTGCAAACAGTGAACAGCTGCGAGCACCAGAACACCGGTCCCCTATCGGCGCAAACATTCGGATTCAAAGGAACTCTTCACTGCACCACGGAAAGGTCAGATTTCGCCTGAAATAAGGTATGGTTTCTAATCCCCACGGTGGGAGGGAAGCGCGCGAGCCGTAGGACCGGCAGGAACCGGCAGGTCTGTGCCTAGAAAAATCGGCGGCAGTTGGAGCTGCCGTGATCCATGAATGTGGAAGGGGGTCCTCTGAGCTGCTAACAGAAGTCACCTCTTAAAAGCAACTCGTTTTAATCTGACGAGGAGGGTCAGACTAAGAATCTTCAAAGGAGTGCAGGTTCCTTAGTCTGGCGCACAGACCCACTGTCCGCGCACTTGGGCTCTTTCCGACTCTGATTACTAAGCCCAATACATAGGAAAACCCAGGTGGAAAAACCCTGAAAGACTGCAGGGGGAAGTTGTTTTTTCGGAACCTGGGAACAGAGCTGGGTGTGACCATCGGAGAGGCAGCTCTGAGGCGCACACCTCCACAAACCGGTAGTGAGTGCCATAGAGGGGGAAAAAAGCTAGAGAGGCCCGGAAGTCAATTCAGAAACACTGCCACCCAGGGGCTGAAACGCTAATTGTCTCTGGTGTAATCAAAAATAAATACGAGAAATTAAGACACGGCCGGCTTAAAAAGCAGGACTGGCTTACAACACTGAGGAGCAGTGGAACCAAGCTGAACTGAAATACCGCCCAGACTGGGAAACAGGCATACCAAACAGAATAATAGAGGAAGTGAATGACAGCCGCTACTGCACATTTTAGTCTTCCTATTTTTTAATTTTTAATTTTTTTCAATTTTTTTTAAATTTTTTTATTCTAATTTTTTTATTTTCATTTTTTGCATCTTTTACTTAAGAAACTAAATTTTTTTCTTTTTTCCTCACTCGATTTTCACCTTTTTAATTATTACATTTTTATTTTCAATCAGCATTATTATTACTATTATTTTACTTTTTTTTTTTTTTTAATGTCATTTGATTTTCCCTTTCTTGTATTTTGGGATTAGTGTCCTACATTCTATTTGCATCTTTCCCTTACCCTATCTCAACGCTAACATTTTGCCATCACTCTCCTCCTAACCTTTCCCCTTTTGGTCTCCTGTTTATCTTAACCCTTTCTGGCTTTAGATTTTCCCTACTTTTTCAGTTTACCCTCTGCTAAAATTTCACCCTACTTATATATCTAATTCCCAACCCCCTGCTCCAAATCCATACATACCTCTCTCTACGCTACCTTAAAAAAATTATTTTTCTCTCTGGCCTTTTGTTGTTGTTTGCTTGAATGTCGATTAGATTGAATTTTTATGCTTTTTTATGAGATTGTTTTGATTATTCTTTTTGTTTGGTTGGTTGGTTCTTTTGTTTGCTTTGTTTTTGTTTGTTTTTTACTTTTGTTTTCCCTTGCCTCACTTGATATTAGTTGGTGTTGCAGTTTGTATTAATCTCCAGGCTAGTGTTGCTGGAATTTGCTGGGATTAGTGGTTGTTCTAGTGGAGTCTACTCCCCATATATATAGTTTGTTCCCCTTTTCTCTCTTAGTATTGTTCTTGTCTCTCTTACTTTTTTTCTTTTCTTTTTTTTTCTGCTCTTTTCCCAAGTTCAGATTCACACTCTTTTTTTGTTGTTGTTCTTCCTTTTTACTCTCCCTCTTCCACTCCTATTCCCTAATTTGTCTTTCTCTGGTGGTTACCTTTATTGGAGGTTATTAATATCGTGAATACAATTCTGTTCAGTGCCTTGTGTGTTGTGCCTGGTTGTGTTGTATTTTGTACCTTTAAATCAACGCCGGAGAGAGAGAACTATATAACCAGACATCCGGAGAAGAGAGACCATGGGGAGACAAAGAAATAGCCCCCATAGGAAAGAGAAGCAGGCATCACCAGAAAAGGAAGTAAACAAATTAGAGGCAAACAACCTATCAGAGAAAGAATTCAGAGAAATGGTCATAAGGTGGCTGAAAAGGATGGAAGACAAATTCGACAATATGAGTAAGAACCAAGAGGAAATGAAGAAGAACCAAGAAGAAATGAAAAATGACATCGCTGCTGTAAAGAACTCAATAGAAAGCATCAAGAGTAGACTAGATGAAGCAGAGGACTGCATAAGTGAGCTAGAAGACAAGATGGAAAAAAATACCCAATTACAACAGCTTCTAGAAACAAAAATTAGAAAGCATGAGGAGAGCCTAAGGGAACTTCGGGACAACACAAAACAAAACAACATCAGGATAATAGGGGTACCAGAAGGAAAGGAAACGGAGCAAGGAATAGAAAACCTGTTAGAAGAAATAATAACAGAAAACTTCCCTGATATAGGGAAGAAAAAGCCCACACAAATCCAAGAAGCTCACAGAGTTCCAAGCAAAATGAACCCCAAAAGACCGACGCCAAGGCACATTATAATTAAGTTGGCAAACACCAACGACAAAGTAAGAATCTTAAAAGCGGCCAGAGAGAGACAGACAGTTACATACAAAGGAACCCCCATCAGACTAGCAACTGATTTCGAAACAGAAACTAATCAGGCCAGAAGGGAATGGAATGAAATATACAAAGTCATGCAAAGGAAGGGTCTCAATCCAAGAATACTGTACCCAGCAAGGCTATCAATCAAAATTGAAGGTGAAATCAGGAGCTTCACAGACAAAAAAGGGCTAAGGGAGTTTATCACCACCAAACCAGCAATGAAAGAAATGCTAAAGGGTCTGCTGTAAAAAAAAAAAAAAGAAAGAAAGAAAGAAAGAAATAGGAAGCAAAGAAGGAACACAGGGGTATAGAATAAAAATGGTGACAAATAAGTGCCTATCAATAATAACTTTAAATGTAAATGGATTGAATGCCCCAATCAAAAGACACGGGGTAACAGATTGGATAAGAAAACAAAACCCATATACCTGCTGTCTACAGGAAACCCACCTCAAAAAAAAGGACGCATACAGACTGAGAGTAAAGGGATGGAAAAAGGTTTTCCAGGCGAATGGAAATGAAAAAAAAGCTGGGGTAGCAATACTTATATCTGACAAATTAGATCTCAAAGAGAAGGACATAACAAGAGATAATGAAGGCCACTTCATAATACTAAAGGGAGAAATCCAACAAGAAGAAATAATTCTGGTAAACATATATGCACCCAATACAGGAGCATCAAGATACATTAAAAAACTCCTGGAAGATATCAAAGGAGAGATTGACAGCAATACAATCATAGTAGGAGACTTCAATACCCCACTATCACCATTGGACAAATCCTCTAAACAAGAAATCAGCAAAGAAACATCAATCCTAAATGACTCACTAGACCAGATGGAATTAATCGAAATCTTCAGAACATTTCACCTCAAAGCCACAGAATATACATTCTTCTCAAGTGCACATGGGTCATTTTCATAGACCATATGTTAGGACATAGGCAAAGTCTCTCCAAATTCAAGAAGATAGAAATCATATCAAGTATCTTCTCAGATCACAGTGGCATAAAACTGGAAATCAACTACAATAAAAACAACCCAAAGAAATCAAACACATAGAGACTAAACAGCATGCTATTAAACCATGACTGGGTTACCAAAGACATCAAGGAAGAAATAAAAAACATCATGGCAACAAATGACAATGAAAACACAACAATCCAAAATCTATGGGACACAGCGAAAGCAGTCCTGAGAGGGAAGTTCATATCTCTACAATCCTACTGCAAAAAACAAGAAACAATGGTAATAAATTACCTAACCCAACAACTCAAAGAGTTAGAGAGAGAGCAACAAGAAAAGCCCAGTGTAAGCAGAAGGAAAGAAATAATAAAGATCAGAGCGGAGATAAACGACATAGAGACCAAAGAAACAATACAAAAGATCAACAAAACCAAGAGCTGGTTCTTTGAAAGGATAAACAAGACTGATGAACCTCTAGCCAGGCTCACCAAGAAGCAAAGAGAGAGGACCCAAATAAACAAAATCAGAAATGAAAGAGGTGAAATAACAACAGACCCCAACGAAATACAAAGGATTGTTACAAAATATTATGAACAACTCTATTCCAACAAACTGCACAACCTGGAGGAAATGGACACATTCCTAGACAAATACAACCTTCCAAAACTCAATCAGGAAGAATCTAAACAGCTCAACAGGCCAGTAACTATGGAAGAAATTGAAGCACTCATCAAAAAGCTTCCGGCAAACAAAAGCCCGGGGCCAGATGGCTTCACAGGAGAGTTTTACCAAACTTTCAAAGAAGAACTAAAACCTATCCTCCTCAGACTATTCCAAAAAATTCAAGAGGAAGGAACACTTCCAGGCTCCTTCTATGAAGCCAGCATCACCCTAATACCAAAACCAGATAAAGACAACACAATGAAAGAGAATTACAGACCAATATCCCTCATGAACATAGATGCCAAAATCCTCAACAAAATCCTAGCAAATCGGCTCCAGCAATACATCAGAAAGATCATACATCATGATCAAGTAGGATTTATCCCAGGAACGCAAGGATGGTACAATATCCGCAAATCAATAAATGTGATACATCACATAAACAAATTGAGAGATAAAAATCACATAGTCATATCAATAGATGCAGAAAAAGCATTTGACAAAATCCAACACCCTTTCTTGATAAAAACTCTCAACAAGGTGGGAATAGAAGGATCATACCTCAACATAATAAAAGCTATATATGATAAACCCACAGCAAACATCATACTCAATGGGCAAAAACTAAAACCATTTCCCCTAAGAACAGGAACAAGACAGGGATGCCCACTCTCACCACTCCTGTTTGACATAGTACTGGAAGTATTAGCTATCGCAATTAGGCAAGAAGAAGAAATAAGAGGCATCCAAATTGGAAAAGAAGAAGTGAAGATGTCCTTATTTGCAGATGACATGATATTGTACATAAAAAACCCAAAAGATTCCATCAAAAAACTAATAGACTTAATAAATGAATTCGGCAATGTAGTGGGATACAAAATTAACCCCAAGAAATCTATGGCATTTCTATACACCAATAGTGAACTTACAGAAAGAGAGACTAAAAAAGCAATCCCATTTACCATCGCACCAAAAAAATTAAGATACCTAGGAATAAACTTAACTAAGGAGGTAAAAGACCTATACGCGGAAAACTACAGGACACTGAAAAAAGAGATAGAGGAAGACGTAAACAGATGGAAGAACATACCATGTTCATGGATTGGTAGAATCAACATCATTAAAATGTCCATACTACCCAAAGCAATCTACAGATTCAATGCACTCCCCATCAAAATACCAACAGCATATTTCACAGACCTAGAAAGAACTCTCCAAAAATTCATCTGGAATAAAAAAAGACCCCGAATAGCCGCAGCAATCCTGAGAAAGAAGAATAAAGTAGCAGGGATCTCAATACCAGATTTCAAGCTGTATTACAAAGCCACTGTTCTCAAAACAGCCTGGTACTGGCACAAGAACAGACATATAGATCAATGGAACAGAATAGAGAATCCAGATATCAACCCAAACCACTATGCTCAATTAATATTTGACAAAGGAGGCATGAACATACAATGGAGTCAAGACAGTCTCTTCAATAAATGGTGTTAGGAAAATTGGACACACACATGCAAAAAAATGAAACTAGATCACCAACTTACACCATACACAAAAATAAACTCAAAATGGATACAGGACTTAAACGTAAGACGGGAAACCATAAAAATACTAGAGGAATCCACAGGCAACAAAATCTCAGACATATGCCAAAAGAACTTCTTCACTGACACTGCCCCTAGGGCAATGGAAGCTAAAGAGAAAATTAACAAATGGGACTACATCAAAATAAAAAGCTTTTTTACAGCAAAAGAAACCATCAACAAAACAACAAGAAAGCCCACTGCATGGGAGAACATATTTGCAAATGCTATCACTGATAAAGGTTTAATCTCCAACATCTACAGGCAGCTTATGCAACTTAATAAAAGGAAGATAAATGATCCAATAAAAAAATGGGCAACGGACCTAAACAGAATATTTTCAAAAGAAGACAGAAGGAAGGCCAAGAGACACATGAAAACATGCTCAAAGTCACTTATTATCCGAGAGATGCAAATCAAAACAACAATGAGGTACCATCTCACACCTGTCAGAATGGCTATCATCAACAAATCAACAAATGACAAGTGTTGGCGAGGATGCGGAGAAAAAGGAACCCTCGTGCACTGCTGGTGGGAATGCAGACTGGTGCAGCCACTGTGGAGAACAGTATGGAGTTTCCTCAAAAAACTGAATATGGAACTCCCATTTGACCCAGTAATCCCACTCCTGGGAATATATCCGAAGAAACTAGAAACACCAATCAGAAAGGATATATGCACCCCTATGTTCATAGCAGCACAATTTACAATAGCTAAGATCTGGAAACAGCCTAGGTGCCCGTCACCAGATGACTGGATCAGAAAACTATGGTACATCTATACAATGGAATACTATGCTGTCATAAAAAAGGAGGAATTCTTACCATTTGCAGAAATCTGGATGGAACTGGAGAACATTATGCTAAGTGAAATAAGCCAGTCAATGAAAGAAAAATACCACATGATCTCCCTCATTTGTGGATAATAAAGAACATTAAAAACTGATGAACAAAAAGATAGAAACAGAGGCAGTAAAGTATCAAACAGACTGTCAAATTACAGCGGGAAGGTTAGGGAAAGGTGGGGGAGATAAGAGATCAACCGAAGGACTTGTATGCATGCATATAAGCATAACCAATGGATGCAAAACACTGGGGGGTGAGGGCATGTATGGGAGTGGGGTGGGGGAGGGGCAATGGTAAGATATGTACACATATAATACCTTAATAAAAAAAAATGGGGGGAAAAATGAAAAACCCTTAACTAGTCTATCTAAGAAAAGATTACATAATAAAAATCAGAAATGAAAGAAAATACATTACAACTGAAGCCACAGAAATATAAAAATATAGAGGAACCAAGATGGCGGCAAAGTTAAACAACTAAACTGCCGTCACACACAACAATTTCAAAAATACAACTAAAAGACAAAGCGTCTACCAACCAGAACCACAGGAAAGCTGACTGAATGGTAGATTTACAACTAAGAAGGAAAAAGAAAGAACAAACGCGGAAGGGCTGAGGTACGGAGGCGCGTGAATCGGGCTGGTGGCGGGCCACGGGACGCGCAGCTTTTTTTCCAACCCAAAGGGAGATAAGCTCCCGATCACTCTGAAATCCAGTTTCTGGGGACGCGCGGGGGACCCAGACACCTACGGGGAGAAGCTGGACTCTCGGCCATCGTGTTGGAAAGTGAGAGTGACTTTCTTGCAGAGGTGCGCCCAGCAATCCATACACCTATGGATAAGGATAGCGACGGGGGGAGGTAAGGGCAGAGGGAAGGGTGGGAACTGGGAGGAGGAGAAGATATGTTGGGGGGGAAAGGAGAAACAATTGTAATAATCTGAACAATAAAGATTTATTTAAAAAAAGAAATATAAAAATATATATGAGAATACTATGGACAATTGTACAGCAACAAATTAGATAATCTAAAAGAAAGAGATAAATTCCTAGAAGCACACAACCTAGCAAGACTGAATCATGAAGAAATAGAAAATGTGAATAGACCAGAAACTAGTAAAGAGATTAATTCAGCAGTAAAAAACCTACCAACAAAAAGAGCCCAGGTTTAGATGGCTTCACTGGAGAATTCTGCCAAACATTTTAAGAATTATTAACACAAATCCTCCACAAACTCCAAAGAAAACTGAAGAAGAAGGAACACTTCCAATCTCACACTGTGAGGGCAGCATTACTCTGATACCAAAGCCAGACAACAACATTAAAAAACAAACAAAAAACATTATTCACCCCATCTGCAGTTTCACTTTCCACAGTTTGTTTTCCACAGTCAATTGCAGAAAAAATTTGAATGAAAACTTCCAGAAAAAACAATTCATACGTTTTAAATTGCATACCATTCTGAGTAGTATGATGAAATCTCACACTGTCCCACTCTATCCCAACCGGAACCTGAATCATCTCTTTGTCCAGCATATCCATGCTACTATAGGCAACCCACCCATTAGTCACTTAGTAGCCAACTCAGTTATCAGATCAACTGTTGTGACTGTATTCAAGTAACGCTGATATTTACTTAATGCCCCAAAGTGGAAGAGTAGTGATGCTGGCAATTTGTATATGTCAAAGAGAAGCTGAAAAGTGCTTCCTTGAAGTAAAAAGGTGAAAGTTCTCAACTTGGCTTAATAAGGCATTTTATCATCTCACATTGTCACAAGAAGAAGGTGAATACAGTATAATCAGATATTTTATTACTAGGGCCCCAGTGCACGAATTCGTGCACCTTGAAAGGAACTGTGGGCCATGAGGCTGTGGGCACAGGGGCAGGTCTCGGCCCATCCTCCACGCCCCTGCCCGGCCCCTCCCACTGCGGCCCCTGGTCCCGTCTGCCGGCAGCCTCTCTCCCATGCGCTGACCGCGCCAGCCCCGCTCACACCCCCTGACAGCGTGGAGTGATTGGGGCCGGCGCCAGCAGCGGGTGCAAGCTGCAGCTGCTGCCCTGATCACCCTTCAGGAGGAAGGGGAGGTCGAGAAGCCTTGAGGGGCAATAGGGGCCTGCAGCCACCACTTGCACCCGCTGACGGCGCCGAGCGATTGGGGCTGGCGCCAGGCACCGGCAGCAGGTGCAAGTGGTGGCTCTGGTGCCAGCAGCAGGTGCAAGCGCCCAGCGGGACCGCAGAGCATGGGAGCAAAGAATTTTCAGAGGCTTGCCCCAATGACAGCGATCAGCGCCCCGCCTTGATCTGGCGCCTCCGCTCACCTGCTCCACCATCCCACCACAGCAGACACCCACCATGTTCTGCGCTCTGCCACCTGCTGCCGACACCCACCATGTTCTGTGCACGCCCCCTGGTGGCCAGCGCACGTCATAGCTACCGGTTGTTCAGTTGTTCTGCCGTTTGGTCTATTTGCATATTATGGTTATATATATATATATATATATATATATATATATATATATATATATACATACATACTAGTTTTATATATATACTAGTGGCCCGGTGCACGAAATTCGTGCGGGGGGGGGGGGGGGCAGGAGGGGAAGGGTGTCCCTCAGCCCAGCCTGCACCCGCTCCAATCTGGGACCTCTTGGGGGATGTCTGACTGCTGGTTTAGGCCCGATCCCTGTGGGCAGTCGGACTCCCTCTTACAATCGGGGACCGCTGGCTCCCAACTGCTCACCTGCCTGCCTGATCACCCTTAACCACTCTGGCTGCCGGCCTGCCAGCCCCCAACTGCCCCCTCATGCCGGCCTGCTCGCCCCCAACTGGCCCCCCTCCTGGCCTGATCGCCCCTAACTGCCTCTGCCCAGCCACCATGGCTTTATCTGGAAGGACATCTGGAAGGTCTCCAGGTCTAATTAGCATATTACCCTTTTATTAGTATAGATTAGGTACTAGAGGCCCAGTGTACAAAATTAGTGCACTGGGGGGGGGGGGTCCCTTAGCCTGGCCTGCGCCCTCTTGAAGTCCAGGACCCCTTGGGGGATATCCGCCTACCAGCTTAGGCCCAACCCCCCTGGGCTCAGCTCGCCAGCGGTGAGCCCGGCTTCTGGCTGAGCAGAGCCCCCTATGGGAGCACACTGACCACCAGGGGGTAGCTCCTGCAATGAGCATCTGCCCCCTGGTGGTCAGTGCGCGTCATAGTGACCAGTCGTTCGGCAGGTCGTTCCACCGTTCGGTCGATTTGCATATTAGAGTTTTATTATATAGGATTGTTAATCTCTTACTGTGCCTAATTTATAAGTTAAACTTTATCATAGTTATGTATGCATAAGAGAAAATATAGTATATACTAGTGGCCCTGCGCACAAATCTGTGCGCGAGTAACTTGCTACCGCTTGCCTCAGCTGGCCGCCCCGCCCACCACCGCTCGTAGCTCTCCACCACTCGTAGCTCTCCACCGCTCGTAGCTCACTGCCCCGCCCTCCTGTAGCTCTCCGTAGCTTGTAGCTTGCTGCCCCGCCCTACTGCTGATTGGTCGTTACCATCATGGCGTAACAACCATTTGCATATTACCTCTTTATTATATAGGATAGGGTTCAGTACTATCCATGGTTTCAGGCACTTATTTGGGATCTTGGAATGTATCCTCCATGGAAAAAGGGGACTACTGCCCTAACTGGTTTGGCTCAGTGGATAGAGTGTTGGCCTGCAGACTGAAGGGTCCCAGGTTCGATTCTGGTCAAGGGCATGTACCTTGGTTGCAGGAACATCCCTAGTAGGGGGTGTGCAGGAGGCAGCTGATCGATGTTTCTCTCTCATCAATGTTTCTAACTCTCTATCCCTCTCCCTTCCTCTCTGTAAAAAAAAAAAAAATCAATAAAATATATTTTTTTAAAAGGGGGGGACTATTGTATAAGGAACAACCATAGACCAATGTTCCTAATAAATATTGATGCAAAAATCCTCAACAGTATACAAGCACAATGAATTCAACAGCACATTTATTTCTCTTTTTTTAGAGAGAGAGAGAGAAGAAGGGAAAGAGAAAGAGAGAGAGAAGCATCGATGAGAAAAACATAGATCAGTTGCCTCCTGTACGCGCCCCAACTGGGAATCTAACCCACAACCTGGGTAAGTGCCCTGATCAGGAATACAACCCAACACCTTTTGGTCTACAGGACGATGCTCCGAGCCACACTGGCGAGGGCTCAACAACACATTAAAAGGAAGATACATCAGCACCAAGTGGGATTAATTCTTGGAAGGCAAGGACGGTTCAACATACACAAATCAATCAATGTAATACACTATATTAATAGAAGGAAGGACAAAACCACATGTTCAATGCAGAAAAAGAATTTGACAATATTCAATACCTTTTCAATGGTAAAAACATTCAACATACCAAGAATAGAAAGAAACTACTTCAACATAATGGCCACATATGAAAAGCCTATAGCTAATATCATATACAATGCTGAAAGATTGAAAACTTTTCCTATAAGATCAGAAAGAAGGCAACAATGCCCACTCTTCCTACTTCTATTCAACATTATTGAATAGAAGCCCTTCCAGAGCAATTAGGCAACAAAAAGAAATAAAAGGAATCCAAATTGAAAAAGAAGAAGTAAAATTATCTCTGCTTGCATAAGACATAATCTTATATGTAAAAGACCCTACACTCCACACCGGAAAACAAAACAAAAAAACTTAGAATTAAATTCAGCAGTTACAGGAAACATAATTAACATACAAAAATCAGTTGTGTCTCTATAGACACTAGTAATAGACAATCTGAAAACAATATCATTTACAATAGCATCAAAAAGATTAAAAATAAGTTAGGAATAAACCTAACCAAGAAGGTGAAACACTTCTATACTGAAAACTACAAAACACTGCTGAAAGAAATTAGACACAAATAAATGGAAAGACATCCATATTCATGAATTGGAAGACTTATTATAGTTAATATGTCCTTACTGGCACTAGCTGATTTGGCTCAGTGGATAGAGCATCAGTCCATGGACTGAAGGGTCCTGGGTTCGATTACAGTCAAGGATGCATACCAGGGTTGCAGGCTTCATCCCCGGCCCGATTGGGGCAAGTGTGGGAGGCAACCAATCAATGTGTCTTTCTCACAACAATGTTTCTCTCTTTGTCTCTCCCTATCACTTCCATTCTCTCTCTAAAAAATATCCTTGGGTAAGGATTAAAAAAAGAAGAAGAATACAAGACCTTTACATATACTTTTCTACAAGGGACTCACTTCAGATCGAAAGACACACAGACCTAAAATACAGGGATGAAAAAAGGTATTTCATGCAAATGGAAACCAAAAAAAAAAAGAAGAAGAAGAAGTAATAATACAGACTTTAAAACAAAGACTAGCCCTAACCAGTTTGGCTCAGTGGATAGAGCGTCGGACTGTGGACTGAAGGGTCCCAGGTTCGATTCCGGTCAAGGGCATGTACCTTGGTTGCGGGCACATCCCCAGTGGGGGGGTGTGTAGGAGGCAGCTGATTGATGTTTCTCTCTCATGGATGTTTCTAACTCTCTATCCCTCTCCCTTCCTCTTTGTAAAAAACCAATAAAAATATTTAAAAAACAAAACAAAGACTATAACAAGAAACAAAGAATCTATAATAATTCTATAATAATAAAAGCATAATATGCTAATTATACCCGACATCCTTCCGGACATCCTTCTGGACGACCTTCCAGACAAAGCCGGGGCTGCGAGGGAAGCCTGGGTCCTGGGTGCCAGAGGGAAGCCGGTGCCAGTAGCCGGGGGAAGGAAGGCCTTCCGAATTTTGTGCATCGGGCCTCTAGTAGTATATAATGATAAAGGGATCAATCCAACAGGAGAATATAACCCTTGGAAACATTTACACACCCAACATTGGAGTATTTAAAAATACAAATCAAATACTGACAAACATAAAGGGAGAGAATGACAGTACAACAGTCACAACATGGGAATATAACACCCAAGTAACATCAATAGATAGATCATCCAGACAGAAAATCAACAAGGAAACGGTGGCTTTAAATGACACATTAGACCAGGTAGATTTAATTTATATATTTAGAACATTTCACCCCAAAGCAGCAGAATGTAAATTCTTTTCAAGCACACATGATACATTTTCCAGGATAGACCATATATTAGGCAACAAAACAAGTCTCAATAAATCTAAGAGGACTGAAATCATATCAAGCATCTTCTATCACAATTGTCTGAAACTAGAAATTAATTACAAGAAGAAAACTGAAAAACACAAGCACCTGGAGGCTAAATAACATGCTACTAAATAATGAATGGGTTAACAATGAGACCAAGACAGTCATCAAAAGATACCTTAAGACAAATGAACATGAAAATACAACACAAAGCAGTTCTAAGAGGGAAATTTATAGCAAAACAAGCTTACTTTAAGAAGCTACAAAAATCTGAAAAAAATAACCTAACCTCACATCTAAAGGAACTAGAAAAAGAACAAAGTCCCTGTTGAGTAGAAGGAAGGAAATAATAAAGATCAGAGAGGAAATAAATGAAATAGAATCTAAGAAAACAATACAAAAAGACCAGTAAAACCAAGAGATGGTTCTTTGAAAAGACAAACAAAATTGATGTTTCTCCATCCTCTCCTCTCTCTCTAAAATCAATAAAAACATTTTTTTAAATGGGCAGAGAAATTGAAATGGACATTTTTCCAAAGAGTTAATACAGATAGGGAATATATATATGAAAAGATGCTCAACCATCAATCATCAGAGAATTGAAAATTAAAACCACAATGAGACATTACTTCACACCTATCAGAATGGGTAACATCAATAAATCAATAAACAAGTGCTGGCAATGATATAGAGAAAAGGGAACCCTTGTGCACTTCTAGTGGGATGGCAAATTGGTGCAGTCATATGGAAAACTTATGGAAGCTTTTTAAAAATAGAACTACCACATTACCCAGCAATCCCACTTCTAGATATTTACCCAAAGAAATCTAAAACACTACTTGGTTGCCAGGGGGGAAAGGGGTGGGAGGCTCATAAAAAACGTGAAGGGATTAAGAAGTTCAAATTGGCAGTTACAAAATAATCATGGGGGTGTGAAATACAGCTTAGGGATTATAGTCAATAATAGATATTAATGTATCCCTATGTGCACTGCATCATTATTTATACTACCCAAGATATGGAGTACCTAAATGACCACTGATAGACAGTTGGATAAAGAATATGTGGTACAAATATAATAAAATATGTTTTGGCCATAAAAAAATAATTAGTTGCTTAAGTGTAGTCCCAGGCACCAAGAGGTCACTGGTTTGATTCCCAGTCAGGACACAGGAGGCAGCTGATAGATGTTTATCTCTCTCTCTACCTCTACCTCTACCTCTACCTCTCTCCCTCTCTTCTTCCTCTCTCTCTCTCTCTCTCTCTCTCTCTCTCTCTCTCTCTCAAATCAATAAAGACATATTAAAAATAAAATAAAATAAAATAAAAAAGAATGAAAGCTTGCCATTTGTGACAGAAAGGAGGACCTAGAGGGTATTATTATGTTAAGTGAAATAAGTCAGACAGAGAATCACAAATACCATGATTTCACTTATATGTGGAATCTAAAAAATAAATAAATAAATAAATGAACAAACAAAACAGAAACAAACTCATAGACACAGAGAACAAATTGATGGTTGCCAGAGGGGGAAGGGGCGGGAGGCTCATAAAAAAGTGAATGGATTAAGTTCAAATTGGCAGTTACAAAATAGTCATGGGGATGTGAAATACAGCTTAGGGAATATAGTCAATAAATTTGTAACAACTATGTATATTGTCAGGGGGGTACTAGACTTATCAGGGAATTATATAAATATCTAACCACTATGCTGTACACCTGAAACTAATACATTAAATGTCAACTATAACTGAAAAATCAAAATAATGTCTTAATAAATTAAAAAAATAAATACCACTCTCCAATAAAAGAAACTAAGGCTCCTTATAAAATGACTGGCTCTAGAGTTGAGGCAAGGAATTTATAAAATGAGTCTGAAACATCTTTTAGTGTCAAAAAGTACAGAAATGTTGAAAAAACACACAACAGGAGTATTTCAACGAACCAACGGAATTAGCTCCAAAGCTAGACCAATCTGAGTAACAAATGGAATTAGAACTCAAAGTATAAAATAAATTCCCATGAGTCCATCTATATATATAATATGCAAATTAGCCAGGACACCGGAACAGTCACGACCAGTCAGGAGGAGGCTGCACGTGCAGGTGAGGCCCGGAGTGGAGACGAAGACAGACAGGAGGGCCTGGCTGAGCTGCTGTGCCAGCTGCAGCAGGCCCACCCAGAGCAGAGACAGACAGTCTGGGGGGCCTGCCAGCAGCAGCGCACCAGCAGTCCCGCCTCTGCACGTGAGCTGCAGAGGAAACACCTCTTCTGACCGCTCATTGGCTAAGCTCCCCGTACGCCACTTGCAGTGTTCTTGGTAACTTGGGTAATAAGGATCCAAGAAGGTGATCTAGGGTTTTTCCACCTCACTCCTGGAGGGAAAAACGAAGATCCACTGCTGGAGGGGCTAAGGAATGTCATATCCTGCCCTAGCTGGTTTGGCTCAGTGGATAGAGCCTTGGCCTGCGGACCACAGGGTCCGGGTTCGATTCTGATCAAGGGCATGTACGTAGGTTGCAGGCTCCTCCCTGCCCGGGGCCCAGGTCAGGACTCATGCAGGAGGAAATCAATCTAAGTGTCCCTCTCACATTGATGTTTCTCTCTGTCTTTCCCTCTCTCTTCCACGCTCTCTAAAAAATCAATGGAAAAATATCCTCAGGTGAGGATAAAAAAAAAGAAAGAAATGTCATATTCTATGAAAGAGACATCTTGAAAATGCCTAAAAAAAGTTGTCATTTTTTCGTGTTGAAGGGACTGGAGTCTGTGTTGATGAAAACACCTTGGTGGCTACAGCGGCCGGCAGTGGCAGCAGCAGTGGAGTGATGGAGGTGGCACCTTCCCCTGATCAGCCCGGTCACCTGCTGCAGAGGGAGGCCAGACTGCGGCTTAGGCCTGCTCCCCAGAGGGAGCAGGCCTAAGCCATCAGTAGGACATCCCCTGAGGGCTCCCGGACTGTGAGAGGGGGCAGGCTGGGCTGAATTTCATGCACCGGGCCTCTAGTACTAAAATAAATAAATAACTAAATAAAACATGAGAGAAGAAACAAATCTCCTGTGTAGAAGAATTTTGTATAATTTGTGTGGCTATTGCCCTTCAAGAAGGTAGAATTAACTCCTCACTGCTATGTGTAGTCTCACATAGTGACAATTAGAACAGGGGAGAAAAACAGTGGGTTTACAGTGGAGAAACCTGAGAAACACTCACTCAGCCAAGTAACCAAAGTCAACATCAAATATGATTAGTCATGTTGATAGTATGTATCCTTGATGTGATAAAAATGGCACTTTACCTCTATGGCCTTCCTCCCAAAAACCCATAACCCTAGTCTAATCATAAGAAAAATATCAGACAAATCCCAATTGAGGGACTTTCTACAAACTACTTCTAGAACTTCTCAAAACTATCAGTCATCCAATTAAGGCAAGTCTAAGAGGAGTCTGAGAAGACATGATAAGTATAATGTGGTCTCCTGGGACAGAAAAAAACTAAGGAAATCTGCATATAGGATGGACTTTAGTTAATAATATCAGATCAGAAGTAAGTCATTAGTGTGACAAGTGTACTGTACGACTATAAAATGTTTACAATAGGGAAAACTGAGTGTGTGGTATACAGGAACTCTGTACTAGGCTTTGCAATTTTTCTGTAAAGCAAATACCATTCTAAAATTTAAAGTTTAATACTTTGTCTAAAAAAAATTTACGCTTGTTAAAAAAAAAGTCCACATTACCAAAGTGATCTACAGATTGAACACAGTCTCTATCAAAATTTCAATGGCATTTTTTGCATAAATAAAAAATTCACCCTAAAATTCAGATGAATCTTAAGGGACCTCAAATAACAAAAATAATTTTGCAGGAAAAAAAATTACAAAGTTGGAGGACTCACACCACTTCATTTCAAAACATATTACAAATCTACAGTAATCAAAATGGTATGGTACTGCCATAAAGACAAACATATAGACCAATGGAAAAGAATACAGAACCCAGAAATAAACCCTTGCACATATGATCAAATGATCTTCAACAAGCATGCCAAGACTACTCAATAAGGAGCGTCTCTTCAACAAATGAGGCTGGGTAAACTGGAAATCAACATCACATACAAAAATAAATTCTACCTCTTCCTGTCAGCAACCTGAGGTGACCTCTAAAAATGGTTCGCTATTCACTTGATCCAGAAAACCTCTCAAAATCATGCAAATCAAAAGGTTCAAATCATCATGTTTACTTTAAGAACACTCATAAAACTTCCCAGGCCATCAAGGTTATGCATATCTGAGAAGCCACTGAGTATCTGAAGAATGCCACTTTACAGAGCGATGTGTACCATTCTGTCATTACAATGGTGGAATTGATAAGTGCTCAGGCCTAAGAGTGGGGGTGGACACAGGTTTGGTGGCCCAAAAAGAGTGCTAAATTTTTGCTGCACACACTTAAAAATGCAGAGTAAGGCTGAACTGAAGGATTTAGATATAGACTCTTGGTCATTGAGCTCCTCCAGGTGAACAAAGCTCCCAAGATGCAGTGCAGAACTTGCAGAGCTCGTGGACACATTGAGATGATCCTTAATGAAAAAGAGCAGATTGTTCCTAAACCAGAAGAGGTAGGTTGAAAAGAAAAAAGAAGAAAAAAGATATCACAAAAGAAAGAAAAAAAAAAGTTATGGCCAGGAAATGAATTTAGCATAAAATAAATGCTAATAAAAGTAAAATAAATAGCCCTAGCCGTTTTGGCTCAGTGGATAGAGCATCAGCCTGCAGAACGAAAGGCCCCAGGTTCAATTCTGGTCAAGGGCACATGGCTGGGTTGCAGGATCAATCCCCACCCTGGTCGGGGCACTTGCAGGAGGCAACCAATCAATGTTTCTCTCTCTTTGTCTTTCCCCCTCCCTTCCACGCTCTCTAAAAATCAATGGGAAAATATAAAAAGATCTAAAACTCATAAAAGAAAACACAGAGGAAAACTTCATGATATTGATTTTGGCAATGATATGTTGGATGTGACACCAAAAACATGGGCAAAAAAAGCAGATAATATACAAAAGGGACTACATCAAACTTGAAAACGTAAAAGGTAACCTATGGAATAGAAAAAACTTGCAATCACATCTTTGATAAGAGGTTAATATTCAGCCCTAGCTGGTTTGGCTCAGTGGATAGAGCATCGGCCTGCAGACTGAAGGGTTCCAGGTTCAATTCCAGTCAAGGGCACATGCCCGGGTTATGGGCTCGATCCCCAGCAGTGGGCGTGCAGGAGGCAGCCAAATCAATGATTCTCTCTCATCATTGATGTTTCTTTCTCTCCCTCTCCCTTCCTCTCTGAAATCAATAAAAATATTAAAAAATAAAGAAAAAGAGGTTAATATTCAGAATATGTAAAGGACACCTACAACTCAACAACAACAAAATCAAATAGCCAAGTTTTAAAAATGGGCAAGGGACTTGAATAGACATTTCTCCAAAGATGATATACAAAAGGCCAACAAGTATATGAAAAGATGAAGATGTTCAACATCAGTAATCATCAGAGAAATGCAATCAAAACCACAATAAGATATCACCTAAACAGCATGGTTGGAGCATTAGCCTGCGCATCAAAGGGTCACGGGTTCAATTACGGTCAAGGGTACATAATTAGATTGTAGGTTCGATCCCCAGCCCTGGGAGGCAACCAATCAATCTCTCTCTCTCTCTCTCTCTCTTTCTCTCTCTCTCTCTCTCTTCCTTTCCACTCTCTCTCTGAAAATCAATGGAAATGGAAAAAATATCCTTAGGTAAGTATTAACCAAAAAATATGTATTTTTAATTAGGTTAAAATTTTAAAAAAAATATCACCTCACACCCATTAGGAAGGCTACTATAAAAACAATGAAAAAAGAAAATAGCACGTGTTGACAAGGATGTGGAGAAATTGGGACCCTTGTGCACTGTTGGTTGAACTGCAAAATGATGCAGCCTTCATAGAAAACAAAATAGAAGTTCCTCAAAAATATAACTACCAAATGGACCAGCAACCCCACTTCTGGATATGTATCCAAATTAATTGAAAGCAGAGTCTCGAAGAAGTAATTGCACATCATATTCATAACAGCACTACACACTACAGCCAAGCGATAGAAGCAACCCAAAAATATGATACTAACACACAATGGAATATTCAGCCTTTAAAAGGAAGGAAATTATGACACCAGTTACAACATAGATGGAACCTTGAGGTCATTATGCTAAATGAAATAAACCAGTCACAAATGAACAAAAACTGTATGTTACCACTTTAGGAGGCATCTAAAGTAGTCAAACTCATAGAAACAGAGAATAGAATGGTGGCTACCCGGTACTGGAAGAAGGGGAAAGAGTTTTATGGGTAGTGAGTGTCAGTAATACAAGACAAAAAAGTTCTAGAGATCTGTTTCACTACTGAACTGTATACTTAAAAATGGTTAAAATGGTAAATTTTATTATATGTTTTTTACTATAAAGAAAAAAAGAAAAACTATGACTATTATCTATTGTAAACATAGATGCAAAAATCCATAACAAAATATTAGCAAACTGAGTATATGTAATAATGTATAAAAAGAATTTTTTAAAAATAAAATAAATGGAGTTTTGACAGATGCTAATTGACACACACCTCTATTAGGGGTTCCACAAGAAAAAGTACCCCTAAGAGAATGCTGCCCCAGGTGGCAGCACTGTAGGGACCTCAGAGAATGCCATAGAGGAACGGCCAGCAACAGGTACACTCCAGATCCAATTCTCCAAAGGCCAATGCTCAGGTCACGGGATAGGCATTGACAGAAGCAAGGGAGCTCCGACCCTGACCCCAAGACTAAGAAGAAGCAAGAAGGTTGGACAGGGGAGGCGCTGAGTGCTTCTGGGAAATGACAGTGTGCAGCTGAGGGTTATGTGCTCCTTTTGAGATTTCACAGACCATTGCTAACCACAGTTATCTATATATAAGACAGAAATAACATTCTCTAGACTTCAATTTCTTCAGCTGTGAAATAAGGGGACTGATTCCTACAAGCTCTGATAGTCAGAGTCCAAAATACATATTCCAGACCCTCTAGAGCTATGTCATACTCAACCCGTGGCACAAGGGAATTAGTTATATCTTTACTGCAACCCATTCCATTCATCCATTTCTAACATACCTGGCGTGGAAGTTTATTTAGTGACCTCAGATAGTCTTTGTCCAGAATACAGTTTCCAAGTGCATTCCCAAAGCTTCTAAGGGTAAGAAAGAAAAAGGGAAACAGGGTTGAGAATTGTTATATGTAAGTATCAGAGAACAGAGTTACAACTCTGTGCAAGCTGCTTCTCAACGGCAGCAGAGGAAATAGACCCTAACATGTCTTTAAAACTGGTTATTGAGCCATCTGCCATGTTCCCGCACGGTGTTAGGTTGTGAGAATACAGCAGTAGGCATAACAGTCACAAATCCCTGTCCTCAATAAGAGGCAATGAATATGAAGAATCAGACACCATTCACAAAACCCCATTAGCTACCTCCTGACATGGAGCGCAAATTCCAGAGCAGAGATCTTTTAGCCCCCAGGACTGCTCCAATTCCCCAATAATGGGGGACACACCCTTAGGGGCTCAATCCTCCATTAAAGTTCTTTACTCGGGATATACTAGTACACACTCCCTTACAGGCTATGGTATTACAAATTTTTAGTGCAAGTTTATACATGTACTTTTCTGGTGATCCAATTCACTTTAAATTTCAAAGACATCTATGACCCAAAAAGGTTAATAACTAAGTTAACTAAGTGAGCCCTGGCCAGTTGGTCAGTGGTTAGAGCATCAGCCCTCAGACAGAAGGGTTGAGGGTTCGATTCCCTGTCAAGGGCACATACCTCTGTTGGGGCGCATGTGGGAGGCAATTAATCAATGTGTCTCTCTCAAGTCGATGTTTCTCTTTCTCTCTCTCTCTCTCTCTCTCTCTCTCTCTCTCTCTCTCTCCGCCTCCTTCTTCATTCCTTGCACTCTCTCTAGAAATCAACGGAAAAAAATACCCTTGGTGAGGATTTTTTAAAATTAATTAATTAATTAAGTGACATATACACAATGAAGAGATGTCTAGCTGTGCTAAAGAGAATGAGGAAACTATCTATATACTCATATGGAAAGGTCCCCAAATACCTTACTGAGTAGAGGAGAAGCAAGTGCAAAATCAAATACAAAACAGAGAACATAGTAATCTACTACTTATTCTCAAAAGCAGAGACTTAAGCATAAAATAGCACTGGGAAAATATGAGGGAGAAGAGAAAAGCAGGGCGTGAGACCTATGTATTTTGATTTTTGGACAATCCTATCTAATAAAAGAGTAACATGCAAATTAACCATCACTCTGCCACAACCACAAGCCACGCCCACCAGCCAATCAGGAGCGAGTATGCAAATTAACCCAACCAAGATGGCTGCGGCCATGGAGCGAGCAGGAGGCTTGGGTTTCCCCGGTAATGGAGGAAGCCAAGCTTTCCGCACACCCTGGCCAGCCTAGGCCTCCACTCAAGGCTACAACGTTTCAATTATAGAAGATAAATAAATCCCAACAAAAATGGCTGTGGCCATGGAGCAAGCAGGAGGCTTGGCTCTGCTCAAGGCTACAAAGTTTCAATTATAGAAGATAAATAAATCCCAGATACCAGGGCCTCCGCTTGGGTCACCAGGGGGCGTGGTCAGCCTGCAAACCACCACAGGCCCCTCGCCCAGGCCGCCCCACGCCCCAAGGGAACCCCCACCCTGATCCGGGGCACCCTTCAGGGCAAACCAGCTGGCCCCCACCAGTGCACCAGGCCTCTAACCTACCTAATAAAAGAGTAATATGCAAATTGACCATCACTCCAACACACAAGATGGCTGCCCCCATGTGGTCAAAGATGGCTGCCCCCATGTGGACACAAGATGGCTACCACAAGATGGCCAGCAGGGGAGGGCAGTTGGGAGGGACCAGGCCTGCAAGGGAGGGCAGTTGGGAGGGGGACCAGGCCTGCAAGGGAGGGCAGTTGGGGGCGATCAAGCTTGCAGGGGAGGACAATTAGGGATGACCAGGCCGGCAGAAGAGGAACGTTGGGGGCAACCAGGCCTGCAGGGAAGGGCAGTTGGGGAGACCCAGGCCTGCAGGGGAGAGCAGTTGGGGGTGACCAGGCCTGCAAGGGAGGGCAGTTGGGGGCGATCAAGCCTGCAGGGGAGGGCAGTTAGGGGTGACCAGGCTGGAAGAGGAGGGCAGTTGGGGTGGGGGAGGACCAGACCTGCAAGGGAGGGCAGTTGGGGGCAATCAAGGCTGCAGGGGAGGGCAGTTAGGGGTGACCAGGCCAGCAGAGAGGGGAAGTTGGGGGTGACCGGGCCTGCAGGGAAGGGCAGTTGGGGGCGACCCAGGCCTGCAGGGGAGAGCAGTTGGGGGGGACCGGGCCTGCAGGGGAGGGCAGTAAGGGCTGACCAGGCCTGCAGGGGAGGGCAGTTAGGGGTGACCAGGCCTGCAGGGGAGGGTAGTTAGGGGCAAACAGGCTGGCAGGGGAGCAGTTAGGCATCAATCAGGCTGGCAGGGGAGTGGTTAGGGGGTGATCAGGCTGGCAGGCAGAAGCAGTTAGGGGCAACCAGGAAGGCAGGCAGGCAAGCAGTTGAGAGCCAGCAGTCCTGGATTGTGAGAGAGATGTCCGACTGCCCGTTTAGGCCCGATCCCAGTAGGATCGGGCCTAAACGGGCAGTCAGACATCCCTCGAGGGGTCCCAGATTGGAGAGGGTGCAAGCTGGGCTGAGGGACACACACCCCGTGCACAAATTTTGTGCACCAGACCTCTAGTCTATATATATAAAAGCCTAATATGCAAAGTGTCCCCTCGGGAGTTCAACCAACTGGGAGTTCGATCGCTCGCTATGATGTGCACCAGAGGGCAGCGAAGAATGAAGGGAGGCCCGGCCAGCAGCCGGAAGCAGCTAGGGACACTACCTGTGCATGAATTTCGTGTACTTGGCCTCTAGTGTGAATATATTACTTTTTCAAAAAAAAACAAAACTGCTTTGAAAAAGGCACTGAAATAAAGCAATTAGACTCCAACCCTTTTTGCTTACCTCAGTGCTCGCTTCAGCCCATCCGTCACTGCCTCCTTCCTTGCCTTCTCCAAAGACAAGGCTTTTGACTTGAGGCCCTCACTAACACCATAGCCCACATCTTCATGATATGAACCATCCTGGAGGTAGAAAAGGAGTTCAAAGTCTAACATGAAAGTCTGCAGCTGTCTCTCTGGTTCTATAGCTCTTCTTTTCCTCAGGCAGCAGCATTCACACTGGGCACATATAACCCAGGGCCCTGCTAAAGGGCATATGGGCACAGAGGGTTTAAGAGAATCAATTTCCAGTATTATTTCCCAAATCTGATCTGCTTGGAAGCATGGCTGTGGTTAAGACAATTCTTCTTTCCCACTTCCTCTTTTACATATCCAACCCACCCCAAATCTCACTAAGATGCCCTACCTAAAGGTATAAAAACCTCTGGACACCTAACAAAAGGACAATTTTATTTATTTATTTTTAATATATTTTATTGATTTTTTACAGAGAGGAAGAGAGAGGGATAGAGAGTTAGAAACATCGGTAAGAGAGAAACATAGATCAGCCGCCTCCTGCACACCCCCCACTGGGGATGTGCCTGCAACCAAGGTACGTGCCCTTGACCGGAATCGAACCTGGGACCTTTCAGTCCGCAGGCCGACGCTCTATCCATTGAGCCAAACCGGTTTCGGCAAAAGGACAATTTTAAATATTGTATTTAACAGACTCTAATGATGGGACAGCAAATCCTTTTGCAAGTCATGTGGTATCCATGTCTTGGCCTTCACCACCAGTGAAGGTGGATCTGATCAAGTTGTAGCATATAGAGAACTGAATAAAATTTCTGATGATAGCACTGTATGATTTTTTGAAATATAACTCAGGAAGCATTCAAAGTAATGAGTGATACTGTAACGAAACTCTTTCCATTCCCAGTTTATTTATATGACTAAGGCTTTTCAGTACTACTTATAAAATAAAAAGTCAGAATAGAATTAAGGCTGAATGTTCCGTCTAGGAATAAGTAACATTAAATAATAGATATATAAACTAACTAAAAAGAAAAAAACAGCTTAATCCACCTCAGTAAGAAATATATTTTCCATAAAATTTTATTTTTATTAAGTATGAAAATTTTGATGGAGTTATGTTGTCTCTTCCACATAAACAAAATTGACTGATCAATTGTATGCTAATACTATCTATAACAATAACTCAATTCATAAAAAAAATTTTATTAGGTCCTTCAAGTCACTGGAAATTTACCAAAAATTTTTAATTTTATATATACACACACACACACACACACACACACACACACACACACACACACGGTACAGAGAAGTATGGTAAAGTTATTAATAAAAAAAGGTTTCAGCCCGGCCAGTGTGGCCCAGTGGTTGAGTGTCAACCAATGAACCAAGAGGTCAATGGTTTTATTCCTGGGTTGCAGGCTCAATCTCCAGTAGGGGATGTGCAGGAGGCAGCCAATCGATATTTCTCTCTCATCAATGTTCCTATAGCTCTACCCCTCTCCCTTCCTCTCTCTCTCTTTAAAAAAAAAAAAAGTTTCTACGATAAATATATATTATATTAGGATAAAAGCCAGCAGAGAAATAGAATGGAAATATGAGTTCAAGAAGAAACAATGTAAAATTTCTTATGATTAAAGAATAGCTTGCTTAAAAGTAAAAGAATAGCTTGCTCATGTATTTTTTTAATGGATGATAGTATTTAATACTCTATGATATTTAGAATCATTTGGTACATTATAAAGAGGTGTAACAGATTTATTTTAGAATGTAAAATTTTTAAATATACTTTTGCAACTACTTGTATTTATGGTGAAAACTTTTAAGTGTCAACTTAAAAATGTGCAGAGAACAGAGTTTTCCAAAATTCTTTTAGGGGACACATGGGGAAAAATGTTTGAATACCACCATCTTAAGGAACACTAACTAAGACCCAGCTCTGGGCCCCATTTGGCAGCTTAGTTGTGCTATAGCCCAGAGACTTCCCTACTTGCTCATTCTCTCTCACCACCCTCCCCAAGCCTTGGAGGCAGCAAGTGTATTTCCTCACCCTCACCTTCAACTGGACTCGCACAAACGCACAGACTCCCACGTAGAACTTCCCGTTGTTAAAGTCAACAAAATCTAGGAGTGGGAAAAAAAAACAGTAGGAGAAGATACGGATCCCTGGGCTTCACCCATATTCTTCCAGCGGGCAACCAAATACACCTACCCAACATTCTCACCCACAAAATACTTTTATCAGAAATGAGACAATGCCAAGTAAGGGAAATGAAGAGGTCACCATTGCTCACCCACATTCTGCTGTGTGATAGAGTGTGCCCAGCCATTGTAACCAAACATCTCATTGGCCAGATTAATGACCCTGTGACCTTCGATGTAACACACCTGGGAAAAAATTAAAGAAAAAATAGCTTGTTAAAATTTCTTACCATTCTTATATGTAGATCAAAATTTACTTCATTTATTCCATACCAGGTTTTTGGGAAAACTGCCCTTAAACATTCCAGGAAAGTTCTCAGTGAACTTATTTGCAAAGGTCCTTCCTGAAGGAGCCAGTTAGAAGGGATTAGACTCAAGGGTAAAGATATCCACTTGCCTAGCAGTTTCCAAAACTCAGTTTTCAAAAAAGTACATATTTCAGGTTGACATATATTACAGATGACCAAAAACATACACAAAACTTAAAATGAGAAACAAATGGTAAGAGACACATTTTTAAAGGATTACGTAAAAATCCTATAATGCCAGGTATAAAAGTCTCAAGACAACGCTTGGGTCACTTCTGGTGACAATGAAGTCTAGAAGCCATCTCTTCCCAAAGACAGTAGGAAACATCAATAACAGTGAACAAGAGACTTTCTGAATCCATGAGAACCCAAAGAGGGAGTTGGCAAGATCATCTGAGAAGTCAGCCCTAGGGGTACCCACTATTCAGGTATATAAACTCTCCTACCTTCTGGCCTCCCCCAGCCATGCGGCTACTTATGTATTCTGGGCCCAGCCTCTGCCTCAGAGCACTCTGGATAGCGTGGTACTCCTCTGCTGTGTACTGGTACTACAATCCAGAAAGAAAATTAAAGTCACATTTCCAGCATTCTTTACATCAGCAAGTCTCCAACTTTTTGGTCTCCACACTCTTTCACACTCCTAAAAAGTACTGTGGACCCTAAGAGCTTTTGTTTATGTGGGCTATATCTATCAATATTAGGAATTAAAACTGAGACACTTTTAAGACACAGATTCCCCTAGCTATCAGAGCAATGATACCACTACATACTATGCAGTCTCTGGAAAACTCCACTGTTCATTCATGAGAGAATGAGACTGAAAAAAGCAATTAGTATTTTAATATTATGAAAATAATTTTTATCTTATGGACTTTGAAAAGGTCTCAGAGATCCCTAGGGGTCACTGAAACACATTTTGAGAACCACTGCCTTAGATGTTACTACCATCCCTACAAAACTTTCTCAAGCCAGAATTGGAAAACTAAAAATTCCCACTTCTGAGTCTGCAGGCAAAGGAGGAGAGCAGAGAAAACATGACAGGGAGTCTTTATTCCATTTTCTTCTCCAAAGTTGTGTACCTCTTCTTCAATTGAACAATTTCCCATCCTACACAGATAAATATACTACTACTTGTTTGGATTTTTATCCCCTTGGTTGTTCCCCCCTTGCCCCATTTAGATGAAATAAATACTCACAAACAGATCTCTGGTAGAGAAAGACAGAATTTGGGTGGACAAAGCAAGAATCTCTTTCATATGCACAGGATATCTCTACATAGAATGACACCTGAAATTCTGGCTGCCTCCATAAAAAGAACTGGTGAAGGTGGGCAGAATGATAGGGAAATAGTAAACTGTTCACATATCATCTTTGTTTCATTTTGAATGTTGTGTCACATGCATATATAATCTATCCAAAAACTAAATAAAATTTAAAGCTAAACGTAATCCCCAGTACTGTTAGTATTTTGATGCTAAAGTTCCAAAATGCCCTGCATTCATCAAAGGCTCCCAAATAATGCATCTAAAGGAAAAACTAATAGCAATAAACAGCTTACACATGTGTACATGATGGTGCTTTACAAATTGCTTCCTCATACCTTTTTCACTTAACCTCATTCTTGGCAAGTGTGAAAAACCCAAACCGTTACCTGTCCAAAGCATAATACAGAGTTGCCACCAGCAGAAGAGGGATGACTGTCACCTCCTCCAAGAATTGCTTCCTCAGTCCCAGACATGTGGATTCTGGTTGACCTCTATATAAACAGAAGATTAAAAAAGGATCTCAAAAAATGCTGAAGTCAAAAGGCAAGAGCCACAACTAAAAAATCGGATAAAACATCCACAGGTAAGATTTTACAAGTCACTTTATTTACATACTTCTAAATACTGCCCCAATCAAGGATTAAATTCCTTGGTGCTTAGCTACAGTCCCATAGCTCCTGATTATCCTTTAGGGCTGCTTCTGCTTTCTGCTAAAGTTTTTGCTAGGATGACAGTGCTACTAAAGATTATTTTTATAATGAGAATGTATCATAATTACATTTTATAATGTTTATAGATGAAAAGTCAAAATTACAAAAACACTCGAAGGGAGAGCAATCAACTTATTACTACCTACCACATGTGCAATATGATCCTGGCCTCTGTACGGTCAATGAAATGCTAAGACACAGTAACTGAACTGTCTGCCAAGAGCTAACAAGCTAGCTAGTGGGAGAAGACTAATAGACAGGAAACATGTAACACGGAGAAGGTAACACAGAGACTCCTGGAGCATTAGCCCGGTTTGGTCCCTTCAGCATCAGCTTCACCTGAAACTTGTTAGAAATGTGAAATCTCAAGTCCACCCCAGACCCACTAAATCAGAAACTAGACATGAGGCCCAGGAATTAGTGCTTTACCAAGCCTACCTAATGATTTTGATGCAAGCTCAAGTTTGAGAGCCAGTGCATTAGACTGAGGCTATGCAAATTTATAATCCATTAGAAAACAGAATTACCCTCAGAAAAGCACCTGCAACTAACTGGCTAACCCACTTATCTGACTACTCCTACATCTGTCTCACATCAAAATCAAAGTTGATGCCTCAGAAAATTTATATAAATCTTCACATTTGCTAATAGAACTACAAATCTATGAATGTCAACAAGTATGATTCTCCACATGGCATCTATATATAGAAAAGCCTAAGTGTCCATCCGTCTGACCGGTAGCTATGATGCGCACTGACCACCAGGGGGCAGGTGCTCAATGCAGGAGCTGCCATAACATGCACTGGCCGTTTAAAAATAAATGGCACCACGGACCTGGCACCGACAACCAACACTCAGCTTCCCCCAAGTGGGACACAGGTCCCACCACCACCCAGAGTGACACCCCACCAAATCACAGCCAATGCTGCAAGACCCCATGGCGCAAAATGCAGCCCACAGCCCAGCCCAGAAATGGTTGCTGTGAGCGCCAGGCAATGTCACGTAGCAACACCCGGCTTCCTCTTCCTAGCAACTAGCCTCCTTGGAGTTTCTTCAGCCCAGGAACCCGACTTGCTTTATAGCCAGGTGCAAACATTTTACAGTTTAACCAAATGTTTGTGAAGCATTTTCACATGCCTCATCTCATTTGATCCTCACAGAAGTCCTGGAGTAGGTAGATAGGAGACTTGGTAGAATCCTACTTTCTTTTCATCAGCCAGAAAATGGAAATTTAGAATGTTTGGAAACTTGACCTGACTGAAAAGAAGAAATGGTGGAACTTGAAAATGACTTCAGGTTTTCTCACTGCACAGGATATAGTCAAACACTGCTACAGTTAAATATTTTACCCTTTGTTCTCCCTGCATGATCTACAATAATAATCTGCTCTGTGTTGATATTTACTGCTGTGTTGCTGACAATTACCTGAAAGAGAAGTTGGGGTGCTTCACTGGGCTGGAAAAAGTTTAGCTAAGTCAGAAAGCGGGTCTAATTAAGCAAGTTTATTCTATATCTATAAAAGGCTAAGTTGACTCGCCCATGCACGATACATATAAAGCTCTCGCTGGCGCCAATCGCACAAGTGTGTTTCGATTTGTCATTGTGAATTTGGTTGACACTTCTATTATAGAGAAAGGGCAAACAGCGATATTAAAATATTTCTTCTTATTAATTTCCTTTCAATGTGCACAAATCCGTGCACCAGGACACTAGTTATAATATAATGTTAAGAGCTCAAGTTCTAAATGTCAGTTTCTGGCTCTATCACCCACTAGGTGCTTGACCAAGGGGCGGGGGGGGGGGGGGAGAGAATCACATAATCTCTCTAAATATTGTTTTCTCATGTAGAATATAAAGACAATAATGGTAAATATTCATTTAATTTTTATTTATTGCATGAAACTGAATTAGAATAGTACCTGGCACACATGAAGTACTAAATAAATGTTAGTTATTGCTAAATTCCTGTTAATTTTCTGAGGAAAATGCAGAAAAGTAAATGATCATAAAAGATTATATTTCAGCTAAGAATGATAAATTTGATAGTACAGCACTAAAAAGTAAGGTAGTGGGCTAACCTAGGTTAGTTAATAATTAGGATCTAAAATTGATAGATCAAGAAATAGTGGAATAATTATTTAGACTGTAACTGTAAAGGCCAGAAGATAGTTAAAAGAAGGTAACATGTCTGTCTAAGGAGTGGCAATGGGAAGGGGAAGAGTACAGCAGGAATCTCCTTTTACAAAATAAAGCTTTAGCACTATTGGATTTTCAAACATGTGCATGTATTATTTTAATAAAAACAAAAATTTTAAACGTAAATACCTATTCTATAAAGCAATAGTCAGCAAACTTTTTCTGTAAAGAGCCAAACAGTAAATATTTTAGGTATTGCAGGCTATCTGGTCTCTGTCACAACTACTCAACTTTGGCATTTTAACATGAAAGCAGCCATAAACAATCCTATATAATAAAAGTCCAGAGACCATAACAGCAGAACGACTGCTCGACCAGTCACTATGAGGTGCACTGACCACCTCTTGGTTCCCCCGGCCGGCAGGCTCCTATCGCCCAATGGCCAACAGGGAACGAGGGTGGGTGGCAGGGGGTGCAGGTGGCACCAGGCCAAAGCCCCTGCCCCACCAGTCGCCCCGCACAGAGAGCGACCCGCGGTGGGGGTGGGGCCGGCAAGTGGGCGGGAACGGCTGAGTTTCAGTCCCTCTCCTGGCCGTCAGGCTCCAGTCACCCAATGGCGAATGGGGAACCGGGATGGGTGGCGGCGGGTGGCGGGGCCAGCTGCAGGCAGCCGGGGAAGATGGCCCTGATTGCAGGCTAGGCCTCGGGACCGTACTCACACGTGAATTTCGTGCAGTGGGCCTCTAGTATGTAAATGATTGGGTATGGTTGTGTCTCAAAGTTCTATTACAAAAACAGGTGACAGCCCCAGCTGGTATGGCTCAGTGGATTGAGCGTCAGCCTGTGGACTGAAGGGTCATGGGTTCGATTCTGGTCAAGGGCACATGCCTGGGTTGCGGGCTTGATCCTGTGTGGAGCGTGCAAGACGCAGCTAATTAATGATTTTCTCTCATCATTGATGTTTCTATCTCTCCCCCCCACCCCCGCCCCTCGTCCTCTCTGAAATTAATAAAAATATATATATATATATATATATATTAGAGGTGGCAGCCCTGGCCGGTGTGTACAATGGTTAGAGCATCTGCCTGTGCACCAGAAGGGTCTCAGGTGATTCCAATCAAGGGCATGTACCTGGGTTGCAGGTTCCTTCCCTGGTCAGGTCGGAGGTGCATGCCAGGAGGCAACCAATTGATGTGTCTCTCTCACATTGATGTTTCATTTTCTCTCTCTCCCTGCCTCGCTCTTCTCTTCCCTTTCTTCCAAGCTCTCTAAAAATCAATGGAAAAAAATATCCCAGGTGAGGATTAACAAAAATAAAAAATAAGTAAAAAGAAGAGGTGCCACAGTGTGCCAAATCCTGCTATAAAGCATGTATTGAACATTACAGTCAGATGTGGTTCAAATCCAGCTCCATCAGGTAAGTTACTTAAATTGGATAACTACTTAGCCTCCCTGTGCCCAAACTTCTTCACTTGTAAAAGAGAATATTAATAAGATAGCCGAAACCGGTTTGGCTCAGTGGATAGAGCGTCGGCCTGCGGACTGAGGGGTCCCGGGTTCGATTCCGGGTAAGGGCATGTACCTTGGTTGCAGGCACATCCCCAGTGGGGGGTGTGCAGGAGGCAGCTGATCGATGTTTCTCTCTCATCGATGTTTCTAACTCTCTATCCCTCTCCCTTTCTCTCTGTAAAATATCAATAAAATATATTTTAAAAAAAAATAAATAAAATAAGATAAACTTCATAAATTTGCCATTTTAAAATGATGTGGTAATAGCAGCATCCAGCAAGGCTCATCATTAGATGCTAAAAGTTGTGGGGGAACGGGATATTCATAAAGTCTCAAATGAGCACCTGACTGAATGGACTTAATGCCAATGAATTGCATGCTTAAAATGGTTAAATAAATTTTATGTTATGTGTATTTTACCACTAAAAAAATAGCTTAACATAATAAAGGTTTATATCTCATCCCATACAAGATCTAACGCAGTCTGGTGGCCGTGCCCATCTTGTAGCTGTGTCATGTAGCACATGTGACCTCTAAGGTCATAGTGGCAGCAGTAGAGTTGAAGGAGTCACACCAGGTCACAACTGCCTTAGGGCAGAAGTGAACAGAACTTGTCACATGGCCCCAACTTAATTGCAATGGAGGCTGGGAAACATAAGAAAGCATTTGAATAGTTTGTGAGTACTGCCTCTGCCACAGCCATTTCCCCCACTCCAATATGAGATCCTAGAAGGTGGGGGATTCCTCCTGATTCATTTTGACACCCCCAAGTGACCAGCACAGTACCTTATGTATAGTAAGGGATCAGGAACGAAGTGTTTGGTTAGTAATTAAATGAATAGATGAGGGAAGGAGTGAAATACATAATGTAGGATAACAGACCAAGTATATTTTTTAATTCTTTAGAAACTAATTTTATAAGGCAAGAATTACACTTCTCACATTTAAAAAAGAGCTTGATGCTACTTTTCTAAACACTATCATAAAATATTCAACCTTTTGTTGAAGAAAAGAACAAACCTTATCTCTCCCCATAAAACATGGAATCACTTTTTTCTTCTAGTTTCTGCTTTGAAATAAAGCTTACTGCTCTGCCTTCCATTCTAAACTGTTTACAACTATTCTATTATAAAATTAAAACATCTTGCCCTGGCCAGGTGGCTCAGTTGGTTGGAGAACTGTCCATACACCTAAAGGTTGTGGGTTCAATTTCTGGTTTGGGTACATACCCAGGTTGCAGTTCGAACCCTGGTCAGGTGAGTACAGTAGGCAACCAATCAATATTTCTCTCTCACATCGATGTCTCTCTCTCTCTCTCCCTCTCCCTTCTCTCTCTAAAAAAAAAAAAAAAAAAATCAATAAAAACATATCCTCAGGTGAGGATTTAAAATAATTAAAATATCTTGTTGTTGTTGTTAATCCTCACTCGAGGATATTTTTCCATTGACTTTTTTATAGTGGAGAAAGAAACATTGATGTGAGAGAGACACATCGATTGGTTGCCTCCCACACCCACCCCAACCAGGGACGGGAATCCAGCCTGCAATTGAAGTATGAACCCTTGGCCAGAATCGAACCTGGGACCCTTCAGTCGGCAGGCCAACACTCTATCCACTGAGCCAAACTGACTAGGGTAATAAGCTTTAATCATATATCAAAAAACATGGGTGGAAGTAAAATTTGGCTAGACCCTCACCAGCAAGAGATAGCTGTTGTCTTTTTTATAAGTGACTGTGTTTGTGTATGTGTTTTATGTGCATGTATGTGTATATTTGTTAAACAAAAGTAGAATCCAAATGTATCAGGCATATTTTATGTAGCAGCACCTCAAGTCTTCTCGGCTTTGCATGTCTGAGGTCCCTGATTACTTTTTTCATCCCAGCTAATTAGGCAAACCAAGTATGCGTTGATTCTAACCAACTGCACACAGGGATAACCAATGGTCCCTCTTGCGCATGCTGGATGCTTCTCACCCCCACCCTTGGTTTCCCTCTTGACTTTGAGGTGTGAGAACCTGTGGGACCCTCTTGATGCCCACACATGCACAATCTGAAAATTTGGGGAAGTAAATATACCATGAGGCAAAGCTTTTACCAGTGAGATACAGAAGCTGAGAGGCACATCTTCTCCTTCCTTCGAGTGGATTGTCCTGGGATGCAGTACTTTAGCCATCCTCCTGGAAGATAGCTTTAGGAAATCAAGCAACCAGTTTACTTATTACAAAGGGGTGGCCAGCTTGGAGATGTACCCTTGAACTGATTTACTAGTAATCTTTCATCTCCCCTCAATCCCCCTTCCCCTCACTTCTGCTTTCTGAAATTGCACTTCCTGAAAACATAATGGCATATGAGCTTTTGCCTCAAGCTCCAGGTTCTGGAGTACACAGGTATAGCAGACACTATGAATGCTCCGCCAATTATCCCTCAGCTCCTACCACACTAGTGCACCCTCATCTAACTTCCAAATGCCAACATGTGCATCTCTTTATCTGAAGGCTTCCTTTGGCATCCAGGGCCCATTTTGCATCTGTTAATGGTAAGCTGGAAGCACCAGAGAATTTATGCCCCTGGGAGCAACCTAAAACAATGACTGACAGGAGTTAGTGTGTAAAGACCCTGGAATTCTTACCCAATCCATGAAATAACACTGAGCACAGTTCCGTGCTGGCTCCAGAGGTCCCCAGTGAAATCAGGCTTGGTTGCCCACCAGTGGTAACTGGCTTGACAAGTACTTTTGTTTAATGACTTTTCTTTCCCACCTCACTTCTCCTCTCCTCTACCAGTATGCCCTGGGGTCATCTCCCAAATAAACTATCTTCACTTGAAGGGAAAATGTGGGGACTGGGGAGGTGGGTGGCAAAAGATAGATTAACAATGGAGAAATCTGGCAAATAACCACCTTAATCAAGTAATTAAACATAATGTCACCAATAATAGCACCATGTGCTTTCTGAAGGAAGCACTGAGAAAGTCACAACATCATTTTGGTAGTGTTCTACCAATCTACTCCTGACTTGATCATAAGTAAATGATCAGACAAATTCAAATCTACAAGGGTTGGACTCTTCAAAAATGTCAAAAAGACAAAACCAAGTAAAACAAAAAGTCTAGTAAAGTCTTCTAGATTAAAGAAGACTAAAGAGACATGACAACTAAAATGCACTGTGTGATCCTTGATAGGATTTTAGGTCAGGAAAAAAAAAAGCTATGAAGGACAATACTGGAACAAAGGGAAAGTCTGATGATGGACTGCATATTAGATGCTGGTCTTTTATCATTGTTAAACCTACTAAGTGTGATAATTATATCATGGTTATGTAGGAGATATATGATAAAATATTAGAGTACATTGGCATGTTTTCTGTAACGTTCAAATCATTCAACTAATAAAATGTTACTGTGTGTGTGCAAACGAGGGAAGAGAAGGAGAAAGGTTAAAGCAAAGTAACAAACTTATGAATCTAGTGTATGCAGGTATTCACTGTGTAACTTTCCTGAAGGCTTCAAATTTTTAAAAATGTTAGGAAAGACTTCCTAATAGTCAAGGTTATGACAGCTACATAAATCCAAATATCCCAATACATCCTCCAAAAACTATACAGATTTACAAGAAGAACAAATAAAACCACAAGTAGTCTAGCTGGTGTGGCTCAGTGATTGAGCATCAACCCATGAACCAGGAGGTCACGGTTGGATTCCGGGTCAGGGCACATGCCCGGGTTACAAGCTCCATCCCCAGTAGGTGGTGTGCAGGAGGCAGCCGATCAATGATTCTCTCTCAACACTGATGTTTCTATATTTCTCTCCCTTCTTCTCTCTGAAATCAATAAAAAAATATATATTTTTTAAAAAGCCCTGGTCGGCATGGCTCAGTTGGTTGGGCACTGTCCCATGCACCAAGAGATGCTGGTTCAATTTCCATGCTTGATCCCTGGTAGGGGACCTGGGAGGCAGCCAATCACATAGATGTTTCTCTTTCTCTCTCCCTGAACAAAAAAATCAATAAAAATATATACTTTTAAAGAAAAGAAAAAAGAATCTCCTGATTAAAAAACAAACAAAAAAAACCACAAATATCCTGTATCTTCTAACATAATTAGAAGACTGAAAATACTATTAGCTCAACTAGCCTGGAAGTAGAAAGAGTAAACATTAATTTCTGGTGGAGATATTTCTCAAAGTCTCATCCAAACTCTTTAAGGAGAGCAAGGTGGGCCCCAAATGGGAAAGGAAATGCATAGAAGAGAGAAGAGGATGATGAAGAGCCTAAGTGGAACTAAAATCATTCCTGGAGAAAGAAAACCCATACTTAAGTATAAAGATACTGACTAAGTGTTCTGGTAGACCAGTGTAGTCTAGAATTCATTGAGGCAGTCTTGGAAAGTCAATGTTTCTGGGGAGAAGCGGTTGAAAGGAAAGCGAGATGCCCTTTGAAACTTCTGTGAAGGGAGAAAGAGGGGAAATATAGGATCCTGTAATTCAAGAGAAAAATTTAAAGTCAAAGGACATCTCCCCCACAAAAGCCTTCTAATAAAAAGGCCAAGAGTACTTACAAACCAATAGGAACTACCTTTGAACCAGGAATCTCATAAATCATCCCAGCTGTCAATCCTGTTCACAAAATGCAAAATTAGAGATAAAAAAAGAGTCAGTGAACTTGAAGACTGAAAATAATGAAAGAGCTTCAGGGTTCTGTGGAATAATATCAAAATGGCTAGCATGCATACAACTGAGGTCCCAAAAGAAGAGTTCAAGAGAATGGGAAAAATATTTCAGAAAATAATGGCCTGAAATTTCCCAAGTTGGGTGAGAGGCATAAATGTATGCATTTATGAAGCTCAGCAAACCTCAAAGGAGGATAAATACAAAGAAAACCACACCTAAATACATCATAGGCAAACTGCTAAAAACCAAAAATAAAGAGAAAATCTTGAAAGCAGTCAGAGAAAAATGGCACACTGCATACATAGTAATAATACAAATGATAGCTCCATTTACAAGTTTTTAAAAAAAAAACACTTTTGAGTAACTTTAAAGATGTGTAAGACTGTTACACTGAAAACAAAACAGTACTAAAAGAACAAATTTTAATATATATATTTTTTATATCAGAGAGGAAGGGAGAAGGAGAGAGATAGAAACATCAATGATGACAGAGAATCATTGATCAGCTGCCTCCTACACACTCCCTATTGGGGATGAAGCCCGCAACCCAGGCATGTGACCTGACCGGGAATCAAACCATGACCTCTTTATTTTTTTTTAACATATATTTTTTATTGATTTTTTACAGAGAGGAAGGGAGAGGGATAGAGAGTTAGAAACATTGATGAGAGAGAAACATCGATCAGTTGCCTCCTGCACACCCCCTACTGGGGATGTGCCCACAACCAAAGTGCATGCCCTTGACCGGAATCGAACCTGGGACCCTTCAGTCCGCAGACCGACGCTCTATCCACTGAGCCAGACCAGTCAGGGTGAACCATGACCTCTTGGTTCATAGTTTGACGCTCAACCACTGAGCCAGCCATGCCAGCCAGGTCTAAAAGAAATTTAACAAGACTTAAATAGAAAGGGGGATGTGCCATCCTATATAATAAAACCCTAATGTGTAAATCGACCAAACGGCGGAACAACCGTTTGGTCGATTGGAAAGTCAATGTTTCTGGGGAGAAGCGGTTGAAAGGAAAGCGAGATGCCCTTTGAAACTTCTGTGAAGGGAGAAAGAGGGGAAATATAGGATCCTGTAATTCAAGAGAAAAATTGATGCGCACTGACCACCAGGGGGGCAGACACTCAATGCAGGAGCTGCCCCCTGGTGGTCAGTGTGCTCCCACAGGGGGAGTGCCGCTCAGCCAGAAGCCGGGCTCACGCTGGCGAGCGCAGTGGCGGTGGCAGGAGCCTCTCCTGCCTCCATGGAAGCGCTAAGGAGCAGCGAGCAGGCGAGCAGTAAGGAGCGAGGGGTCCCGGACTGCGAGAGGGATCCTGGACTGCAAGAGGGCGCAGGCTGGGCTGAGGGGACCCCCCCACTCCAGTTCATGAATTTCATGCACTGGGCCTCTAGTGTTCATATATTTGAAGACTCAATACTGTTTAGATGTTAATTCTGTTCAGATTGATCTAAAGATTCAATGCCATCCCAATCATAAGCCTACCAGTCTTTTTTGGAGAAACTGATGACTTTAATATTTATATGGAAAATGCAAAGTATCTAAATTAACCAAATCAAGCTTGAAAAAACAACAACAAAGTTGCTGACCTGCACTACATGACTTCAAGATTTATGATAACTCTACATTAATTACAACAGTGTGGTACCAATAAGGATTGACCAATGGAACAGAAGAGTCCAGAAATCAACTGCCATTTATACAGTCATCTGAATTTCAATAAAGGTACCAATGCATATAATGACATACCTCACTATACCCAACAGAATGGTTAAAAATAAAGACTGACAACACCCAAAGTTGGCAAGGATGTAAAGCAATTAGAACTCTCACCCACTGTTGGCAGGAAATACGGTGATAAAATTACTGAGCTGTAAACACATGCTACCATTCATAGAAAAAGGGAGACTAACTTGAGGATGGAGCCACAGATCCAGAGAGTAAAGCAGCAGGCCACAGACCATTAGTCTCAGGCCTTGAACCTAATGGTTCTTTATATACCTTAGATATCAGCCCGTTGTCAGAAAGGTGTCAGTGCTAGCCTATTCATCTTCTTAGAGTTGTCTTTGATGAGACCTTTTCAATCTTAATGTAATACCATTGATCTTTTTAAAAGTGGTTATTGCTTTTAGTCTTGTCTAAGAAAACCTTTTGCACGCCCCCAAGTCATGAAAATAGTCTTCAATATTTTCTAGAAGACTTATAATTTTATAATTTCTAAAATAAACCTGATAATTTCTTTAGAAATTAAATATGCATCTGCCACGTAACCCAAGAATTCTTCTGATAGGTATTTTCCCAAAGAAATAAAAACATATGACCAAAAAAAAGACTTGTCGGGGAAAGGAGAAAGAACTTAAAGTAGGATAGTGACTGTGAGTATAGAATAGATTAAGAGATATTAAGAAGGTAAACAAGATTGGGAAACATTTTTATTCTTATCCATTTCCTTATTATCTAAAAGCATTTCTAATTACATGTGGAGGGAGGCACAAAAAAAAATGAGGGAACAAAGCATATTATATAAGGAAATTTTCCTTCTGTCTGACCTCTTTTCATTTTTTAAAAATTTGATTTCAGAGAAGGAAGAGGGAGAGATAGATAGAAACATCAATGATTTGAGAGAATCATTGATTGGCTGCTTCCTGCACAACCCCTACTGGGGATCAAGCTCACAACCTGGGCATGTGCCCTTGACGGGAATGGAACCTGAAACCCTTCAGTCCTCAGGCCGACTCTCTAGCCACTGAACCAAACCAGCTAGGGCTCGTTTCATCTTTATTAAAGACAGGAGAGGACATAATCATGAAGGGTAATAGAAGCCATCTTTAAAAGTTCAGACCTTTTTTTGTAAACCATGAGGAAGCAATGGAAATTTTAAGTTGAAAACAATAAGATGACATTTATTGTCTCAGAAAGCTCTTCGCCAACAGTGAGTAATTGAGGGAGAGTTCAGTTAGGAGTCTATGTTACAACAGTCCAGAAAGGAAATTATAAAAGATTCAGGATCACAGAAATGTAGTAGAGAAAGGATGGGACTCTGGATATGTATTACAGGAAGCAGAATACATATTCTGAATACACTGACAGGACTCAGTGATGGGTGAGGATCAAGAACTGCAGGATTGGATATCAAGGGGTTTTTTCCCTTTTATTTTTACTTACATATATGCTGCTATAATTTTTGTGACACACAAAAAAAATTAAGAGTAGAAAAAAACTTTTTTAAAGAAGGAACTAGATCTCAAAATGTCATCTCACTACATTCTAAATAGAATGTGTTTCTGTTTAAAGACAGCTTATTTAATATACATTATTGACTTGTTCACGCTGAACAGTTTACTAGTATCTAAAAGAAACTTTGTAAGGCCCATCACAGCCTTCCTTCACTTAAGAATAAACAACATACTTCAGCAATACGCCTGGAGGCCTTTACATTGTGGGGGCGGGGGGGTTGGGGGGAGATACCCAAAAACCTGACACTATATATACAAGGACTCTCATTTCCAGTATGAGAACTGAAAGAGCATCGCCTGGTTTAACCTCCACTGAGAGCATGAGCATTGGGCAACTCAAACTTTTCGGAATTCTGCACATCTGCAAAAGTGCCATGAGTACCAATTAGGGATTTGGGATTTCAAAAGCTTAGCGAGTAAATAAATTCATAAATACAGATTTGACATATAAAAGATCGACTGTGGGTTTGTTTAAGGTAAAACCATTCTCCCACCGCTATCTCGGTTACTTTGTCATATACTCATCTCCAATACACCCAGACCGTTCATACACAAGATAACAGTCATGCATACATTACACAGCACACAAACATTTCTCTGCCAGTTACCACTACAATTAATCAGTGCTGAACCGAGACTTTTTTTTTAATTATTGTTGTTGTTTCAAGTATTACATATGTCTCCTTTTTCCCCGATTGACCCCCCCTCCGCCATCCCCGCCCCCCAGCACAAGCCCCACCGCCCGTGTCCATTGGTTATGCTAATACGCATGCACACAAGTCCTCCGGTGGATCTCTGACCCCCCTCCCCCGCCGTCTCTCTGAGGTTGGGCGGTCTGATCAGTGTTTTAGTCTCTGGATCTATTTTTGTTCATCAGTTTATGTTGTTCACCGAGAAGACTTTAAAAAGACAAACTTCCCTAAACTGAGGTCCCTGAAATACTGACCCATCCCAGAGTTCAATTTAGTTTTAAAATGTTTGCCCCTCAGACACAGTTCTGCGGAGGAATAGACCTTAACAGGTCTAGGTCTCTAGGAAGCCTGCAAGTCGGGGAGAGGGGGGGACCCAAATGTCCCAAAACTAATGGAGAAACAAAATGTGGCATATCCCTACACCTGAATGTTATTATTTATATTATCCAGCCACAAAAAGAAGTGAAGTACTGACACATGCTACAACATGGATGACCCTTGGAAACATTATGCTAAGTGAGATAAACAAGACACAAAGATTGCATGATTCCACTTTTGTGAAATATCTAGAACTGGCAAATTCAGAGACAAAAGGATTAGTGAGGCTGGGGTAGGGGAGAATGAGCAGTGCCTACTAATGAGTTCCAGGTTTCTTTTTAGGGTGATTTAAGAGTTCTGGAATTTTACAATGGTGGTTTTGCCACCTTGTGAATATACTAAAAACCAGAGTTGTTCTCCTTAAAAGGATAAATTTAATCATATATGGATTGTATGTCCAATTTTTTAACAACAGGTCTAAAAGGCTGAATTCGCGGCTAAACTGAGTGTCAAATTCCTTCCAAACTGCAGCCACTGCTTCCAACTCCGCTCGGCCATTGACACAAACTTCAGCCGCCTTCCCCCGTCCACAAGCAGCAGCCGGCGGCTCGCCCGCACCCGGAGGGCCGCCGCGAGCAGCAGGCTGCCACCATGCCGGGGTGGGGTCCTGGGGTTTGCGCCACGTGAGCTGGTGCGAGTTTCCTGAACCCCTGTGCCTCCTAACCAAACTCTCAGAAAACACGATCGTGAACCCCAACTGTAAGTTACTACAGGCCTCTGGGCTCAGGATGACTGTGCTTAGGACGCGCTCAAGCCCGATCCCTGCGCTCTGCTCGGACTCGAGCCGCCCAGCTCCACAACCCTGGCCGGAACCACCCACTGGGCGTCCGCCTCCCCACTTACGCGCCTCAGCAGCGCGCGGTGCACGCAGGGAGCTCGGTCTAAGCTAAATGAAGGGGGAAGGGAGTTTAGATAGAGCCGCGCAGAGGAGTCTGGGAAGGAAGTGCAAGGGAACTCTGGGAAGAAGGTCCTTATCGAGAGCAAGGCCAGGGCGGGGCCAGGAAGAACAGGAGGAGGAGCCGTAAATCAAATAGGAAGGGGAGAAGAGCCGCAAAGCAATCTGCCGAAAGCCGTAAAGCAAGCTGGAAGCGCGACGCTGATCTTTACATTCTTAGTCACTCATTGCTCCATCCAGTCCCTCACCGTCCCCTCAGGTTGTGCGGCGCCCGGGTCTCTGCTGCCCCCTGGCGGGCCGGTGAGCTCGCAGGGGGCATGCACTTAAAGCCTCTTAGGGCCCACTCTTTCCACGCCTTCCTGCAGGACTGCACAAACCCATTCCTGGGTTAGAATGCAGCAGTGGGTGGGGAGGAATTTCTCAATACTATCGGTGCACCCTACGGATATGCCAAGGAAAGAAACACATGCTATCAAGTCTTATGAAGAAATCGTTATCATCCCTAACTGGTTTGGCTCAGTGGATAGAGCGTCGGCTTGCAGACTCAAGGGTCCCAGGTTCCATTCCGGTCAAGGGCATGTACCTTTGTTGCGAGCACGTCCCCAGTAGGGGGTGTGCAGGAGGCAGCTGATTGATGTTCCTAACACTCTATCCCTCTCCCTTCCTCTCTGTAAAAAATCAATAAAATATATATTTTTTAAAAGATGTGGTTATCAGAGCCCTTCATAGATACCTCCCAGACAGGTATAGCAAACTGAGGCACACCCCCAATCATCACCTGATGGCTCCTTTTTTTATTTTTGTATAATAATTTTACATGCAATAAACATTAATATTTCAAGAAAAAACTATTCTAAATATAATAATGTTACATGCAATAAAAATTAATATTTCAAGAAAAAAGATTTTATATATAACTAGAAGCCCGGTGCACGAAATTCGTGCACGGCAGGGGGTTGTCCCTCAGCCCAGTCTGTACCCTCTCCAATCTGGGACTCCTGGAGGGATGTCCGACTGTCCGTTTAGGCCCGATCCTGGTGGGATTGGGCCTAAACGGGCAGTCGGACATCCCTCTCACAATCCAGGACTGCTGGCTCCCAACTGCTTGCCTGCCTGCCTTCCTGATTGCCCCTAACCACTTCTGCCTGCCAGCCTGATCACCCCCTAACCACTCTGCTGCCAGCCTGGTTGATGCTTAACTGCTCCCCTGCCAGCCTGTTTGCCCCCAACTTCCCTCCTCTGCCAGCCTGGTCACCCCTAACTGCCCTCTCCTGCAGGGTTGATCACCTCCAACTGCCCTCCCTTGCAAGCCTGGTCCCTCACAACTGCCCTCCCTTGCAGGCCTGGTGCCTCCCAACTGCCCTCTCCTGCTGGCCATCTTGTAGTGGCCATCTTGTGTCCACATGGGGGCAGGATCTTTGACCACATGGGGGCAGCTATATTGTGTGTTGCAGTGATGATCAATCTGTATATTACTCTTTTATTAGATAGGATAGAGGCCTGGTGCACGGGTGGGGGCCAGCTGGTTTGCCCTGAAGGGTGTCACAGATAAGGGTGAGGTTTCCCTTGGGGTATGGGGCGGCCTGAGCGAGGGGCCTGTGGTGGTTTGCAGGCCGGTCACGCCCCCTGGCAACGCAAGGGGAGGCCCTGGTATCTGGAATTTATTTTCCTTCTACAATTGAAACTTTGTAGCCTGGGGCAGAGCCAAGCCTGCTGCTCCCTCCAGGGTGGCAGCCATTTATGTGGCAGTTAATTCACCTTCTACAATTGAAACTTTGTAGCCTTAAGCGGGTGAGCCCCGACAGGGTGTGCGGAAAGCTTTGCTTCCCCTGTTGCCGCCGGCAACCCTGGCCTGCTCTCTCAAGCTCCATTCTGCCGCCATTTGTTTGAATTTGTTTACCTTCTATAATTGAAACTTTGTAGCTTGAGTGGAGGCTTAGGCCTGCAATGGCTATGGAAAGCTTGGCTTCCTCTGTTACCTGGGAAACCTTGCTCTCTGTGGCTGTAGCCATCTTGGATTGGGGTTAATTTGCATACTTGCCCTGATTGGCTGGTGGGCGTGGCTTGGCTGGTGGGTGTGGCTTATGTAGCGGAGTGATGGCTAATTTGCATATTACCATTTTATTAGAGAGGATAATATTACCCAAACTGTACTAACATAGTATATCACAAAAGTTGTAGGAAATATTAAAAATCTTCAAATAACAGGATTACTTCTAAAATATTTTTTCCCCTAGCTCTATTTTGGTTCATCAGTTTATGTTGTTCATTATATTCCACAAATGAGTGAGATCATGTGATATTTATCTTTCTCCAACTGGCTTATTTCACTTAGCATAATGCTCTCCAGGTCCAACCATGCTGTTGCAAGTGGCAAGAGTTCCTTCTTTTTATAGCAGCGTAGTATTCCATTGTGTAGATGTACCCTGATGGCTTCTTAAATTAGCTGTGACGGGAAGGAAATTATTGTGTGGCTACTTATGAGGAGGGAGTTCTTTAGAATGTTCCTTAGAACTGTGCCTTGCCATTGAGTGATGATTGCACATCCTATACGCGGTGCTCAAAAATAAGATTAAAAAAGTTTAGACATCACACCCCTAAATTAAATACTAAGAACTAAAAGACAAAATGTCAACCACCCAGAACCACAGGAAAGCTGGCTGAGTAGAAGATTTACAACTAAGAAGAGAAAGGAGCACAAACACTGAAAAGCTGAGGTACGGAGGCACGAATCGGGCTGGTGGCGGGCGACTGGTGTGCGGCTTTTCTTCAACCTGAAGGGAGACAGGCTCCAGATCACTCTGAAATCCAGTTTCTGGGGACACACGGGGGACCCAGACGCCTACGGGGAGAAGCTGGACTCTCGGCCATCGGTCAGAAAGTGAGAATGACTTTCTTCCAGAGGTGCGCCCAGCAATCAGTGTTTACTGCACTGGAGTGCGAGACGCAGGGACTTGGAAATGCGGAAAGGCAGAGGCGGCTGATGGCAGCCATCGCCGTTTGCCATGCCCTGCCTAGTGACGCCCTGAGACCCCGCCGCGCACATTCTACAAACCCGCCCAGGCTCCACACAGCAGCTTTTGCATATAAATGGCCTGTTCTGTGGCAGCTTAACCAAATTAACTGCAGCTCCAGTCAGACTGCTCCAAAACCGCCCAAGCAAAGAGGAGAAAACTGTAGTTCTTGCTGTAGCTCCCCAGGGCCTCAGACAGTAGCTGACCTGCACCCCATTGGAGATCCAGAACTAGTGTATCTAGTGGTAGGTGTGAGACGACACCAGATTTCAACCACTCTCATAAGGTACACATTCAAGAGGCAGACTCAGTGAGCACCAAAGCCCTACTGGAACAAGTCCTGCCCCATAAACGTGTCTCCAGCACAGCAATTCTTTCTTTATAGACACAGCAGGTCCTCACAGCCAATTGGCCTGGAGGCCAATTCCTCCCAGTGACACCAACAACAATCAAGACTTAACTACAACAAGGCTGTACACACAGTCCACAAAGGGGTACACCAATAGCGTCCACCTCAGGTAACTGGGAGGCTGACCCGTTGAACCAATAGGACACCTAGTACACAAAGTTACCCAACCAACTCAGGGAAGCAGCGAAAATGAGGAGGCAAGGAAACAGATCACAAACGAAAGAAATCGAGAACAAACGAATGGACATAGAGTTCAAAACCACGGTTATAAAGTTTTTCAAGAATTTCATAGAAAAGGCCGATAAATTTAATGAGACCCTCGAGGATATGAAAAAGAACCAACTAGAAATTAAACATATACTGACTGAAATAAAAAATATTATACAGAGACCCAACAGCAGACTAGAGGAACGCAAGAATCAACTCAAAGATTTGGAATACAAAGAGGCAAAGGACACTCCTCCAGAGAAGCAAGAAGAGAAGAGAATTCAGAAAGTTGAAGGTAGTGTAAGAAGCCTCTGGGACAACTTCAAGCGTACCAACATCAGAATTATGGGGGTGCCAGAAGAAGAGAGAGAACAAGACGCTGAAAACCTATTTGAAGAAATAATGACAGAAAACTTCCCCCACCTGATGAAAGAAATAGACTTACAAGTCCAGGAAGCGCACAGAACCCCAAACAAAAGGAATCCAAAGAGGACCACACCAAGACACATCATAATTAAAATGCCAAGGGCAAAAGACAAAGAGAGAATCTTACAAGCAGCAAGAAAAAAAAAAACAGTTAGTTACCTACAAGGGAGCACCCATACGATTATCAGCTGATTTCTCAACAGAAACTATGCAGGCCAGACGGGAGTGGCAAGAAATATTCAAAGTGATGAATAGCAAGAACCTACAACCAAGACTACTCTACCCAGCAAAGTTATCATTCAGAATTGAAGGTCAGATAAAGAGCTTCACAGATAAGAAAAAGCTAAAGGAGTTCATCACCACCAAACCAGTATTATATGAAATGCTGAAAGGTATTATTTAAAAAGAGGAAAAAGAAGAAAAAAGTAAAGATAAAAATTATGAACAACAAATACATATCTATCAACAAGTGAATCTAAAAGTCAAGTGAATTGCTGAAACCGGTTTGGCTCAATGAATAGAGTGTCGGTCTGCGGACTGAAGGGTCCCAGGTTCGATTCCGGTCAAGGGCATGTACATTGGTTGCAGGCACATCCCCAGTAGGGGTTGTGCAGGAGGCAGCTGGTCGATGTTTCTCTCTCATCGATGTTTCTAGCTCTCTATCCTTCTCCCTTCCTCTCTGTAAAAAATCAATAAAATATATATTTTTAAAAATAAATAAATAGCCGAAACCGGTTTGGCTCAGTGGATAGAGCGTCAGCCTGCGGACTCAAGGGTCCCGGGTTCGATTCCGGTCAGGGGCATGTACCTTGGTTGTGGGCCCATCCCCGGTGGGGGGTGTGCAAGAGGCAGCTGATCGATGTTTCTAGCTCTCTATCCCTCTCTCTTCCTCTCTGTAAAAAATCAATAAAGTATATATTTTTAAAATAATAAATAAATAAATAAATAAATAAAAAATAAAAATCAAGTGAATTAAAAATCTGAGGAACAGAATAAACTGGTGAACATAATAGAATCAGAGGCATAGAATGGGAGTGGATTGATAATTCTCAGGGGAAAAGGGGTGTCTGTGTGGGGGGTACGCAAAGAGACTGGACAAAAATCATACACCTGTGGATAAGGACAGCGGGGGGGAGGTAAGGACAGAGAGGGGGGTGGGAACCGGGTGGTGGGGAGATATGGGGGGGAAAAAGGAGAAACAATTGTAATAATCTGAACAATAAAGATTTATTAAATTAAAAAAAGAGTAAACTCAAAATGGATAAAAGACTTAAATGTAAGTTGTGAAACTTTAAAATCCTAGAAGAAAAGGTAGGCATCAAAATATCAGATACCTCATGTAGCAGAATTTTCACAAATACATTGCCTAGTGCAAGAGATACAAAGAAAAAATAAACAAATGGGACTACATCAAACTAAAAAGCTTCTGCACAACTAAAAAAACCATTAACAAAATTAAAAAGGAACCCACTCTATGGAAAAACATATTCTCCAATGATACATCTGATAAGGGATTAATTTCCAAAATATATAAAGAACTTATGCAACTCAACACCAGGAAGACAAGCAATTCAATTAAAAAATGGCCAAAGGACCTGAATGGTCACTTCTCCAAAGAGGACATACAGTTGGCCAACAGACATATGAAAAAATGCTCTTCGTCACTAATCATCAGAAAGATTAAATTGAAACTACAACTACTACCACCTCACACCTTCCAGAATGTCTACCATAAGTAAATCAACAAGTAAGGGTTGGTGAGGATGTGGAGAAAAGGAAACCCTAGTTCAGTGCTGGTGGAAATGCATACTGGAGCAGCCTCTGTGGAAAACAGTATGAAGTCTCCACAAAAATTAAAAGATGGAACTGCCGTTTGACCTAGGGATCCCACTTCTGGGAATATATCCTAAGAATCTTTTTTAAAAAAAATATTTTATTGTATTTTTACAGAGAGGAAGGGAGAGGGATAGAGAGTTAGAAACATCGATCAGCTGCCACCTGCACACCCCCTACTGGGGATGTGCCCGCAACTAAGGTACATGACCTTGACTGGAATCGAACCTGGGACCTTTCAGTCCAAAGGCCAATGCTCTATCCACTGAGCCAAACCAGTTAGGGCTATCCTAAGAATCTTGATACACTAACTAGAAAGGATATATGCATCCTTATATTCATAGAAGCGTTATTTACAATAGCTAAAAATCTGGAAATAGCCCACGTAGAAAAATTGATTAAAAAGCTGTGATACATTTACACTATTAAATACAATGCAACTATTAAAAGAAAAAAGGAAGGAACTCTTTTTTTAAATAAATCTTTATTGTTCAGATTATTACAGATGTTCCTCTTTTTTCCCCCCATAGCTCCCCTCCACCCAGTCCCCCCACCACCCCATGCCTTTACCCCACACCACTGTCCTCATCCATAGGTGTAAGATTTTTGTCCACTCTCTTCTCGCACCCCTCACGCACCCTTCCCCCCGAGAATTGTCAGTCCATTCCCTTTCTATGCCCCTGATTCTATTATATTCACCAGTTTATTCTGTTCATCAGATTTTTTATTCACTTGATTTTTAGATTCACTTGTTGATAGATATGTATTTGTTGTCACTTTGTTGTTCATAATTTTTAAATATATTTTATTGATTTTTTACAGAGAGGAAGGGAGAGGGATAGAGAGTTAGAAATATTGATGAGAGAGAAACATCAATCAGCTGCCTCGTGCACTCTCCCTATTGGGGATGTGCCCCCAACCAAGGTACATGCCCTTGACCGGAATCGAACCTGGTACCTTTCAGTGCGCAGGCAGACGCTCCATCCACTGAGCCAAACCGGCTAGAGCTGTTGTTCATAATTTTTATCTTCACCTTTTTCTTCTTCCTCCTCTTCTTAAAGAATACCCTTCAGCATGTCATATAATCCTGGTTTGGTGGTGATGAACTCCTTTAGCTTTTTCTTGTCTGTGAAGCTCTTTATCTGACCTTCAATTCTAAATGATAGCTTTGCTGGGTAGAGTAATCTTTTTTAATTAATATATTTTTATTGATTTCAGAGAGGAAGGGAGAGGAACAGAGAGATGGAAACATCAATGATAAGAGAGAATAATTGAATGGCTGTCTCCTGCAAGCCCCATACTGGGGATCAAGCCCGAAACCTGGGCATGTGCCCTTGACCAGAATCAAACCCGGGACCCTTCAATCCACAGGCTGACACTCTATCCGCTGAGCCAAACCAGCCAGGGCTGGGTAGAGTAATCTTGGTTGTAGGTTCTTGCTGTTCATCACTTTGAATATTTCTTGCCACTCCCTTCTGGCCTGCATAGTTTCTGTTGAGAAATCAGCTGATAGTCGTATGGGTACTCCCTTGTAGGTAACTAACTGTTTTTCTCTTGCTGCTTTCAAGGTTCTCTCTTTGTCTTTTGCCCTTGGCATTTTAATTATGATGTGTCTTGGTGTGGTCCTCTTTGGATTCCTCTTGTTTGGGGTTCTCTGTGTTTCCTAGACTTGTAAGTCTATTTCTTTCACCAGGTAGGGGAAGTTTTCTGTCATTATTTCTTCAAATAGGTTTTCAATATCTTGCTCTCTCTCTTCTTCTGGCACCCACATAATTCAGATCTTGGTGCGCTTGAAGTTGTCCCAGAGGCTCCTTACACTATCTTCATATTTTTGGATTCTTTTTTCTTTTTGTTTTTCTGGTTGGGTGTTTTTTGCTTCCTCGTATTTCAAATCTTTGATTTGATTCTTGGGATCCTCTAGTCTACTGTTGAATTTCTGTATATTATTCTTTATTTCAGACAGGGTATGCTTAATTTCTGACTGGTCCTTTTCCATTTTTTTTGGCATTCTCATTAAGATCCTTGAAGGTCTCACTAAGTTCCTTGGAGGTCTCACTAAGTTTCTTGGAGGTTTCTAGAAGATTCTTGAGTAACCTTATAACCATGGTTTTGAACTCTATATCCAGTAGTTTGATTTCCTCCATTTCTTTCATTCATGACATGTTTCTTTGTCTCCGCATTTTGGCTGCTTCCCTGTGTTGATGGAGTGGCTTTGTGTGCTAGGTGTCCTATAGGGCCCAGTGGCTCAGCCTCCCCAATCACCTGAGATGGACACTCTTGCTCCCCCTCTTTGTGGGCTATGTGCACAGTTTTGTTGTAGTTAAGCCTTGATTGCTGTTGGTATCACTGGGAGGAATTGACCTCCAGGCCAATTGGCTGTGAGGATCCGCTGTGTCTATAATGGAAGAACTGCTGTGCTGGAGACACCCTTATGGGGCACGACTTGCTTCAGTGGGGCTTTGGTGCTCACTGAGTCTGCCTCTTGAGTGTGTCACTTATGGATGTGAGGATCTCCAAGGAGGTGCAAAGTAAGCTACTGCCTGAGGTCACCCAGCAGGAGCTACAGCGAGATCTGCAGATTTCTTCTCTTTGTTTGGGGTTTGAAAGTTTTAGAACTCTCTGACCCAGCTGCAGTTTATTAGGTTAGGCTGTGAAAGGACAGGCCATTCATATGCAAAAGCCACTGTGCATAGTTTGGGTGGGTTTGTAAATTGGTTGGGGTGGAGTCTCAGGGAATCACTAGGTTATAGCAAACAGCAATGGCTGCCAGTCAGCTGTCTCTGCGTCTCTGTGTCTCCAAGTCCCCGAGTCCTCATGTCCCGCACCCCTGCGCAGTAACAATGATTCCTGCGAGCACCTCTGCAAGAAAGCCACCCTCACTTTCTGACCCGATGCCAGACAGTCCAGTTTCTCCTTGTAGGAGTCTGGGTCCCCAGAGTCTTGCTGGAAACTGGAGTTCAGAGCAGTCGGGAACTTGTATCTCCCTTCCAATAGAATAAAACAGCACACCCAGTTGCCAGCCCAATTTTCGTGCCTCCGTACCTCTACTCTTCCGCGCCTCTGCATCTCTGCACCCAGTCTCAATTCACTTTTTTCTTTCCTTCTAGTTGTAGAACTTCTACTCAGCCAGCTTTCCCGTGGTTCTGGATGATAGTCATTTTGTCATTTAGTTGTAGTTTTGGTGTGGTTGTGAGAGGCAGCACATACAGGTGTATACCTTATGCCACCATCTTGGTTTCTCAGAAGAAGGAACTCTTACCTTTGCAACAGCATGAGTGGACTTGGAGATTATTAAGATTATTATGCTAAGTGAAATAAGTCAGCCAGAGAAAGACAAATATCACATGATCTCACTTATGTATGGAATCTAATGAACAAAGTAAACTGATGAACAATATAGGACCAGAGGGATGGATGCATGAACAGACTGACAGTTGTCAGAGGGGACCAAGGTCAGGGGGACTGGATGAGATCAATGAAAGAACATATATATATATATAAAAGCCTAAGCAACTGAACGACTGAATGACCAACCATTTGACCAGTCGCTATGATGCGCACTGACCACCAGGGGGCAGACGCTCAATGCAGGAGCTGCCCCCTGGTGGTCAGTGAGCTCCCACAGCGGGAGTGCCTCTCAGCTGAGAAATGCACTACCAGGTGGCGGCAGTGGCGGTGGTGGTGGCAGCTGCGGCAGCAGACACAGCAGGGGCAGGATGAGAGGGAACAGCGCGACGCCCAGCTTGGCCTCCTCCCCGGCCACCTGCCACTTCATGCACTACTACATACCCCAAGGGGTCCCGGAATACAAGACAGCTCAGACCAGTCTGAGGGACCCCACCATGAATCCATGCACCAGGCCTCTAATATATGTATATATGCATAGCCCATGGACACAGACAATAATGTGGTGAAAGCCTGGGGTTGGGCAGGGGCTGGGTGGAGGAAGGCAAAGGAGAGGAAAATGGGGAATATCTGTAATATTGTCAACAATAATAAAAAGGAAAAAGTGCACTGGTCTTAGATGGCTGCTGACGAGAAGGCAGGCTGCAAGATAGTGTGTGAGTGAGAGAATGAAAGGAGAGTGTGTGGATGCACGGGGAGTGTCTATTTGTGAGTGAGGGACAGCTACATTCCAAGGGACTGTTGGGGACTGCTGGACCGGGCTTCCCTGACCAGGCAGTCTCCACTGCTGCTGACATCTCTCCCGGAGCAACCGGCTCTGCTGCAGAGACCGCACCATCTTGAAGGGGAGAGTGGCTGTGATCAGAAGCCTAGCCTTACCTTCAATCAGGAATAATCGGATACCTCACGGGACCCTACAACCACAACACCCAGGGACCAGCTGTGAACCCACGAACACTGGGTCTCAAGCAGCGCGAATACGCTGACGCGGATGAGCTCTGCACATTCTCACGGAAAGGTCAGATTTCGCCCAGAGAAAGGTGAGGTCTGTGATCCAGGCTGAAGGGAGAAATGCGCAGAGTGGGATCTAGAGGTTCAGAGGAAATCTGCGTCCCACAATATCCGCTGATGGACGTTAGGGCCAGTGTAGTCCGCGAATGTGGAAGGGGGGTCCACAGGGCTGCTGACCGAAGGGAACTCTAGAAATCAACCCATAGCTGGGCTGGGCACAAAAAGGCAGCCTGATGCTTTACCAGTAAACTGGCTGTGCTGTGCCAGGGGAAAAAGACGTGCACAGAGATGTGAGCAGAGTCGCGAGCAGTTCCGGGAAGAAAAAGTCACGAGTTCACGCACTTACTGTGGCTCTTTTTTCTCTTTAAATCCTTGCTTTTGATTACTAAGCCCAGTATATAGGATCACCCAATTAAAAACACTCTCAGAGACTGCAGGGGAAAGTTGTTTTTTGTGAAACCTGGGGATCAGAGCAGGGAGAAACGATCAGAAAACCAGATCTGGGGCAGTCCATACACCCAAACCAGTATTAAGTGCAGTAGGGAAAACAAATTCTAAATACTGGGTAGAGAGGACGTATAGCCCTGGATGTCAATACAGAAACACTGCCACCCAGGGGTTGAATCACAAACTGACTCTTGTGTAAATAAAACCACAGGCAAGCCAAGTAACAAAGAAATACTTCGTGCTTGAAAACAAGATTGTGGCGTACGACACAGAGGAGCTGTGGAATGCAGGGGAATTCAATACTGTCCTGACTACCTGACAGGAAAAAGGTGTGCTAAACAGAACAGTAAAGGAAGTGAATGACCTTCATTACTGCACATTTTTATTTTTTATCTTTTACTTAAGAAACTAAATTTTTTTTCTCACTTGATTTTAACTTTTTAATTATTTTATTTTTATTTTTAATCAGTATTATTACTACTACTATTTTATCTTTTTAAAAAGTTTCATTTTATTTTCTCTTTATTTTATTTTGGGATTAGTGTTCTACATTCTATTTTCATTTTTCCTTTAGCATCATTTTATTCTATCTCAACTTTACCTTTATGCCAATACTCTCTTCCTCACTTTTCCCCTTTTGTTTTCCTGTTTCTTTTACCCTATTCCTGCTTTAGATTTTCCCTGTTCCTTCTTTTTACCCCCTGTTAAAAATTCATCCTATTTATATATCTAATTTTTGATCCCCTGCTCCAAGTCCATACACACTTCTCTCTTCTCTTTCTTCACTATCCAAATATTTGTTCTCTCTTCCCTTTCTGTTGTCTGTTTTTGTTGTTTTTTTATTTATGTTTTTTGTTTTATTTTGTTTTGTTTTGCCCTTCTTTCTCTCTGTCCTATTGTTGTTGTTAGTTTGATTGTTGATTGGTTTTTTTGTTGTTTGTTTGTGTGATTGTTTCTCTCTTTTTTTGCTTCTGTTTTTCCTCTCCTCACTTGTTATTAGATGTTGTTTGTAGTTTGCATTCATATCTGGGTGTTAGTTGTTTTCATTCTTTTGGATTAGTTGTTGTTCTCTTGGAGTTTTCTCTCCATATAAATAGATTTTTTCCCCTCTTCTTTTTTATTCTCTTTCTTTTCTCTCTTATTTTTTTTTCTTTTCTCAATATCATTTGTGCACTCTTTTTTTTTAATCCCCCAATTCTCTTTTCTCTGGTGGTCACCTTTATTTGGGGTTATTAGTATCGTGAATACATTTGTGTTCAGTGCCTTGTGCGTTGTGCCTTGTTGTGTTGTATTTTGTGCCTTTAAGTCAACACAGGAGAGAGACAGCTACATAACCAGACACCCGGAGAGGCAAGTTCATGGGGAGACAAAGAAACAGCCCGCATACGAAAAAAAGGAGGCATTACCAGAAAAGAAAGTAAACAAAATGGAGGCAAGCAATATGTCAGAGAAAGAATTCAGAGAAATGGTCATAAGATCGCTGAAAAAGGTGGAAGACAAATTCAACAATATGTGTAAGAACCAAGAGGAAATGAAGAAGAACCAAGAAGAAATGAAAAATGACATCACTGCAATAAATAACTCAATAGAAAGCATCAACAGTAGACTAGAAGAAGCAGAGGACTGCATAGTGAGCTAGAAGACAAGGTAAGAAAAAATACCCAAGCAGAGCAGCATCAAGAAAAAAACCTTAAAAAACAAGAGGAGAGCCTAAGGGAACTTTGGGACAACACGAAACAAAACAACATCCACATAATAGGGGTGCCAGAAGGAGAGGAAACTGAGCAAGGAATAGAAAACCTGTTTGAAGAAATAATGACAGAAAACTCCCCTGATATAGGGAAGAAAAAACTCACACAAGTCCAAGAAGCTCACAGAGTCCCAAACAAAATGAACTCCAAAAGGCACATTTTAATTAAATTGGCAAACACCAATGACAAAGTAAGAATCTTAAAAGCATCCAGAGAGAGACAGAAAGTTACCTACAAAGGACTAGCGACTGATTTCTCAACAGAAACACATCAGGCCAGAAGGGATTGGAATGAAATATACAAAGTCATGCAAAGGAAGGGTCTGAATCCAAGAATACTGTACTCAACAAGGCTATCAATCAAAATTGAGGATGAAATCTGGAGCTTCACAGACAAAAAAGGACAAAGGGAGTTTATTACCACCAAACCAGCAATGCAAGAAATGCTAAAGGGTATGCTGTAAAAAGAAGAAATAGGAAGTGAAGAAGGAACACAGGCATAAAAAATAAAAATGATGACAAACAAGTACCTATCAATAATAACTTTAAACATAAATGGATTAAATGCCCCAATCAAAAGACATAGGGTAGCTGAGTGGATAAGAAAACATGACCCATATATCTGCTGTCTACAGGAAACCCACCTCAGAAAAAAAGATTCACACAGACTGATGGTGAAGGAACGGGAAAAGGTATTTCAGGCGAATGGAAATGAAAAAAAAGCTGGGGTAGCAATACTTATATCTGACAAATTAGATCTCAGAGTGAAGGCCATAACAAGAGATAAGGAAGGCCACTTCATAAAACTAAAGGGAGCAATCCAACAAGAAGATATAACTCTGGTAAACATAGATGCACCCAATACAGGAGCACCCAAATACATAAAAAAAACTTCAGGAGGATATCAAGGGAGAGATTGACAGGAATACAGTCATAGTAGGGGATTTTAATACCCCACTAACACCACTGAACAAATCCTCTAAACAAAAAATCAGCAAGGAAACATCAATCCTAAATGACACACTAGACCAGATGGAATTAATTGACATCTTCAGAACATTTCACCTCAAAGCCACAGAATATACATTCTTCTCACGTGCACATTGCTCATTTTCAAAGATAGACCATATGTTGGGACACAGGCAAAGTCTCTTCAAATTCAAGAAGATAGAAATCATATCAAGCATCTTCTCAGATCACAATGGCATAAAACTAGAAATCAACTACAATAAAAAAAAATCCAACACCTGGAGGCTAAATAGCATGCTATTAAACAATGACTGGACTACCAGAGAGATCAAAGAAGAAATAAAAAGCATCATGGCAACAAACAACAATGAAAACACAACAATCCAAAATCTATGCAACACAGTGAAAGCAGTCTTGAGAGGGAAGTTCATAGCTCTACAGGCCTACCTCAAAAAACAAGAAACAATGGTAATAAATTATCTAACCCTACGATTCAAAGAGTTAGAAAGAGAGCAACAAGAAAATCCCAGCGTAAGCTGAAGGAAGGAAATAATAAAGATCAGAGTGGAGATAAACAACATAGAGACCAAAAAAACAATACAAAAGATCAACAAAACCAAGAGCTGGTTCTTTGAAAGGATAAACAAGATTGATGAACCTCTAGCCAGGCTCACCAAGAAGCAAAGAGAGAGGACCCAAAGAAACAAAATCAGAAATGAAAGAGGCAAAATAACAACAGACCCCACAGAAATACAAATGATTATGAAAAAGTACTATGAACAACTCTATTCCAACAAAATGGACAACATAGATGAAATAGACAGATTCTTAGAAAAATACAAGTTCCCAAAACTCAACCAAGAAGAATAAAAAAAACCTGAATAGGCCGATAACTACCGAAGAAATTGAAACAGCGATCAAAAATCTTCCAGCAAACAAAAGCCCTGGTCCAGATGGCTTTACAGGGGAGTTCTACCAAGCATTCAAAGAAGAACTAAAACCTATCCTCCTTAGACTATTCCAAAAAATTCAAGAGGAAGGCACAATTCCACACTCTTTCTATGAAGCCAGCAATACCCTAATCCCAAAACCAGATAAAGACACCACACACAAAAAAGAGAACTACAGGCCAATATCCTTGATAAACATAGATGCTAAAATCCTCAACAAAATTCTAGCAAATCGGGTTCAACAATACATTAGAAAGATGATACACCATGACCAAGTGGGATTTATTCTGGGGATGCAAGGATGGTACAATATCCATAAATCAATAAATGTGATACATCACATAAACAGAGAGACAAAAATCACATAATCATATCAATCGATGTAGAAAAAAGCATTTGACAAAATCCAACACCCTTTCTTGATAAAAACCCTCAGCAAAGTGGGAATAGAGGGATCATACCACAACATAATAAAAGCCCCATATGACAAACCTACAGCCAACATCATACTCAATGGGCAAAAACTAAACTCATTTCCTCTAAGAACAGGAACAAGGCAAGGATGCTCACTTTCACCACTCCTGTTCGACATAGTACTGGAAGTACTAGCCATAGCAATCAGACAAGAAGAAATAAAAGGCATGCAAGTTGGAAAAGAAGACGTAAAACTGTCCTTATTCACAGATGACATACTATACATAGAAAACCCCAAAGACTCCATAAAAAAACTACTAGACCTAATAAATGAATTTGGCAATGTAGCAGGATACAAAATTGACACCCAGAAATCTATGGCCTTTTTATACACCAATAATGAACTCACAGAAAGAGAAATGAAAAAAATATCCCATTTACCATTGCACCAAAAAAACTAAGATACCTAGGAATAAACTTAACCCTACCAGACTGCTGTACCGATTTTTCGGTAATTTCCGAATCTGCCGCTATACCGTTGTACCTAATTTTCGGTACTTTGCCTAGTACGTGAAAAAAAATGTGTCACAAACTAAAATTAACCAACCAATTGTGGTCAAACCTCATGGTTAGCCATTGCAAACGTCTGCCCCCATGTGTTTGAATTGACTTTGTGTGGTTTGACATGAAAAAATTCTGAAAATTCACAATGAAATGAGCGGCTGATGAACCAAGTACTTCAACAGGAAAGCGAAGTAGGTCTAGGCTTATCACAGTCCAACAGGTGATCGATACTTTGGTTGATTCAGACTCTGAGGTGGAATATTGGCGCTAGATGAAAGGTAGACCTATTTTCTACAATGTCTCCAAGTTCCATCTTATTCTAACCACTTGTTTGCATGTAACTGATATTTTTCTATATCGTGTTGATTTTTTCTCTTTAATGCTCAGGAGCCCAGGTATAGGGGACAGTTAGGTTCAGGGCCTCAGGTCTGGTAGGGTTAACTAAGGACGTAAAAGATCTGTATACGGAAAACTTCAGAACATTGAAAAAAGAGATAGAGGAAGACATAAACAAATGGAAGAACATACCATGTTCATGGATTGGTAGAATCAACATCATTAAAATGTCCATATTACCTAAAGCAATCTATAGATTCAATGTAATACATATTAAAATACCAACCTCATATTTCAAAGATCTAGAATAAACACTACAAAAATTCATCTGGAATAAAAAAAGACACCAAATAGCCACAGCTATCCTGAGAAAGAAGAACAAAGTTGGATAGATAACAATACCAGACATCAAGCTATATTACCAAGACATGGTTCTCAAAACTGCCTGGTAATGGCACAAGGACAGACATATAGACCAATGGAACAGAATAGAGAACCAAGAAATTGACCCAAGCCATTATACTCAATTAATATTGGACAAAGGAGGCAAGAGCATACAATGGAGTCAAAACAGTCTCTTTAATAAATGGGAAATTTGGTCAGATACATGCAAAAAAAATGAAACTAGATCACCAACTTACACCATACACAAAAACAAACTCAAAAGGCTAAAGGACTTGAATGTAAGATGGGAAACCATAAGAATCCTACAAGACTCATAGGCAGCAAAATTGCAGACATAAGTCATAGCTATATCTTTACAGACACAGATCCTAGGGTAAGAGAAAATAAACAAATGGGACCACATCAAAATAAAAAGCTTCTGCACAGCAAAAGAAATGATCAACAAAACAACAAGAAAGCCCACTGCATGGGAGAACATATTTGCCAATGTTCTCTCTGATAAGGGTTTAATCTCCAACATTTACAGGGAACTCATAAAACTTAACAAAAGGAAGATAAACAATCCAATCAAAAAATGGGCAAAGGATCTAAATAGACAATTTTCAAAAGAGGACATTCAGAAAGCCAAGAGACATATGAAAACATGCTCAAAGTCACAAATCACCTGAGAGATGCAAATCAAAACAACAATGAAGTACCATCTCCCCCCTGTCAGAATGGCTATCATTAAAAATCAACAAATGACAAGTGCTGGAGAGGATGTGGAGAAAAAGGAACCCTCCTTCACTGTTGGTGGGAATGCAGACTGGTGCAGGCATTGTGGAAAACAGTATGGCGTTTCTTCAAAAATTTAAAAATGAACTGCCATTTGACCCAGTAATACCACTTCTAGGAATATATTCTAAGAAACTAGAAACACCAGTCAGAAAGGATATATGCACCCCTATGTTCATAGCAGCACAATTTACAATAGCTAAGATTTGAAAACAGCCTAAGTGCCCATCTGTAGATGAGTGGATTAGAAAACTATGGTACATCTACACAATGGAATACTATCCTATCTAATAAAAGAGCAATATGCAAATTAACCATCACTCTGCTACACCCACAAGCCACGCCCACCATCCAATCAGGAGAGAGTATGCAAATTAACCCAACCAAGATGGCTGTGCTAGGAGAGAGGAGGAGGCTTGAGTTGCCCCCGGCGATGGAGGAAGCCAAGCTTTCCGCACACCCTGGCCGGCCTAGGCTTCAACTCAAGGTTACAAAGTTTCAATTATAGAAGATAAATAAATCCCAGATACCAGGGCCTCCGCTTGGGTCACTGGGGGCATGGCCGGCCTGCAAACCACCACAGGCCCCTGGCATAGGCTGCTCCACGCCCCAAGGGAACCCCCACCCTGATCCGGGACACCCTTCAGGGCAAACCAGCTGGCCCCCACCCGTGCACCAGGCCTCTATCCTATCTAATAAAAGAATAATATGCAAATTGACCGTCACTCCAACACACAAGATGGCTGCCCCATGTGGTCAAAGATGGCTGCCCCCATGTGGGTACAAGATGACCACCACAAGATGGCCAGCAGGGGAGGGCAGTTGGGAGGGACCAGGCCTGCAAGGGAAGGCAGTTGTGGGCGATCAGGCCATCAGGGGAGGGTAGTTGGGAGGGACCAGGCCTGCAAGGGAGGGCAGTTGGGGGTGATCAAGTCTGCAAGGGAGGGCAGTTAGGGGTGATCAGGCCAGCAGAGGAGGGAAGTTGGGGGCGACCGGGCCTGCAGGGAAGGGCAGTTGGGGGGGACCAAGCCTGCAGGGGAGGGCAGTTAGGGGTGACCAGGCCTGAAGGGGAGGGCAGTTAGGGGCAAACAGACTGGCAGGGGAGCAGTTAGGCATCAATCAGACTGGCAGGGGAGTGGTTAGGGGGTGATCAGGCTGGCAAGCAGAAGCGGTTAGGGGCAATCAGGAAGGCAGGCAGGTGAGCAGTTGGGAGCCAGCAGTCCTGGATTGTGAGAGGGATGTCCGACTGCCCATTTAGGCCTGATCCTACTGGGCTTTCTGGGATCGGGCCTAAACGGGCAGTCGGACATCCCTTGAGGGGTCCCAGATTGGAGAAGGTGCAGGCTGGGCTGAGGGACACCCCCCCCCCCAATGCACGAAATTCGTGCACCGGGCCTCTTGTGCTGCTATAAAAAAAGAAAGAATTCTTACCATTTGCAGCAGCATGGATAGAACTGAAACGCATTATGCTAAGTGAAATAAGCCAGTCAGTGAAAGAAAAATACCACATGATCTCACTCATTTATGGATAATAAAGAACATTATAGTCTGGTGAACAAAAAGATAGATACAGAGGCAGAGAAGCATCGAACAGACTGTCAAATTACAGCAGGAACCCTGAGGGTGGGGCAGGTAAGATATCAACCGAAGGACTTGTATGCATGCATATAAGCATAACCAATGGACACAAGATGCTGGGGGGGGGGCGGGGGGTGAGGGTATGTGCTGTGGGGTAGGGGAGCTGGGGGAAGGTCAATGGGGGAAAAAAGGAGACATATGTATTACTATTTCTAATACTTTAAACAATTAAAAAAAAGCACACACCTGGTCTGAAGACATTTAGATCAGTGCCTGGCACATAGTAAGTACAATGTATGTATAGTCTGTAATTATTACTGATCTGAAACAATCTCCAAAACATTCTATATAATAAAGAGCTAATATGCAAATAGTCATCACGCCCTCATGCCGTAACAGCTCAGACACTCAACACTGGGGAGAGAGGAATGGGGACCAGCCAGGCACAAATGAGCTCGCAAGAGAGGAATGGGGACCAGCCAGGCTGCGGCCCGGAAGAGGGACAAGTTGCCTACCCTACGGTCCTGGGCATCAGCAGCTGGGGCTGCAGCTTGAGAGAGGGACAAGCCGCCCACCCACAGTGCCCTGCAGCTACGGCTGTCCCGGGCAAAGCCAGCCCGGGTCCTGGATGCCTGCGACCAGCCAGAGGGAGGGAAGCCGGGTCCCGAGTGCCTGTGACCAGCCGGAGGAGGGAATCCTGGGTCCCAGGTGCAGAGCGAGGCAGAGGCGTTTAGGGGCAATCAGGCCAGCAGGGGAGCAGTTCAGGGCAATCAGGCCAGTAGGGGAGCAGTTAGGTGTGATCAGGCAGACAGGCAGAGGGGTTAGGGGTGATCAGGCAGACAGGCAGGTGAGTGGTTAGGAGCCAGCAGTCCCAGATTGCGAGAGGCAGTCAGACATCCCCCGAGGGGTCCCAGATTGGAGAGGGTGCAGGCCGGGCTGAGGGACCCCTCCCCCACCGTGCATGACTTTCATGCACCGGGCCTCTAGTATTAAGTATAAAAAAATTCCAATTGGATAAAACCAGAGTGTGCAGGAGAGAACTACTCCTTGCATATACAGATCTCTAGGAGGAGGCACCAGAAACTAGAGATTGCACCCGAGGCATGATTGGGGTGGGAGATAGTTCTCACTGAGTAACTTTTATACCTTTAAATATTTTCAAACAAAGTATATGTATTAGCTATTATAAACTTTTAAAATAAATAAATATGCCCAGTGGAGGGGGGGAGGAGAGGAAAAAGTGCTTTAAGGTTGGCCAGAAACATTCTTTTAAAGACTTTTTATTAATTTTTAGAGAGAGTGGGAGGGAGAGGGAGAGAGAGAAACATTGATGTGAGAGCAAAACATCGATAAGCAGCCTCCTGCATGCCCCCTACTGGGGATGGAGCTCACAACCCAAACTTGTGCCCTGACCAGGAATCAAACCAGCCACCTTTCTGTGCAAGGGACAATACACAACCAACTGAGCCACATTGAGCATGGCTGCTGAGAAGCATTTTTATTTGAGCTATTATGTCCTACTAGAAGCCCGGTGCACGAAATTCGTGCACGGCGGGGGGTTGTCCCTCAGCCCAGCCTGTACCCTCTCCAATCTGGGACTCCTGGAGGGATGTCCGACTGCCCGTTTAGGCCCGATCCTGGTGGGATCGGGCCTAAACGGGAAGTCGGACATCCCTCTCACAATCCAGGACTGCTGGCTCACAACTGCTTGCCTGCCTGCCTTCCTGATTGCCCCTAACCGCTTCTGCCTGCCAGCCTGATCACCCCCTAACCACTCTGCTGACAGCCTGGTTGATGCTTAACTGCTCCCCTGCCAGCCTGTTTGCCCCCAACTTCCCTCCTCTGCCAGCCTGGTCACCCCTAACTGCCCTCTCCTGCAGGGTTGATCACCTCCAACTGCCCTCCCTTGCAAGCCTGGTCCCTCTCAACTGCCCTCCCTTGCAGGCCTGGTCCCTCACAACTGCCCTCCCTTGCAGGCCGGGTGCCTCCCAACTGCCCTATCCTGCTGGCCATCTTGTGGTGGCCATCTTGTGTCCACATGGGGGCAGGATCTTTGACCACATGGGGGCAGCTATATTGTGTGTTGCAGTGATGATCAATCTGTATATTACTCTTTTATTAGATAGGATAGAGGCCTGGTACAGGGGTGGGGGGCAGCTGGTTTGCCCTGAAGGGTGTCCCGGATCAGGGTGGGGTTCCCTTGGGGTGTGGGGCGGCCTGAGCGAGGGGCCTGTGGTGGTTTGCAGGCCGGCCATACCCCCTGGCAACCCAAGGGGAGGCCCTGGTATCTGGAATTTATTTTCCTTCTACAATTGAAACTTTGTAGCCTGGAGCGGAGCCAAGCCTGGGGCTCCGGCAGCCATTTCTGTGGCAGTTAATTCACCTTCTACAGTTGAAACTTTGTAGCCTTAAGTGGGTGAGCCCGGCCAGGGTGTGCCGAAAGCTTTGCTTCCCCTGTTGCCGCCGGCAACCCTGGCCTGCTCTCTCAAGCTCCATTCTGCTGCCATTTGTTTGAATTTGTTTACCTTCTATAATTGAAACTTTGTAGCTTGAGTGGAGGCTTAGGCCTGCAACAGCTATGGAAAGCTTGGCTTGCTCTGTTACCTGGGAAACCTTGCTCTCTGTGGCTGTAGCCATCTTGGATTGGGGTTAATTTGCATACTCGCCCTGATTGGCTGGTGGGCGTGGCTTGGCTGGTGGGTGTGGCTTATGTAGCGGAGTGATGGTTAATTTGCATATTACCATTTTATTAGAGCGGATGCTCAGAATACAGAATATAATAGTCTATGCTGAATCTGTTATCATGGCACATGGAGCCATTGATGCTTCCATTCTAAAATAAAAATTAAGCCTGAATAATGTAACTGATTGGTATTCAACTGCTGTAAGGCATAATGATAAACATTAATGATTCACTTCCCTTTAGAGCACAGTATTTTTCATTTTAAATGATTTAATTAAAACAATAATTCTCATGAAAAAAATTTTAAAAAGCAACCTGGAAAAAACATTAATCTTGTACATCTCCATAAGAACTCTTGAGTGACCAAGTACATTGTCAATGAGCAGTAATATTTTGAAAGAAATCTTTATACTCAATGGGCAAAAGCTAAACTCATTTCCCCTAAGAACAGGAACAAGACAAGGATGCCCACTTTCACCACTCCTGATCTTTCTAAAGTACTTTTCTGAGCAGCAGGTCTCAACAGTGGGCTTAAAATATTTAGTAAACCGTGTTGTAAAGAGATGTGCTGTCATCCAGGCTTTGTTGTCCCACTGATAAAGCACAGGCAGAGTAGATTTAGCATAATTCTTAAAGACCCTCAGATTTTTAGAATGGTAAATATGTATTGGGTTTAACTTAAAGTCACCAGCTGCATTAGTCCCTAACAAGAGAGTTAGCCTGTCCTTTGAAGCTTTGAAGCCAGGCATTGACTTCTCCCCTCTATCTATGGAAGTCCTAGATGGCATCTTCTTCCAATATAAGGCTGTTTCCTCTATATTGAAAATTTGTTGTTTAGTGTAACCATCCTCATTAGTTATCTTGGCTAAATCTTCTGGATAACTTGCTGCATCTTTTATATCAGCACTTGCTGTTTTACCTTATACTTTTATGTTCAAGAAATGTTCCTTAGCCCTGGCCGGTTTGGCTCAGTGGATAGAGCATCGGCCTGCAGACTCAAGGGTCCCAGGTTCGATTCCAGTCAAGAGCATGTACCTTGCTTGCAGGCACATCCCCGGTAGGGGGTGTGCAGGAGGCAGCTGATTGATGTTTCTCTCTCATTGATGTTTCTGGCTCTCTATCCCTCTCACTTCCTCTCTATAAAAAAATCAATAAAATATATTAAAAAAGGAAAGAATTGTTCCTTAAACCTCATGAATTAACCTTTCCTAGCTTCAAAATTTTCTTCTGAAGCTTTCTCACTTCTCTCAGCCTTCATCGAATTGAAAAAAGTTAGGTCCTTGCTTTGGCTTAAGGGAATGTTTTGGCTAGTTTTATCTTCTATCTAGACCACTAAAACATTTTCCATATTAGCAATAAGGCTGTTTCACCTCTTATCATTCTTGTGTTCATTGTAGTAGCACTTTTAATTTCCTTCAAAAACTTTTCCTTTACATTCACATCTTGGTTAATTTTTTTTTTTTAATGAAAGCGGCCTATATTTCAGCCCATTTTACTTTTCAACATGTCTTCCTCACTAAGCTTAATCATTTCTAGCTTTTGGGTTAAAGTAAGAGACATGCAATTCTTCCTTTCACTTGAACAGTTCGAGGCATTGTAAGGTTATCAATTGGACTAATTACAATATTATTGTGTCTCAGGGAATAGAGAAGCCTGAAGAGAGGGAGAGAGATGAAAAATGGCCCTGTTGGTGGAGAAATCAAAACACATACACCATTTACAGATAAATTTTGCCATCTTATATTGGTGTGACTCATGGCACCCCAAAACATTTACAATAATAACATCAAGGATCAATGATCACAGATAACCATAACAAATATAATAACAATGAAAAAGTTTGAAATGAAAGAATTACCAAAATGTGACACAGAGATATAAAGTGAACAAATGCTATTGGGAAAATGGTGCTGATAGACTTGCTTAATTCAGGGTTGCCACAAACCTTCGATTTATACAAAACACAATATCTGAAGTGCAGTAAAACAAGGTATGCTTGTATATATGTATATATAAAGAGAGTTACTTTTAGATTCAATTCTAACAAAGAGCTTGCAAATTATTAGTCCTATCCTAAAAGAAAAAGCTTAAAAAACTGAAAATCAACCAACATTTCATAAACCCATCAAAAACCTGAGTTTTCAGAACAAGCCAACACTCTGAAATCTGGATAGAAAAATACAGAGTTTCACAGCTCAGATCTCTTTATGTGGAGCAAGCCTCTGGAGCCAAAAAAATGGTAGGTGAACTTAGCTGGTAATTTTGATAAATTGCTTGAGGCTCAATGTGAATTAGTGTGAATGAGAAACTTCTAAAAACATCAGTCTTAACAGGACACCCACCTTCATAGATTTTAACTTCAGGAACTCCACCCAGTTCTCATGATGAAGAGTCAAAAAGATCCACTTCTGGCTTGTATAGGAGTTGGTAAAGAATAATCTTTGTGAAATACACACAGAGCATTTTCCTTAACAAATGCCTCTTCTCCAAGGGGAAAGACTACCAGAATCTTATCTCACATGGTACAGGTGGAATTTCTACCACTGTAATCCTCTCTAGTTTTCTCTTGTCTTCCTGACTCCTTTAAGGATGGGAAAAACTAATAAATACTTTTTTAAAAATATTTTTTTATTGATTTCAGAGAGGAAGGGAGAGGAAGAGAAAGACAGAAACATCAATGATGAGAATCACTGATCTGCTGCCTCCTGCACCCTCCCACCCTCCCCCCACTGCGGATGGAGCCTGCAACCCAGGCATGTGCCCCTCCCCCCACCAGAATCAAACCTGGGACCCTCAGTCCACAGGCCAACACTCTATCCACTGAGCCTAACCAGCCAGGGCAAGAAATAGTTTTGAAGGTCACTACCCAGATATATAAGCACAGTAAAAAACCTGAGATTTAGTCAAAAGATTATAAAACACTTTCTTTTCCCCAAAACACTTTAGTACCACACCACCTAGGCTCCAGTATAGAAAAGGAGATTTCAGTTGAAAGATCTGCAATGAAAAGACTCTCTAAGGAGCAGTACTTAGTGAAGCTCAAAGTCAACAGGGGAGGCAAAAACAAATATGTTAGAGAAATTTGAGTCTCTGGCACCTATAGCTACAGCAAATATTAAATACAGACAAAATCCTAGCAAGATTAGCTAAATATTCACACTACAGTCCATTACTAAAGTTTCTATTATCCAATATAATACATTTGACTTTAAACAAAAAAATTACAAGCCATGCAAATATAAAACAAACAACAAAAAGCAAAACAAAACAAAACAACCACAATCTGAAGAGACAAAGCAAGCATCAGAACAAGATTCAGAGAAGAAAACGAATTTGAGATTGTCAGACATGGAATTTAAGATAATAATTATAAATTAACATTGAAAATTAATTTGCTAAATGCTTTCATGAAAATAGTAGACTACATTCAATAACAGATGGGTAATGTGAGAGGGGAGATGAGAATTTTAAGAAGAAATCTAAAGGAAATACTAGAGATAGAAAAACACTGAAACAGAAATGAAGAATGGAGAATGGGCTCACCAGTAAACCGGATATTGCCAAGGAAAGAATTCGTGAGCTTGAAGACAGGTCAAAGAAACTTCCAGAACTGAAATGCACAGAGGGGAAAAAAGAATTTTAAAAAATACATGCCGAAACCGGTTTGGCTCAGTGGATAGAGTGTCGGCCTGAGGACTCAAGGGTCCCAGGTTCGATTCCAGTCAAGGGCATGTACCTTAGTTGCGGGCACATCCCCAGTAGGGGGTGTGCAGGAGGCAGCTGGTCGATGTTTCTAACTCTCTATCCCTCTCTCTTCCTCTCTGTAAAAAATCAATAAAATATATTTTTAAAAAAATTTAAAAAAAAATAAAAATAAAAAATACCATAAGAGAACATCCAAAAGTTATAAGAAATTTTGTAAAAAGTATAATTGGAATACCAGAAGGAGAAAAAAGAGTAAATAAAGTAGAAGAAATATTTGAAGTAATAATGCCAGAGAACATTATAAAAATAAATGACAGACTCCAAACTACAGATCCATAAAATTCAGAAAGTTTTAATGATGATAAATACAAAACAAAACATATAGCTAAGTCTGTCATTTCAAATTTCAGAAAACCAAGGAGAAAATCTTAAAAGAAGCCAGACTCAAGAAGTCACCTTACCTACAAAGAAACAAGGGTAAAAATTTTACAGGACTTTTCATCAGAAACCAAGCAATCAGAAGAGAGTGGAGTGAAATATTTAAAGCATTAAAAAGAAAAAGGCATTTAATTTAGAATTCTATATCCAGAAAAATTAATCTTCCTATGTGAAGGAAAGATAGAAACAATTGAGCTCTATGTATTACCTATGTTCCCAGCTGTATTTGTATAGCTTTTACTTAATTGTCTTGGGTTTTTCTGATAAATAAGTCAAATCATTTGTCATTGATTGTGCTTATCACCCAGGCCTTTTTTAAAATGTCTTTCCATTTTTTAATAACATTGCCAAAAACTTCAGAAGAATGATAAATAATATTGGTGATAAAGGACATCTTTATCTTGTTTCTACCTTCAGTAAGATTATTTTTGGTATTTACCAATTAAGTATGAGAGTAACTTTGAAATTAAAAGATATATACTTTATTTCTGAGTATAAATATATGTATAACTATATCTACAAAACATACACACACACACACCCCCCAAAAATCTGAAGTACTGTTCAGATTGAATATTAGAGACATGAAATGTCTGTAAATTACATGTAAATTACATTTGCATGTCTGTGAATTAGCTAATATAATTGTACTGATGTTAATGTACTGATTTTTAAAATTGTATGTAAACAAAGATACTTGGTTTTTAAAAATATACATTGAAGTTTTTAGAGGTAAAGGGCTATAACTTTAAAACGGTTAAGAAAAAAATATTTTAGACCAACAGACAGATAGATATAAAGCAAATGTGGTAAAATGTTAGCAGTTGAAGAATCTGAGTGTAGTTATATGGAACTTCTTTGTATTATCGCCAACTTTAAGACTGAAATTATGTTAAAATGAAATGCTTTTAAAATGGAAACAATACCTGTCTTATTCATTTCACAGAATTTTTGGGAAGATCCAATAAAATCTTGTGAGTGAAAAAGCTTTGTAAAGTGTAAGTCTTCCTACAAATGTAAAACATAATTATGACTAGTGGAAAGAACTTCATAAACTATAAGGCTCTCTAAAATATAAAACAATTACTTTTACAGCATTTTTTTTAGCTTCAACAAAAGATAGAATAAGTCTAGTTCTATATCCATTAACTAAATTTTTTCTCCTCTGAGAGAAGGCTTTTTACGGTAAAAAAGGATTGCCCTTTGGTTTCATTGTTTTTGGAGGGTGAATGATCAATATTAACTTTATTACCTAAAAAAGATTGTCTCTTGTTCTGTGTTTACTTCCTGAGACTAAATAACCTCCAACTCTCTTTCCAACATTGAAATTTCATGATTTAACAAAAGGAATTTAGAAAAGCTACATATTGTTTCTATATCATTCCATAGTTGAACCATGAAGCTGTCTCCCTTGATACTATTGCTTAAAATTATTAAAGAAGACAATCTTGGTGATAAAAACAAACTTTAACACCTTATGAAGTGACAGTTTACAAAATCAAAACTACAATGAGATACCATCTTACACCTGTTAAATGGCTATTATCAACAAGACAGGTAATAAAAAATGTTGGGGAGGTTGCAGAGAAAAGGAACCCTCATTCACTACTGGTGGAAATGTAAACTGGTACAGCCACAATAGAAAACAGTATGGCAGCTCCTTAAAAAATTAATAGAGTTACCATATAACCTAGCAATCCCTCTTCTGGGTATCTACCCGAAAAATTAAAAAACATTTATTCACAAAAATATATGCACCCCTATGTTCATTGCAGCATGACTTATGGTGGCCAAGACATGGAGACAATAAAAATGTCCTTCGATAGAGGATTGGATAAAGCAGATGTGGTACATGTATACTATAGAATATTACTCAGCCATAAGAAAACATGAAATACTGCCATTTGCAACAACATGGATAGACCTTGAAAATGTTAGTGAAATAAGTCAGTCAGAAAAAGCTAAAAACCAAATTATTTTATTCATATGTGAAATGTAAAACTGAAACTCATCAATACAGACAATAGTAGGGTGGTTACAAGGAAAGGGAGACGACTAGGGATTGAAGGTAAATGGGGCCAAATATGTGCTGAAAGAAGATGGTTTAACTTTGGGTGGTGGGCACACAATACAATATACAGATCATGTTTGATAGAAATTGCCCAGCCAGCATGGCTCAGTGATTGAGCATCAAACTATGAACCAGGAGGTCACAGTTCAATTCCCGGTTGGGGCACATGTATGGGTTGCGGGCTCGATCCTCAGTGTGGGGCATGCAGGAGGCAGCCAATCAATGATTCTCTCTCATCATTGATGTTTCTATCTCTCTCTCCCTCTTCCTTCTTTTCTGAAATCAATAAAAATATTTTTAAAAAGATAAAATAAAAATAAAACAAATAAAAAAGTATGCCTTTAATGCTTTAGTTTTTATGTTTCATTTAAAAGAACCAACTTCCAGCCCCTAGCCAATATGGCTCAGTGGATAGAGCATCGGCCTGTGGATCAAAGGGTCCGGGTTTGATTCTGGTCAAGGGTATGTACCTTGGTTGCAGGCTCCTTCCCGATCTAGGCTCTGGTCGGAACTCATGCAGGAGGCAACCAATCAATGTGTTTCTCTCTCATCGATGTTTCTCTCTGTCTTTCGCTCTCTCTTCTACTCTCCCTAAAAATCAATGGAAAAATATCCTCAGGTAAGGATTTAAAAATAATAATAAATAAATAAAAATAAATAAAAGATCAACTTCCAAAAACACAATAAGAAAAGCAAAAATAAACTAGTGGGACTGGATCAAACTAAAAGGCTTTTGCACAGCAAAATAAAAAGGAAAAACAATTTTTAAAAAACGAAAAGAACCAATGGAAGGGGAGAAATTTTTTTCACACCATATGTTTAATAAGGGCTTAATATCCAAAATTATAAAGAAATCATACAACTCATTAGCCAAAAAATAATTCAATTAAAAAATGGGGAGAGGGCCCTGGCCGGTGTGGCTCAGTTGGTTGGAGCATGGTCCCCGTATACTGAAAAGTCACAGGTTCGATTCTGGTCAGGGCACATACACAGGTTGCGGGTTTGATCACCACTCAGGGTGCCTATGGAAGGCAGCCAGCTGATGTTTCTCTCTCACATCTATGTTTGTCTCTCTCTCTTCCCATCTCTCCCTCCCTCCATCCTTTCCATTCTCTCTGAAAATCAATGGGAAAAATACCCTCTGGTGAGGATTAACAAAACAAACAAAAAAAGGGGGGTGGGGGAAGAGAAATCAAATAGACATTTTTCCAAAGAAGACATGCAGATTCCAAGATGGCTACACAGTAGGGGGAAACTACAGTCATCTGCTCCTGGTGCTAAACCAGATTTACAGCTAAATTATACAGCAATCAATCTGAATAACCAAATGAAGCCTAGCTGAACTAAAAGATTATAACCAAGGATTTACAGAAGAAGCCACATAGAGACTGGTAAGAAGGGTGGAGGCTCAGCCAGAGAGATATCTTGGCTGCAAAACTCCCTCCCACAGGAGCATGGAGTCTCAACCCCATGCAGGGATTGCCAACTCAGAGCAACAGAGATGGGAAGAGAAGCCCACTTAGCATCTGGTGGTAAAAATCAGTGGAGATTCAGTCCCCTTGGGAGAGAAGTGAGCTGGCTAGAGACTCAGACCTACCTTCCCAGGGTTGAGCGCTCCTATTGTTACAGCACCACCTGGAGTCACTGCCCAGTTTTCCAACTAGTGGCAACACCATGCTGCCATGCTTGGGTCCTGCAGAGGGGTTTGATGGGAACTTTGAGGTGCTCTTTTTATGGAGAAACTCTTGGTAGAGACTCAGAATGAACTGTGTAGCTTTAAAAAGGGAAACCATTCTTGCCCCGGCTGGTATGGCTCGGTTGGTTGAGCATTGTCCCATTCACCTAAAGTTGCTGGTTTGATTCTCAGTCAAGGGCACATGCCCAGGTTATAAGCTTAATTCCTGGTTGGGGTGCCTGAGAGGCAGCCAATCAATGTTTCTCTCTTGCATCAATGTTTCTTTCTCTCCTTCTTCCTTACTCTCCCTCTCTCTCTCTAAAATCAGTTATACACATTTTTAAAAAGATTTTTAAAAAGGGGGAACATTCCTCCTCACCGTGAGTGTATAGCTCACACCCCACCCCACCTATTGAATCACTGGGCCTGCTCTACCACTTTGTGGTCCTGCCCACTGAATTCAGTCGCGTATGGGGATCAGAGTGCCATGCAGCACTTTTGGAGCAAGTGTCTCCCAGGGATGCTTTTGTCCAGGAATCAGGTGGGCAGGGGCTGTGTTGTGTAGCCACATCATGAGGCGGAGGGCACTCCTAGCTCCACTGCAAGCTCAGCCTGTGCTACCTTAGGAAAGGGAAGAAGTGCCCACCTCCCTCCTACAGGCTTGTTGGCACCACTCCCACTGGGAGACTGTTGGGATCTGCCCATACAAGTTCCAGTGGCCCCACCCTGCTGAGCTCAGTTCCACTGGGAATCGAGGGCTGCTCAGAGTTGGGAATTTGAAGTTTGTCTCCCTCAAAGACTGTTGTCTGGGACTGTGAAGTGCTTTCCCTGTCCCATGGGTTCGGCCAGCGTCAACCCCAGTGGGAAACTCTTTTGATCTGTCCTCCTGAGCCCAAGTGGCTCTGCCCTCCTAAGCTTGCTCCTCCTGAGGGAGCCAAATTGGAGACTCTGGCAGAGACTGAGTGGTTTAGCTCTGGAGTATGGGGCCACTTTTACCTCAGTGAGTTCATGACCATGTGTCCCCTATTGGGGGACCCACTAGCCCCATCCTCCCAACCGAGCTTGCAATTTGTGGAAGGGTCTGTGGGTTGCTGCCAGCCTGAGGACACTCTACAGCCTTTCTTTGGAAACTCTGGCGGAAGACCATGCAACCCCACGGGGGAGGCAGAATTGCTGACAGGTTGAGGAGGTCCTCAGGGAGCCTCGTACCTTTTACAGAACTGCCCCCAGCTCTAAGTTGGAGGAAGCTGACCCTTGTCCACAGATTGGCCCCTCCTGCACGCACCCAGGCCCAGTAGATGCAGCCACAAAGAGTGAATAGTGTGGTAGCTTCAGACAGGTAGCCCAAGGCTGGTTATATAAAACTTTTGACATCGACCTGTACTTTAACCCTGCACAAGTGGACACAGAACCAACACAACCAGTGGTGGACTTCAGACCACACCAGAGCTCAACCCGACTAGGCACAGAAGTGTCACACCCAAAAGGGGATTCGGGCCGCACCAGAACCTGCTGGGAACAACTCCACCTTGTGGGGCAGCCGCAGCACTGTGACTCATGCATGGTATTCCAGGTTTATCCTTATAGTCAGCCAGCCTGAAGGGCTAACCCCACCCACAAAAGGGCCAACAGCATTCAAGACCAAACTACAGGCCCTGGGCAGATAGCTCAGTTTATCAGAGCATCATCCCAATACACCAGGGTTGCAGGTTCAACCCTCTAGTCAGAGCACATACAAGAAACAACCAATAAATACTAATACATAAATAAGTGGAACAACAAATCAATGTTTTTCTCTCTCTCTATCCCTTCCTCTGTCTCTCTAAAATCGTTTTTTTAAGATGCAGCTACAACATCAGAGTGCACATAACCACAAGAAACATTCTTGGAGCACAGAGCTCAGGTGATCTGGAAGATTGTGCTGCTGATCCCAACAAGACACATTATAAAGCCATCATAACAAGTTTGGGAATCATAGCAGATCTGCCTAATACACAGAGACAAAATGGTGATACAAAGAAATATGCCCCAAATGAAAGAACAAGAGAAATCCTCAGAAAAATAATTAAATGAAATGGAAGCACACAAAATACCAGATGCAGCATTTTTTAAAAATATTTTTTTTTTAAATTCATTTCAGAGAGGAAGGGAAAGGGATAGAAACATCAACAATAAGAGAATCATTGATTGGCTGCCTTTTGCATGCCCCCTACTGGGGATCAAGCCTGCAACCTGGGCATGTGCCCTGACCAGGAATCAAACCATTCATCTCCTGGTTCATAGGTCGATGCTCAACCACTGAGCCACACCTGCCAGGCCAGATGCAGCATTTAAAATAATGGTTATTAAAAATAATAATAATAATAATGGTTATTAGGATGCTCAAGGACCCTATGGGAAGAATGGATAACCTCAGTGAGAACTTAAGTAAAGAGATAGTAAGCATTAAAAAGGGCATAGAAACCATAAAAAAGAATCAGACAAAAAATGAAGAATCCAATATCTGAAATAAAGAATACATTAGAAGGAATCAACAACAGGTTTGATGAATCAGAGGATCAAATCAGCAATTTAGATAACAGTAAGATAAGATAACAGTAAGCACCAAAGCAGAGCATCAAAAAGAAAAAGGAATTTTAAAAAAATGAGAAGGCCCTGGCCAGGTGACTCAGTTGGTTAGAGCATCATCCCAATATGCCACGGTTGTGAGTTTGATCCCTGGTCAGGGCAAATACAAGAATCAACCAATGAATGTATAAATAAGTGGAACAACAAATTAATCTCTCTCTCTCTCTCTCAAATCAATCAAGCAATCAATGTTTAAAAATGCAAGCAATCAATGTTTTAAAATGAGGAAATTCTAAGAGACTTCTGCACTGTTGGGAATGCAGACTGGTGCAGCTACTGTGGAAAACAGTATGGAGTTTCTTGAAAAAATTAAAAATGGAACTGCCTTTTTACCTAGCAACCCCACTTTTGGGAACATATCCAAAGAAACGCAAAACACTAATTCGAAGGAATATATGCACCCCTATGTTCATTGCAGTGCTATTTACAATAGTCAAGATCGGGACATAGCCCATGTGCCCATAAGTAGATGAGTGGATAAAAAAAGCTGCGGCACAGCACAATTACACAATGGAATACTCCTTGGTCATAAAAAAGGGGAATCTTACCATATGATTTCACTTATATGTGGAATCTAAAGAACAAAATATATTGAAGAACAAAATAGAAAGAACATGGATACAGGGAACAGACTGACAGCTGTCAGAGGGGAGGGTGGTTGGGCAAGTGGATGAAAGAAGGTGGAGAGATTAAGCAAAAAAAATACATAAATATATATAACACATAGACACAGACAACAGTATGGTGATAGCCAGAGGGAAAGACGGGTGAGGGGTAGGTGGAGGTGGGAAAGGGGGAGAAAAGGGGACGTATAAAGAGTAGGTTTGGGGCGATGAACACATGATGCAGTGTGCAGGTAAGAGGTTTAAAACTTACAAATCAGAGATTTTATTGAGTTGTACATTTGAAACCTGAACCCCAATAAATTCAAGGAAAAGAAAAATGAGGCAGAAGGTAGGGAGTGATGAAAGAAGTGGTATTATTTTAAGTAGGGTGATTAATTAGAAAAGGTGTCTCTGATAAGATGACATTTGCAAACAACTAAATGAAATGAGTGAGAAAGTGTCAGGGGAAAACCACATTCTCCTTCCCATGTATTTCTTCGTTACTCTCATAATACTTACACACTCAGGACACTTCTGACACCAAATGTGTGTGCTTTCCATACATCAAGCAATTCTCTGCATCACCAGCTGGGTGTCCTATGCTTCAATTCAATTCTGACACTAACCAGAGTTAGGCAGACTCCATAGCTTAGATCAATCCCATGAGAGTGCCCCTCATCTCAAATGTCAATTGCAGGTGGGAGGTCTCCAGGTTAACCACAACTTCTGTCTAACTTGACTACAAATCAGAAGTTCCCATGACTCTCCTTTTTGGATTCAATCACTTGCTAGAACCGCTCACAGAACTCAGAGTAATACTTACTTATATTTTCCAGTTTATTAAGGACATGATAAAGGACATGATAAAGAATACAGATTAACAACCAGATGAGGGGATACATAGGATGAGTCTGGAAGAGTCCTGAGCACAGGAGTTTCTGTCCCTATGGAGTTGTTAACAACATAGATGTATTTAGCAATCCAGAGCTCACCAAATCCCACTTTTGGGATTTTTGTGGATGTTTTATCAGGGAGGCATGATTGATCATAACTCAATCTCTAGCCCTTTGCCCCTTGCTAAAGGCTGGGGGCAAGGTGGCAAAGTTCCAAGCTTCATGGCTTAGTTTTTCTGTTGACTGGTCCCCAGTATGATGTTATTCAGGAGCCCACCTAGAGTCACCTCATTATAACAAAAGATACCTCTATCACCCAGGAAATTCCAAAGGATTCCTAAATCTCTGTGTCAGGAACCAAGGTCAAAGACCAATCATTAGAACAAAAGATGTTCCCAAAGCTCTTATCACTTAGGAAAATACAAAGGATTTAGGAGACCTGGGACAGAGACCATTACATATTTACTAGTATATATTTTTCTTTTTTCCTCTAGCTTCATTACACTGTATAAGTTTAAGATATATAATGTGATGATTTGGTATATATACGTACTCTGAAATGATTACCACAATAAGCTTAGTTAACACATCCATTGCTTCACATAGTTACTGCGTGTGTGTATGTGTGTGTGTGTGTGTGTGTGTGTGTGTGTGTGTGTGTGAGCGTGCTGTGTTCAAGGACTCTTGATGAATATAGGTAAGTCTATTTACTTCCTGAATTAATTGTCTCTGCTAATTGCCTTCCAAATTTATCTTCTTTTCTCTCATGAGCAGAATCCCAGTTTAAGCCACTCAGATAAGAGACTGTATTTCCCAACTTTCTTTATATCTATATCTGAACAGTTGACCAAGTCCTGGCTAATCCTATAAAATAAAGAGCTAATATGCTAATTAGACCGAACAGCAGAACGCCATCCTGAAGACCTTCTGGACAAAGCCAGGGCTGCAAGGGCTGGCCAGGGCTGCGAGGGCCAGCCGGGGCTGTGAGGGACTGCAAGGGCCGAGCCCCTTGCACAAATTTCGTGCATCAGGCCTCTAGTAAGATATAAGTAGGAGTGTTGTATGGAACTTCTGGAAATCTCCTTAATATAAAGGGATGTGCTTCTCTTTTCTTCTACCTTTTACATATGATAATGTAAGTACTAGTGTCTATATTGGACTCCTAGGAGACCCTAAACTAGAAACCACTGGCTAAAAATAGCAAAGCAGCCCAACCAGTGTGGCTCAGTGGAGAGGGTGCAGGCAGGGCTGAAGGACCCCCCCCCCCTCAGTGCACAAATTTTGTGCACCAGGCCTCTAGTATTATATAAAATATAAAAATATTTTACTTGTTATGTATATTCTCATTTGAATACTTTTTCTTACAATTGTTAGTATTACAAAAATTTTAGTATGGTTTTACAATATTAAGTGTGAAGAACAAAATCTGGGAGGATTACAATGAAAAAAAAAACTATGTATCTATATATATTGGTGATAACTTAATTTAGAAACTTTTGTTTCCTTTCTGTTGACTTACATGTCACATTAGTGAGAACTGAGAACTGTCTTCTTCATATATCTCACCTACACTTCCAGTGATATAATAGTAATTAAGTCTTTCTTTCCAGAGTCACATTCCTTTTGTTGTTGTTGTTGTTGTTTTTATCTCATTTTGCTGAATAGTGTGGTCACTGGATTCTTATTCAACACAATCTAATACAGTCAGGAAGCTATCCATCATTTAAAATAAAAGCAAGAGAACATTTATTTTAGCAAAAAAAACTTCTTAAATGTCTTGTAGTTTGAAAGTTGGGCCTAGAATGGTGGTTGACAAAGATAATTAGCTCTTAGGTTTAAATGACAACTGGAAAGAACAGTAACAAAATAGGAACTGTGAACTGTTGATTTAGAAAAGCAATTGGGAGTGGGCACTGGGAGGAAGTGGTTGCAAATGGAAATTTCAAATAACATTTGGGAGTAGATGGTATCTCATAAGACAAGGTGGTATCTGAAAAAATAATTTGAATGTTACATCAACTACTTTTCTCACCAATAACCAAAGCCAGGCACATCCCTTGCTGAGACTTTGAAACAAACAAACAAAAAGTATAGCTACATGTAACTACTCTCTATCTACACTAATAAAAGAGAAACATGCAAATTGACCATCACTCTGCTATGCCCACCAGCCAATCATAGCGAGTATGCAAATTAACCCAACCAAGATGGCAGCTGCCACGGAGCTGGAGCCAGCCAGAGACTTGGGTTGCCCCCGGCAATGGAGGAAGCCAAGCTTCCCACCCGCCCTGGCCTGCCTTGGCCTCTGCTAAAGGCTAAAAAGTTTCAATTATAGAAGATAAATAAATCCCAGATACCAGGGCCTCCGCTTGGGTCACCGGGGGGCGTGGCCGGCCTGCAAACCACCACAGGCCCCTCACCCAGGCAGCCCCATGCCCCAAGGGAACCCCCATCCTGATCCGGGACAACCTTTAGGGCAAACCAGCCAGCCCCCACCCATGCACCAGGCCTCTGTCCTATCTAATCCTCCTATCTAATAAAAGAATATGCAAATTGACCATCACTCCAACACAAAAGATGGCTGCCCCCATGTGAACACAAGATGGCCGCCACAAGATGGCCAGCAGGAGAGGGCAGTTGGGAGGGACCAGGCCTGCAAGAGAGGGCAGTTGGGGGTGATCAAGCCTGCAGGGGAGGGCAGTTGTGGGGGACCAGGCCTGAGGGAAGGGCAGTTAGGAGCAATCAGGCTGGCAGGGGAGCAGTTAGGCATCATTCAGGCTGGCAGGGGAGTGGTTAGGGGGTGATCAATCTGGCAGGCTGAAGCGGTTAAGGGCAATTAGGAAGGCAGGCAGGCGAACAGTTGGGAGCCAACAGTCCTGGATTGTGAGAGGGATGTCTGACTGCCTGGTAGGATCAGGCCTAAATGAGCAGTTGGACATCCCTCGAGGGGTCCCAGATTGGAAAGGGTGCAGACTGGGCTGAGGGACACACACACCCCGTGCACGAATTTCGTGCACCGGGCCTCTAGTAGGTTAATAAGTTCAACTTTAATTATAGTCAGTGAAGGATAGATCAGAGGTGAATAAACCCGAGAAAGCCTGTGGGTGAGATTTTAATTTTTTAAACATACTATTTATGTTACATTATAGTTTATGTTATACACTAGAGGCCCAGTGCACGAAATTCGTGCACGGGGGTGTGTGTCCCTCAGCCCAGCCTGCACCCTCTCCAACTTGGGACCCCTCGAGGGATGTCTGACTGCCCGTTTAGGCCCGAACCTATTGGGATCAGGCCTAAACGGGCAGTTGGTCATCCCTCTCACAAGCCAGGACTGCTGGCTCTCAACTGCTCGCCTGCCTGCCTTCCTGATTGCCCCTAACCACTTCTGCCTGCCAGCCTGATCACCCCCTTACCATTCCCCTGCCAGCCTGTTTGCCCCTAACTGCCCTCCCTTGCAGGCCTGGTCCCTCCCAACTGCCCTCACCTGCTGGCCTGATCGCCCACAACTGCCCTCCCCTGCAGGCCTGCTTCCCACCAACTGCTCTCCCCTGCAGGCCTGGGTCTCCCCCAACTGCCCTTCCCTGCAGGCCCGGTCGCCCCCAACTTCCCTCCTCTGCTGGCCTGGTCACCCCTAACTGCCCTCCCCTGCAGGCTTGATCGCCCCCATCTGCCCTCCCTTGCAGGCCTGGTCCCTCCCAACTGCCCTCCCCTGCTGGCCATCTTGTGTCCACATGGGGGCAGCCATCTTTGACCACATGGGGGCAGCCGTCTTGTGTGTTGGAGTGATGGTCAATTTGCATATTACTCTTTTATTAGATAGGATTATATTATATTAATTTAAAGTACTATTGATGGTTACAAATAATATAGAAAAATAGTCCTTTTTGTTAGTCCTTTCTATAAAATTTGTAGAAAAGTTTAAAAGTATAATGCCTAGCAAGGGCATCATATAACTGGCATCCTCTATATAACTGATTTAATTATTTTTTAAAGTCATTTGATAATTTTTAATAAAAGCCAAAAAGCTGTCTTTACCTTCTTACTTAATAATTTCATTTTGGGAATATATACTAGTACAAATGAATCATAAAATATGGAAGAAATATGCACAAAACTTTGTACACAAATGTCTAATACTGTTTGTTCAGTCATTTATTAATTCAGTAAGTCTTTTTCCAAATGCCTACTATTTTCCAAGCACTAGGGTTAAAGTGGAATAAAACAGAGTACCTTCCCTCATATAATTTACATTTCAGTGGGGGAGATAAAAAGTAAACAACTAAATAAGTATAGTACATACACATATATAAACATGCATATATAGCATATCAGATGGAGAAAAATTAAAACAGAGTAAGGGGTCAGAGAGTACGCCGAGAGATGGCTGTTATGTATAGGGGTCATGGACGGTTTCAGGGGTGGTGACATCTGAAACTTGAAGGAAGCGCAGAAATAAGACTTGAAGCTGTTCGACAGAAGACTGCCCATCAGAAGGAGCAATCTGGAGGTGGGCGCATGCTTGGGATGGTTGAGGAATAGCAAGGAACTCAGTGCTACCTGGGCTGAATGAGCTAGGAGAGTAGCAGCGGAGGTCAAAGTACCAGAGTGGATCAAATCTTGTAGGAATTATAGGCCATTATAAGAATTTGGATTTTACTCTGCATGAGAATGGAATCTGTTGTAGGGTTTTGAGCAAGAAAGTGACATAGTATGATCTGTTTTTTATTTATTTATTTATTTTTAAAATATATTTTTATTGATTTCAAAGAGGAAGGGAGAGGGAGATAGAAACATCGATGAGAGGGGATCATTGATCAGCTGCCTCCTGTACTCCCCACACTGGGGATCAAGCCCACAATCCAGGTATGTGTCCCTGACCAGGAATCGAACCCGGGACCCTTCAGTCCGCAGGCCGATGCTCTATCCACTGAGCCAAGCCAGCCAGGGCAATCTGTTTTTTTAAAAGGATGGCGGGATGGGGAAGATAGCACAGAGACCAGTTAGGAAACTACTGAAATAATCCAGGCAGGAAACGATGGGGAATTGTTTTAATGTAATGACAGGGGTGATGAGAGGGGTTGATTCTCGACTTAGTCTGAAGGTAGAGCTGACAGGATTTAATAACTAAGGAGTATGAGGTGTAAGAGAGGAATTAGGAGGACTGTAACTTTTGGTCTGAGCAACTGGAATGATGGATTTGCCATCTACTGATATGGGGAAGCTGTGTGAAGAGCAGACTTGGGGATAGAATTCAGAAGTTTGTTTCTGAACATGTAGTGTTTCAGATGCCTCATAGCAGCTGTAGCAGGTGCTTTGCCCACACCATTTCACCGTACCACATAGTGCCCTTAGGACATCCTGATCTCCAGCTACCAGCACCTCCAGTTCTTGGCTGAGGGCTTTTTCAAATTGAGACAATCTTGAAAAACAAAACACAAGACACGGAGCAGTGGCATCCTCTCTAATAAGAGAATGGCATAGGAGGAGAATATTATATATTTTATGTTATACACTAGAGGCCCAGCGCACGAAATTCGTGCACGGGGGTGTGTGTCCCTCAGCCCAGCCTGCACCCTCTCCAACTTGGGACCCCTCGAGGGATGACCGACTGCCTGTTTAGGCCCGATCCTTCTGGGATCGGGCCTAAACAGGCAGTCGGTCATCCCTCTCACAAGCCAGGACTGCTGGCTCTCAACTGCTCGCCTGCCTGCCTTCCTGATTGCCCCTAACCACTTCTGCCTGCCAGCCTGATCACCCCCTTACCACTCCCTTGCCAGCCTGTTTGCCCCTAACTGCCCTCCCTTGCAGGCCTGGTCCCTCCCAACTGCCCTCACCTGCTGGCCTGATCGCCCACTCTCTGCCCTTCCTTGACCCTGCTTTCTGCCTTTGAATGCCTTTGACAATGTGATGATTGGTAGTGTTGAACCACCGTGGAAAGTCCAACAGAACTGAAAAGAGGCCAAGCCCTGGCATTGTAAAAATGAACCAATTTTAGCAACCACCTATCTCCAAGGTGCCTCCCACACGAGAGAAACAAACCTTTCTTATTTACACCACTATGAATTAGGTATTCTCTTACACTTGAAAGCATTCCTAACTGATTCACTGTTCAAAAATAGTAGAAGGTAACCTTCTCAAGTACTTACTACATAGTAAGTGCTTACTAATTTAAGCACTTCACATGTATTTTTCTCATTTAATTCTTTCAGTAACTTTATGAGATGGTTACCATTATTATCTCCATTTTAGACAAAGAAATTAAAGCATGGAGAGGTTAAGCCATAATATGGACCTAGGACCTATACTGCTTTCCAATATTTTTTAAAATATATTTTTATTGATTTCAGAGAGGAAGGGAGAGGGAGAGATAGAAACATCAATGATGAGAGAGAATCATTGATCGGCTGCCTTCTGCACACCCCCTACTGGGGATCGAGCCCGCAACCCGGCATGTGCCCTTGACTGGAATCGAACCGGGACCCTTTAGTCCTCAGGCAACGCTCTATCCACTGAGCCAAATTCAATATTTGGCCTGCTTTCCAATATTTGTGGGCATAGAATTTGACATAAAACTACAACGATAAACCATACTGTGGCTAATTCTATTTAATCTACATAATATGAACATTTATCAGGTGTAAAAAAACTTCAAAGGGGCAAATTAGAAAATATTGTATACAGCTATACATTAACTAAAAACCATTCTTATAGTCCTCCCTGAAATTTTGGATTTAAAATGATTTAGTAGATACTTAAAGCAAGTTTAGTTATCTTCCCATTTTGCAAATAAAATAGGTAATAAATGAGGATCCCAAACTATTATACCAGCCTCCTTCACTCACAAGTCCCAAGCCAGAAGTGACCAGAAATAGATGATGTCAAATGGAATTTGGATATAGGAGAAAGTTTCATGGGAATATAACATTGACCTCACTTTCCCCACCAGTGCCTGAAGATTTTCCCACTTCTGTTTATAACAGAAATTCTTTAAAGAATTGCTGATACTCACAACTTATATATACCCATTCTTTCTAACCAATCAATTAACTTTCAACTCAACCACCAAAATAAACTGCTCTTATCAAGGTCCCCAGTGATTTTTATATTACTAAATCCAATGTCAATTTTTAATTCTCATCTTAATGATTTATCAACAGCATATAATTTATCAACAGCATATGACATAGTCCTCAATGTCTGCTGCTGGTTGTTCCTCAGCTCACTGATTTCTCAACATTGGAGGTTTCAGTGCTTGAACTTCATCCCCATTCACACCGTTGGTGTTCTCATCTTGGCTCATAGCTTTACATGATGTGCCAGATTCTAGCTCATCTGGCAGCTGAATACCATGGAGTGAGTGACCTTAGGTAATGCCATGTGGAAAAGACTCAAATTTCCAACCCACAAAATTGTGAGCTGGAAAAAAAAAAGTTGTAGAAGTTGTAATTGTTTTCAGCCACTAAATTTTGAGGTAAAGTTTCTTGCTGAAATAGATATCCAGAACAAATACCACCTTTGGCAATGATTCATCAATTGTCTGAACCTCTCCTCCGAATTCCAGATTCATATCTAACTGCATATCTGACATTTCCATGTAGACATGGAAATGGGTTCTACCAGAAGCAGGCTCTGAGACAGGATTCAAGTACAAGTCATTTATTTGGGAGGTAATCCCAGGAAATACTAGTAGAGTAGTGGGGAAGTGAGACAGGGAAAGAAAGCAGACAATAAAAGGGTGTGTTATCAAGCCAGTTGCCAGTGAAGAAACTGCTTTATACTGTGGGACAATTCAGGAAATTAGTGTAAAACATGTATTTCAGAGTTATCCCGCTCAGAGGGCAGGGAACCCTGAATATTTATCTGCTGAATTTTTTATCAGTCTTTGATTGAGGGCTGCTCCTGCAGGGGCCAATTTTCCAATGGCCTGCCTTAGGCAGAGATTTAAGAAAAAAGTCATCAGGCAAATAAATGCAAAACCTGGGAGTAAGACATCCCTAGAGCACGTTGAAGTGGGGAAGTTGAAGGAATATGGACAGGACACTGACAACATTTGCTAGGACACTAACATTTTAATTATTTTTTTGTTGTTAATCCTCACCGAAAAATATTTTTCCCACTGATTTTTAGAGGGAGTAGAAGAGGAGGGAGGGAAGAGGCGGGCTGGAAGAGGTTTTAATATAAAATGTCCTTGTTATAGGAAAGTTCAATCTTATTATTTCTTCTTCAGTTCACTAATTTCTTTAATCACTAACTTCCTGTCTTTCAGACCTTTTTTCTAGAATAATTTTTCTTCTGAAATGTCTTTAGATTTTCTTTTAATGAAGATCAATTGATAATAAACCCTGTGCTTTTGTTAATTTGAGAATATCTTTATTTTGTCCTTAATCTTATAAAATAGTGTTCCTGGGTATACAATTCTAAGATGACAGTTACTTTTCCTCAGCACTTGAAGATATTATTCTACTGTCTTCTGGCTTCTGTCCTATGTTAATAAGTCTACTATCAGTCTAATTACTGTTGCTTTGTAAGTAAACTGATCATTTATTTATCTGATTCTATGAGTTGAATTGTATCCCTCAAAAAGGGATGTTAAAGCCTTAATCCCTAGTACCTAAGAATGTGACCTTATTTTGAAATAGGGTGATTGCAGACATAATTAGTTAAGATAGGTTCATATTGCAGAATGTGGGCTCTTAATCCAATATGATTGGCATCCTTATAAGAGGAAAAGAGACAAAGACACACAACTTGAGAATGCCATGTGATAATGAAACCAGAGATTAAAGTGCTGCCACTGGCAAGCCAAGAAATGATGAGGATTGCTAGCAAATCACAGAGCAAGAGGCAAGGAAGAATTCTTCCCTACCGATTCAGAGAGAGCATGGACCTGCTGACACCTTGATATTGGACCTCCAGCCTCCAGAACTGTGAGACAATAAATTTCTGTTTTTTAAGCCACCCACTTTGTGGCACTTCGTTACAGTAGGCCTAGAAAACTAATATATAACTGATTTGAAGATGTGTTGTCAAAAAAAATCTGTTGATTATGTTCTTAATTTCACTACAATGTATCAAGGTTGAATTTCTTTTTACTGATCCTGCGTAGTACTCAGTGATACCTGATCTGTGGACTTATAACTTTTATTGTTTGGATAAAGTCCTCACCCACCTATGTATATAAAAGCCTAAGCCAGTGGTCGGCAAACTCATTAGTCAACAGAGCCAAATATCAACAGTACAATGATTGAAATTTCTTTTGAGAGCCAAATATTTTAAACTTAAACTTCTTCTAATGCCACTTCTTCAAAATAGACTCGTCCAGGCTGTAGTATTTTGTGGAAGAGCCACACTCAAGGGGCCAAAGAGCCGCATGTGGCTCACGAGCCGCAGTTTGCCGACCACGGGCCTAAGCAACTGGCTGACTGGCTGGTAGCTATGGCACACAATGACCACCAGGGAGCAGACGCTCAACGCAGGAGCTGCCGAGCTGTGGTGACTTGGCTTTTGCGGTTCTTGGGTGATGCACCCGGAACCAGAGAGGAAGGAGCCCGATTCTGGGGTGCATCACCCATGAACTGCCCTCTCACAATCCGGAACCCCTTGGGCGATTTTGGAGAGCCGGTTTCGGCTCGATACTTACAGCCCAGGTCGAGGAACCCCACTGGTGCACGAATCAGTTAGGTATATGAATGTAAGTTTACTTCCACTCTCTCAATTCTCCTTCTGGGACTCTAAATAGATTTAAATTAGGAAATTGCCTTTTCTCTCTGCCATTTCTTTTCATTTTTTCAATATATTTTTATTGATTTCAGAGAGGAAAGGAAAGGGAGAGAGAGATAGAAACATCAATGATGACAGAGAATCATTGATCAGCTGCCTCCTGCACACCCTCACTGGGAATCGAGCCCACAATCCAGGCTTGTGCCCAGACTGGGAATTGGACTGTGATCTCCTGGTTCATATGTTGATGCTCAACCATTGAGCCACACAGGTTGGCCATTTCTTTTTCTTTCTTTTTAAAAAATATATTTTTTATTGATTTCAGAAAGAAAGGGAGAGGAAGAGATAGATAGAAACATCAATGATGAGAGAATCATTGATTGGCTGGTTCCTGCACTTCCCCTCCTGGGGATCGAGCCCGCAACCCAGGCATGTGCCCTTGATCGGAATTGAACCCGGACCCTTCAGTCCAGAGACCACCGCTCTATCCACTGAGCCAAACCAGCTAGGGCTCTTTTTCAATCTTTCTGTCCCTCTGTGCTGCATTCCAGATAGTTTCTTCAGCTGTATCTTCCACTTCATTTGTTCTTCAGGTGTATCTAGTGTGTCTATTAAGTTTTTAAATTTTAGTAATTTTTTAAAAGCTGTGGCAGAGATTGCTAGTTGTTTCTCAATAGCATTTTATTCTTATTTCAGTAATAGAACTTATTAATTTTAACTGGGTACATGACCATTCACAATAAAGGCTATTTTTTCAATCTGCCCTTGTGCAAGGAATGATCATGTACAAAGTTTTTACCATGGGATATAAGCTAAAGAGGTATGCATAATTTTTAGAAAGTTTTCTTAAAGGTAAGGACATGTTTTTTCCTTCCCTTGTTTATTTCCTCCCTCTATTCAATAAGAAGACTATACTTTCCCACAACATTATGTTGGATCTGGCCATGGGACTTGCTTTGGTTCATGCAATGTGAGCACATAGGGTTTATGGCACAACTGAGCAGAGGCTTCAAATGAGTTTTTGTGCCTTAGCCTCTTGTGTGCTTGCTTTCCACCATGAGGAAAATATAACCCAGGTGACTGTTGCTCCTTTAGTCTGGATCCTTGAATGTGAGACATGTAGAACTGACTTGAATTTGACTTGTATCTAGAGCACAGCGACAGCAGTGGCCTGCCTCTTCTTCCAGCTGTCAATTTCCAACTCAGTGAGAAATAAATATTTGTTGTTTACAAGTCAGAATCTTTGAGGACAATTCCTTTATTTTCTTGCAAGAGAGCAATTCATTTAAAGTTATGTTTTTTTTTATTTTTTTATTCATTATTTAGTTTCATTATTTAGAAAGCTTAGAAAATGCTGTTCACATATATCACATTCACATATACTTTTTTTTTTTTGTATTGTTGTGTGGGCATATGTTTTAAATTCTTTTGGCCATATACCTAGGAGTGGGTTTACCCACACCACCAAGGAGAAATTCTTCAGACACCAGTTGAGTGTCCTAAATTCAACTCAATTCTGACACTATCTGGAGATAGCATCAGATCCCACAGGTTAAGGGTTCAGTCCCACTACATTGCACCTCCCTCCCTTTTCAGATGCCAGTTCCAAGGGCAAGTTGTTACTGGTGCTTCTGACCAATTGGCTACTAATTGGAGGCTCCAATGGTCTCTTCCAACTCAGGATGCCAATCATAAGTCCAGGTTGTACTTCTGAACAACTGACTATAAATCAAAGGTTTCCATGATCCCCTTCTGGGAGCCAATTAATTTGCTATTATGGCTTACAGAACACAAAGAAAAATTTTAATTGCTAGATTACTGGTTTATTACAAAAGTATATAACTAGGAAGGCCAGATGGAAGAGACACATAGGGAAAAGAATGGGAAAAGGGTGCAGAGCTTCCATGACCTCTCCAGGCATACCACTTTCCTCACAGTCCATGTATTCACCAACTTAGAAGCTCTCTGAACACTGTCCTTTTGGGAAAGGGCATGGAATTTTGAAGGAACACAGTTCAGTCCAAAACATTGCCCTTGAAGTACAAAAGATAAAAAAGTCTTACTTGTAAAATATACCTAACATAAAATTTACTGTTTCAACTATTTTAAGTGCACAGTTGTATGGCATTAAGTATATCCACATTGATCTGCAATCATCACCATCATCATCTCTAGAACTTTTTCATTTCCCAAAATCATAGAGACAGAAAATAGAAGGGTGGTTGCCAGAGTGAGGAGTGGGATATTTTTTCATTCCCCTTTTTCTTTCCGTTTAGAAGTTAGGATACAGAGTCAACATTCACATAATTTATTAATATGTTGGACCTAAAAGTTGAATACCAGAAAACAGCATTTTCTAAGCTTTCTATCACAGTAATGAACTATTCAGTCAAATTCTCTTTTTTTCAGATTTCTCTCCCAGAACTTCTATCCTTCCATTCCAATCTAGCCTAGGACTTGGGACTTCTTGAATTAGATTTAGTGATTCCTGAATATTTTGTATTTTCTACTTCAGTTTGTTTGAGTACATCTTTAAGTAACTCTTTTTTAAAAAAGGATATGTGGGAGTGTAGCTTCATGAGTCCCGGCATATCTGAAAATTTTTTCATTCTGCTCTTTTACTTAATGATAATTCAGTAGAAATAGAGTTAAAAAAATTTTTCCCCTAAGAATTTGAAATTCAAGAAATATCTCCTTCAGAAACTTAAAGGTCTCTGTCAATTATCTTCTCACTAGTGGCCCAGTGCACGAAATTCATGCACGGGGGAGGGGGTGTCCCTCAGCCTGGCCTGCACCCTCTCCAATCTGGGACCCCTCAGGAGATGTCCGACTGCTGGTTTAGGCCCGATTCCTGTGGTATTGGGCCTAAACCGGCAGTCGGACATACCTCTCACAATCCGGGACCACTGGCTCCTAACCACTCACCTGCCTGCCTGATCGGCCCTAACCACTCTGCATGCCGGCCTGCTCACCCCCAACTGCCCTCCCCTCCTGGCCTGATCACCCTTAACCTCCTCTGCCTTGGCCCTGCCACCATGGCTTTGTCTGGAAGGACGTCTGGAAGGTCTCCTGGTCTAATTAGCATTATTATCCTTTTATTAGTATAGATAGAGGCCTGGTGCACGGGTGAGGGCCGGCTGGTCTGCCCTGAAGGGGGTCCTGGATCAGGGTGGGGGTCCCCTTGAGGGGGGGCTGGCCTGGGTGAGGGGCTGAGAGCTGTTTGCAGGCTGGCCACACCCCCTTCAGGGTGGGGGTCCCCACTGGGGGGTGTGGCCAGCCTAGGTGAGGGGCTGAGGGTCATTTTCAGGCTGACCACACCCCCTTCAGGGTAGGGGGCCCCGCTGGGGGTCGTGGCTGGCCTGGGCGAGGGGCTGAGGGCCATTTGGGGGCGGTTGTAGGCCAGCCAAGTCCCCGGCTTTGTCCCGAAGGTCTCCCGGCCTAATTAGCATATTAATCTTTTATTAGTATAGATAACTAGTGTTGCTGGTAAGAATTCTAAAGCCATCTTGGTCACGTTTTTTCCTTTTTGGAAATTTAGGATCTTCTCTTTATCTTTAGTTACAATATTTCACAGGGTTGTTTTTTCTGTTTGTGTCCTATACTAGTAGATGCTTTCAGTTCTGGGAAATTTTCTTCCATTATATTTGGGGTAATTTTCTGTACTTTACTTACTTTGTATTCTTTTTCTCTTATAATATTAGTCCTGCTGGTTTGACTATTTCTCTTATATTCTTTTTAAAACATTTACTTATTTATTTTTAAAATATATTTTTATTGGTTTCAGAGAGGAAGGGAGAGGGAGAGAGAGCTAGAAATATCAATGATGAGAGAGAATCATTGATTGGCTGCCTCCTGCACACCCCCTACTGGGGATTGAGCCAGGGCATGTGCCCTTGACCAGAATTGAACCTGGGACCCTTCAGTTTGCAGGCCGATGCTCTATCCACTGACCAAACCGGTCAGAGCAAATTTTTTATTTTTATCATGATGCAATTTCATTACATATCCAAATATTTTTTTAGATACATGTTCAAAAAAAACTAGAAAATAGATTTGGGATATTTTATTTTTGCCTAAAACCACCTAAGTTTATACACATGAGAAATTAAGACTTGTGTTTTTTTATTCCTATCTAAAAAAACATAGAGCTCCTGTGAAATAAGGAACTTTATCAGCAATACAATATTGGCACAGGATAGCATATTACATTCAACCCTCAATTGTCATAGGATGCTGCAAATTTGTGTTTTCTCAATCCAGAGTAAGGGAGCTGATAATGAACATTTTAGTATATTTAATTCTTAATGTCTGTATTGGATAAGTTAGGCATGAATGGATGTGATAGCTGGTTGTTGACATGAGTACTGTATAATATAAAGGGTTTTGTTGCAAATTCTTATATTTTTCTCTTGCAATATGTGTATTCTATTTTCTTTAAATAAATTAAATATACTGTATATATTATATTATATAATGAATAAATTTAATATTAAATTACAATTGCATATTTCTTTTATTTTCTTAAAAATTTCTTTATCTTTTAATGGTTAAGGTAAATTTATAATTTTGTTAATTTCTTATTTCTAATTTCAAGACCTACTTTCTATTCTTGGATTGTTTCTTCATCTGAGTATACTATTCTTGTTTCATAAATGTCATGCCTATGAGCATACTAATTAAACTTCTCTGATGTTTTTGTTTCTTCTGTGGTTACATTTTCTGTTTATCTTCCTCTCTCCCCTCAAGTTGGAGACTTTCTTTAAATATCTAATAATCCTTGATTGTCTGTTCATATTTAAGATGAGGTAGTTGGAATGCTGATTAGGAATGTTGTGAACTTAACAGGGTCTTGTCAACTTGCACAAGTTCACTCTAGGTTGAGTGAGTAGGAAATGAGCTATTGTGCCAGAATGAAGAATGCTTTACTCTTAGTCATTAATGCTCAAACGTTCCTCCCCAGAGATTATGAGAACTCTTGATTTTTAGCCTGGGATAAATGCTTAACTATTGTGCTGTTCCATATACAAGCCTTTATTTAGTTTCCCTGTTTTCAGCTCTGCTTCTCACTCTTGCTGTCTTGTCTCCAAATTTCAGTTTCTCTAAACCACTTCTGGCAGATAGGCCCCTTCCTTGGCTGCAGCACCTTGACATGTACCTATTACACATTATGGTTTCTTCCATTTTGTTTAGTCAGACTAAACTTACTTTTGGTGTGCCAAGCTAAAATAATATTATGGGGCCCCTTCCCATTTTCTATTTTGTATGGGTTTGTATGATTTTTAAATTCCAAGTATTTTAATGGGGTCAGGAAGAAGAGGCAATGACTGCATGTGCTCAGTTAGCCAGCTTTAATAAGTCCTAAAAAGATATCGGGGTCAGAGTAGGAAAGAAAAACAACCAGTGGAATGGCAGAAAAACAACACCCCCCCCCCAAAAAAAAAAGACAAAATTCTGAGTCTGTGATCTTGATAGTATCCCTGTGTATGTATAACTTAGTGTTTAGCATCTTAACTCTCCAGATCCACACATTTTAGGGATATGATGGATCTTAGACATATAGCTCACACCCCATTTTACAGTTAAGAAAAGTAGGGCCTAGAAGTAAAGTGATTTTTCAAGGTAACACAAGTAGAGAGTGGCAGAATGGAAACTAGAAAGATATAATAACTCATTTCTCTTGAAAGACAGTTAAGGGATGGCTTTCCCTGGGTAAACAGACAGATGTTCAAGAAGTGAAATATTTTAGGGTGCTTACTTGGCAGTCTAACATTTGGCAGCCATATGTTGAATGTACTGAAGGGGGCGACTAGACCGCAGGATGAGAAGCTGCAATAATGATCCTGGGAGGGAGGGAACAATTAGAGAGAGCCTGGGCAGAATGAACCAGCAGGATTTGATGAATGAATGAATGTGAATACTGAGGAGAGACGGGAAAATGTTAGTCGCACTATGAGGCAGTGTAAACTGGTTAATGGTGGTAGGGGAGAGTAAGTAGGGGTAAAATGAAAATTCAACTTTCAAGGGTATTTTAAATATGTTAATAAATACGAGAAGGCTGGGAATAAATATAATTCACATCACTCTTACATTCTTGGTGTAGAGATACATCTTTACATTAGTGGATGCCGTCACCCCCTTTGCACGGCTCCAAAAAAGAAACGCGACTGCGACGCCGCACAGGAACACTGGGCTGCGTGAAATACGGCCCAAGCGTCCGGGAGCCTCGCCTCGCTCCGGTTCGGACTCAGGAAGACCACGTAGCACGGTACCTGGCACACCGCAGGGACAGCACGTGGACATTAATTCCCGCCCGCGCTCTTCTCTTCCGTCACAAGCACTACAGCCAAACGACCTGCACCGGCCTGGCTCTCCCGCGACACCTACGTTCTTCCCCCAGGGCTGGGTCTCAGGCCCAGATCATATTACCACCTCGGGAGCCATATTTAGCAAGAACTACGGGTGGAGTGAAAGCTTTCCTCGGACAAAGGGTGCCTTGCGGCCGTGAGCGCACCGCCAGTCCTGAGAGCTACTCCGCTCGGCGGCGGCCGAGTAACGGGCCCTGCCACCGCAGGGGTGGGGCGGCTCCAAGGTTGGGAAGGCTGCGTCCCGCTCTCCGGGGCCCGGCCGGTCCACTTCCTACGGGAAGCAGGAGGAGACACACGCCGCCTTTCCTCGCTCCCACCTACGAGGTGGCGCCGGCTCTGCGCCCCCGTGGCCGCAGGGGCCGCGCGTGGGCGTGTGTGCGTGTGGACGCCCCGCGCCCGTGACTCAGCTTCCCGCGGAGCCACCGCGGGAGCCTGAGTCCCCCTCGCCCCCGGCCCCTAACCCGCCTTTCCCCGGAAGGCGACGGAGGCCTGCAGGTTGCAGAGTGGCGGCCCCCGGAGGGCGCGGGGCAGCGAGGTGGCTCCGCTGAGGGCGGAGCTCGCGCGGCGGCCAGCTGGGGGCGGGGCTAGGTGGCTCGCGCTGGGCGGGGCGGTGACGTCGGCGGGCGCCCGGGGCCGCGCTGTGGCTGTGGCTGTGGCTGAGGCGGCGGCGGTGGCGGCGCCGGGGCGGCGGCAGCAGCAGCAGCAGCAGCAGCAACAGCGGCAACCCTAAGCCGGTGAGACGGCTGCCGTGGGGGCAGCTCGGAAGTCGGGCGGGACCTAGAGCTTCCCGGTTGTCGCTGGCCCCGAGGCTTTGCCTTTTCTTACCCAGCTTCTTCCTCCGGGCCCTGGCTAGGGCAGGGCAGCGCGCCCCCCGGGGAGGGGCGGAGCTGTAGGTGAGGCTTCAGTGCCCCCCTCCCCTTCTGGTCCCCGCCTGGGGGATCGGGAAGTCCGGGGAGGGGCGGACCCCACCCCACCGCACCCCCAACCCATCTCAGCCCACCTTAACCCACCTCAGCCCACCGGCGGGCTCCACCCAGCCCAGCCCAGGGTTGGGCGGGAGCGGGGGCCGATGTACGGGAACCCGGGGCCGGCGGGGTGGGAGGCAGGAGCTCTGGGCGCTTGGAGGACCGAGGTTGGGAGGTTTGTGAGACGCGATGTTGCGGGCGAGGTAGAGAAATTGGGGAGCCGTGCGGAGGTTGGGGTGCGGTCAGGGTAGATCTGTGGTTTTGGGTGATGGATGTAAAATGTTGAAGAAGATAAGGATCCCTTTTTTTTTTTCCTTCTGGGAAATTGTAAGAGGGGAGGTGAACGGTTGTATTTCAAAAGGAAGATGAGCTGTGGATGCTACCTTTGAGGCAGCTGGAGGAGCCATGGCACTAGGTCTCACATGCTTGCTTTAGGGTTTTGGTTATTTTCCCTTTTTTTCCCTCCTGGCAGAGTGGGTCCGAGGGTCGGGGAGGGAAGAGAATTCCTCTGCGTTGGCTCGGGATGGGTACATTGTGAGCGTGGATGGGTTTGAAGTTTTACACTCTTCAAGAAGAGTGAGGTCTTGGGTTAAGATCATTTCATTCAGGTAGCAATATTAGGGAAATAGGTCTCATTACACTTAAGATCCTTAAAGATGTTACCTTCCAGTCTTTTTCCTTTGCCGAAAAGATCTCTTTTTACCACCTCATTTACAAGCTCTATCCCGGCCCCTTAAGAGAAGGCCTGAGAATCAGATGGTTGCTTTGGAAGACACGTTGTTGGGTACAAAAATAGTTGCAGGTGGTTGTGGTTGACTGCTTTGGGTGGATAAAATGAACGCTTTGATCAGTTCTCTCGGAGCTAATTATATGAAAAATACTTAAATGTTTTAAGCACATCTACCCTTTACAGCTTGTTTTACAGTAGACCTTGACATTAGACATTTTGTGTTCAACACAATTATTTTTACTTCTCAGTTGCAGATTTCTTTATTAGACACTTTCAAAATAAAGCGGAATAATTTTTCTTTTTCGGTAAACCTTCTCAATTTCTGAGAAATGTTCTTGGAATCAAGTGCTTTAAAAACGCCCTTTAATAACATATTAGGGGCATGTGTCAGTTCATAGGGAGCTATTTCTAAGAGTAAACAGTATTCAATGTTCTTCACATCATTGTTTCACAACTTAGCACATTAAATCAAAATCTTCTTTTATGGATTCCTGCACCCTGTGAGGTTACAGTATTCACTGAACCTATTAACTATCTGTCAGGTAAGCTGTTTCTTGCTCAGAAACAGGTCCTTTGATGGACATGTATTATATGATGGATGGAAGTAGGCATGGCTCTCAATAATTCATTTATGGAGGAAGAGAAACCGTCATGAAATGGAAGTTAAGCAGTGACTTTCCCAAGGCTTACTCAATTTATTTGGGAACATAGCCAGAGAAATGCTTTCATGTAACCCAAGAGAGAAATATATAGATGTCAGTGTCAGTAGTTGCAGATCATTGCCTTTTTTAGCATGCTTACTTAATGAGCAGACTATTATCTTCTAGCAAATACTTCTGCTTGAAGAGACTTATAGGAAACAGAGGATATAATAGCTATTAAGAGAGAAAGGGTGTGGTCTAATTGTAATTATAAATAAAATACTTAATTAACTGTGTTTAGACAAATTAAATTGTAAGTTGGTAGAATGAATAGTTTTGATTTTGGATTAGTTAATTAGAAGGAAAAGTTAAAATTCACATAACTAGTTTTGGGTTTTAAACTATACTTTGATTTAATTGGATACACATGGGGACAAATGTGAAGCTTCCAGGTGCAACTCTCTATATATTGCTAAACAGTCATTTGCATGGCCGACAGTGAGATGTGATTCTTCTCCTTGTGGGAATGAAACCATATGATTTGGGGACAGTGTAAAGGTAGAAGTGATCTGTGTCTCGTTAGATTTTCTTATACCTGAAAAAAACCAAAACCCTACATTTAAAAACATGCAATTTATTGGGGTGACATTGGTTAATAAAATTACATAGGTTTCAGGTGCTCAATTCTATAATATATCATCTATATATTGTATTGTGTGTTCACCACCCCAAGTGAAGTCTCCTCCCATCACCATTTATCCCCTAATATTCCTCTTCTACCTCTCCGCACCCCCCTTTCTTTCAGGTAATCAAAGACAACATACTGTTGTCTCTGTGATTTTTTTTTTTTTATCCCTTCACCTTTTTCTCCCAGCCCCACAACCCTTCTCTCCTCTGACAGCTGTCAGTCTGTTCTCTATCTATGACTGTTTTTATTTTGTTGGTTAGTTCATTAGATTCCACATATGAATGAAATCATATGGTACTTGTCTTTCTCTGACTGGCTTATTTCACTTAGCATAATGCTCTCCAGGTCCATCTATGCTGTTGCAAAGGGGAAGAATTCCTTCTTTCTTACGGCCAAGTAGTATTCCATTGTGTAGATGTAGCACAACTTTTTAATCCACTCATCTACGGATGGGCCCTTTGGGCTGCTTCCAAATCTTGGCTAAACACTGTAAATAACACTGAAGTGAACATAAGCATGCATATGTTCTTTCAAACTAGTAAAACCTCTGCATTTTATATTTCAAGAAATATCACTTGCTGGGCATTACTGCAATATCTTTGTTGAATCTGCTGAAGTGTTATTTTTTTCCCATTACTAAAGTCAGACAAGTATGTCAGTCTGTTAATTAAACATTAATACTGGAAACAAAATAAAGTGAAGGTTCTCATAGCAACAGCTGCTCTTTTTCTACACTACATTTATGATTTTAGAAGTAGCATAAGGCCTATTAAATGTGTATTTTACACATACTGTATCAAAAACATTGGTGGAGAAAGACCAGATAATGAAATATTTTGGTTAATCAATAATTAGTACATCAATTATCAATTTTCAGAGAAATATAATGTAATAAAGTAAACAAAATATAGGCTATGTGAAATAATTTATTTCTATGGATCTTCAATACACCTTTAGTATGTCTTGGGGCATTGTTTTATTCATTTATTCACTTAACAGTTATTATTGAGTATGGTTCTGGGTAGTGAATAAGCTGACAAAAATCCCTGCCTTCATGTCTCTTACTAGGTGTATTGGTTAATAATAGCGGATTTTGTAATCAAAGAAAACACAATAATTTCAAGAGAAACATCGAAAGTGCTTTATTCAAAGTAATGTCCATTGCTAGATACACATTTCCCCATCTTTCAGGTAATTTGTGGATACCGTCCCAATGGAACTTTTCTTGTTTTGAGGCAAACCATTCAGAGACCCAATTTTCCACTTCTTCATACGTTTTGCAGTGCTGCTCAGAAAGTGCGTGTGCCATCGATCAGAACAAGTGGTAATCTGAAGGAGCAAGTTCTGGTGAATACAGCGGGTGGGTTAATACTTCCCAGGCAAGATCTTTTAACGTGTCTTTAACTGGTTTTGAAGTGTGTGATGGTGCGTCATCATGAAGCAAAATTACTTTGCCGTGTCTTCTGGAATATTCTGGTTGTTTCATGATCAAAGCGCGGTTCAAATTGATTATTTGTTGTCGGTAGTGATCAGTATTAATGGTTTCACCTGGTTTTAGAAGCGCATAATACACCACACCTTCCTGATCCCACCAAACGCAGAGCATTGTCTTCTTTCCGAAGCGATTTGGCCTTGCAGTCGATGTTGATGGTTGACCTGGATCAACCCATGATTTTGTGCGTTTGGGATTCTCAGAATAAATCCACTTTTCATTGCCAGTCACATTTCGATGCAAAAAAGACTTTCTTTCATGCCGTTGAAGCAACATTTTACTGATGACTTTTTGGTTTTCCATTTGTCTTTCGTTCAGTTGATGTGGCACCCATTTCCTTCCTTTAAAATCTTTCCCATTGCTTGTAAATGATTGGAAATTGCTGAGCAATGTTTAATCTTTCTGCAAGTTGCTTTTGAGTTTGACACGCATCTTCATCCAATAATGCTTGTAATTGTTGGTCTTCAAACTTTTTCAGTTGACCTGGACGTCTTTGTCTTTCACACCAAAATCATCACTTTTAAAACGTTTAAACCAGCGTTCACAAGTATCTTGAGATGGAGCATGTTCACCATAAGCTTCCTGAAGTATTCAGCAGCACTTTTCTTCAAAATAAAATAATGAATTAAAACTTCCGGCAAATGCTCTTTTTTTGGGCACGAAATTTGACACTTTTAAGCGTAAAAATATCTATGATATTAACGCCTTCAGCAAATTTCACATATGAAGTTTTGAAGCTTGTTGTCAAGACAACAAAATAGCGTACATATCAAATCGCATATATATCAACATATGTGTAACTCCATCTATTGAAAAAAATCTGCATTATTAACCGGCACACCTAGTATCTTCTAGATGTCTTTGGGGAAATGAGGAATGCAGCAAAGGGAATTGATAAGAGGCATTGAGTTAGAAAACCAGAGGAGTGTGATGTACTAGAAATGAAGGAAAGGAAGTTTTCAAGGAGGAGGGAATGATAACTCATTGTTTAAAGATGAGTCAGGGTGTTGGATAAGAGATTCTGCTTGATTATAGTGTCTATACTACAGAAATGACTAAATGCTTTTTAGTGTGAAATGAGACAAATGTTCCTGGATTGGTTAAAAAAAATCATATATATTTTATTCTTTTTTAAAAATATTTTATTGATTTTTTACAGAGAGGAAGAGAGAGGGATAGAGAGTTAGAAACATTGATGAGAGAGAAACATCGATCAGCTGCCTCTTGCACACCCCCTACTGGGGATGTGCCCGCAACCAAGGTACATGCCCTTGACCGGAATCGAACCTGGGACCCTTGAGTCCGAAGGCTGACGCTCTATCCACTGAGCCAAACCGGTTTCGGCTATATTTTATTCTTTATTCTCAGAATAAAATAGGTAGCCTGGGAGTATATACTTTTACTGCACTAAGGAGAGACTTTGTTGTTATTAATCTTATATGTACTTATTTTTAAAAAAATAGGTAATACATGTTCCAAATCAGAAGGTATAAATGAGTACACAGGGAAAAGTAAGTCTTTCCTGTCCCATCCAGTTATTCCTGAAGATTATTTCTATTTCCAATTTATTGTTTTTCCTAACCAGTGAAATTTTGTACAATAATATGGCATTTAACTATTTTAAAATTGCATAAATATAACAAGTATTTTATCAAGTTTTTTTGTAGGCTTAATATTTGTTTTCATGATTTAAGGCTAGCTGCAGAGTTTTTGTTTTATAACTTTGCTTTATAGCTTTATTGAGAGATAATTTACATATCACACAATTCACCTCTTTAAAGTGTACAATTCAATTTTGTTTGTGCAACCATCATGACAGTCAATTTTAGAACATGTTTATCTCCCTGTTCTTTAGCAGTTACCTCTTGACCTTTGGTTTTTACTTATTGTTTTGTATATTATGTGGGAAGCATGTTTGTGAAATACTTTGTTACCAACACCTGGCAATGAAGCCATTTAGTGCATTTTTAACATTCTGTGATTGAATAAGAAGTATAGGTTTGTGTAAAAGTCTAATTAGATAATGTTTTATTTGGTTGAGTGAATACTTGTGAAATGATTTGATTATCTAAGTGTCTTGTTTTCATTATTCCTTTATTTATCATCTGTTTATTAAGTACCCTTTGTGTTCCAAGTCCAGGGCTAAGCCGGATGGATTCCATGATAAATAAGGGTCAGGGTTCCTTATTCTTAAGAAGTTTCATACTAGTGGGAGAAGAGGAAAACTTAACTGGAGTTTGTGATCTTCAGTTGGTGACATACAGAGTTTTCTATATCAGCTCATGGGATGGATCCCTAAACTGGTTTGTGGGAAGATCTAAGATGAAACCTAAGGATAAGTAGAATTTTGCCAAATGAAAAGGATGTAAGCAGAAGGAACAGCATATGCAGAACCTGAAGGCAAGAAAGCTATAGGGCAGATTAGGGGGTCTAAAAAGTACTTTGAAATGTCAAGTGCTAGTATGAGGTGTTGGTATCATCCCTTTTTGTTAAAAAGTGTGTTGTCTAAAAAGGCAAAATAATTACATTAGTTTTTTAAAAGATTTTTCGAGAGAGAGGAAGAAACATCGATGTGAGCAAGACTTTGATCGGCTGCCTCCTGCACACCCCATACCTGGGATAGAGCCTGTCCTGACTGGAAATCGAACTGGCAATCTTTCAGTGCAAGGGATGACACCCAACGAATTGAGCTACACTGGCCAGGGCAATAATTACATTATTAATCTGCTGAAACTCTATATGGATTGCTGTCATTTTCTAGCTGTGACAGCAATCTGTAGAGACTTTATTGTGTATATTTTTGAGTGAGTTACTTTATTGTCAGTTAAATTTCTCAGTTAATTTTCTCATCCATAAAAATGGGAATTTTCTGTTATAAAATGAGAATATGATTGTTCTGAAGAATAAAGCAGGTGGTACTCATAAAGCTTTCCTTTTTTAAATTCTCACCTGAGGATAATTTTTCCATTGATTTTTTGTTTTTTTTAAGAGAGTAAAAAGGATGGAGGGGGGAGGGAGGAAGGAAAGGAGAGAGAGAGAGAGAGGGAGAGAGACAGAGACACAGACACAGAGACAGAGACAGATAGACATTGATGTGAGAGAGACACATTGATTTGTTACATCCCCTCCTGACCCCCCGCCCACACACGAGCCCCAACCTGGGCAGGGATGGAATCGGCAACCTTGTATGAGCCCTTGGCTGGGAATCGAACCTGTGACCCTTTGGTGCCTCATAAAGCTTTTAATAAAGTGCATGGAACATAGTAGGTACTCAATAAAAATTAACTGCTCTTATGATGCCGATTGGGTGGTATTGATGGTGATTATGGTGATGGTGTTGATGGAATGGAATTTTTCAGTGTATTGTAGAGTCCCAGAGAGTTTTCCGGAGACTAGAAAATGACACCTATCACTTTAAGTTTTTTTCTGGGACGAAGGAGGTGAATGCCAAAAACGTTAGACCAGCACTCTCCAATAGAACTTTCTGTGATGATAGAAATGTTCTTTATCTTCACTATTCAATATAGTAGCCACTTGTCACATGTGTCTATTGAGCTATGGCTAGTGTGACTGAGAAACTGAATTTTTAATTTTATTGAAATTGATTTAAACAGGCTTTGTGACTATGTTGGGCAGCACAATTACACATTTATAGATCAATGAATCTAATATTGAACTCTAGCAATATTTTAGAATAGATTATTTAAAAGGTAAGGGAAATAGTGATCACTAGGATTCAGCATGTAATTCTAGTTTCCTAGGATTGACTTGGTTCCTAGACTGATAAATAAAGGAAATGTAGTTGTAATGTATCTAGACTTTAGCTGGATCTTTTCACCTGTCTTTGTGGAAAATATGAAAAAATATGTCCTAGATTTCATGAGAACAGGGATTATCTGTCATGTGTTCTCTCCTGAGCAAATAATAGATACTTACTAAATATTCGATGAATGAACAGATAATAATACAACTAAGTGACTTCACAACTGGTTGTAAATGGCTATACCCAGAGATTAGAGCGTTTCTTACTGAGGATGATGGGTTTGAGGAACTGGTGTTAGATGACTCATCCATATGTGTATTGAAAGGACCCAGGAAAGATGGCATAGAAGATAGTGGCAATGTGAACTAGTTGCCAGCATATCTTCACTGAGTGTGGAGGATGTCCAGGTGGTTATTAGCTCATAGTAGAGGTAGAGGTAGAAGACTGTTGCTGAATAGCATGAGAATCAGAGTAACAAGGATTTTACATGAGGGTTAAGGAATGATGGTCTGGAGTTGGCATTGGAAGAAAGATGGGTACCAGCCTAATTTTCCAATGCTTGGTGTGGAATATGAGAGACTTGATAGCCTCCACTGGAAAGGGCTGCATTGAAAGGTGTCCTGGGAAAGCCAGTTTTCAGTTAAGGCAGAGAGGTAGTGAGAACTTTTAGAGGAGTTTCTTGATAATGAAGTTCCTTGAGAGTGTATTTTTCTACCCTATTGGCTTCTTATCACTTAAACTTTAGAAAGTCTCTTGTCTTTACAAAAAGCTCTTCTCCAACTTCATACTTTCTCTAATACTTCCTCTAAGTTGTTTTCTACATTACTGCCAAATCATTTTGAAAGAATTTTCTACATTTGCTAGACATCTCCATTTCTTCACCTGCAATTTTCTTCTCAACCTATTTCTGTCTTGTTTCTGTCTCCAGTTTCACTGAAAACTTTTGCTGTGGTTACTAACAGTTGTCTATTGCTATGCAACAAATTACTCCCGAACTTAACTTAAAAACAGCGAACATTTATTATTTCATAGTTCTGAGGGTCAGGCATCATCGGGATGTGGTGTGTCTGATTCAGGCTGATTAAGGCTGCAATCAAATTGACTGGGACTGTAGTCACCTCAAAGGTGACTTGGGGAGAGTCTGCTTCTAAGCTCACTCATGTGGCTCTTGACAGGTTTGAGGTCCTTGTTGTCTGTTTGCTTGAGAAATCAGTCTCTTTGCCATTTGGATTTCTGCATAGGATTTCTGCATAGGATTACGTGGCACTTTGCTTCTCCCAGGTTGAGAACTCTATGGAGGAGGTTGGGAGGGGAGATAATAAGCAGAGTGTTTTTGTAACCTAATCTAGGAAGTGACATTCTATCACTTTTGCTGTATTCTGTTCGTTAGAAGGGAGTTACTAGAAGGGAGTTACACATAAGGTGACGGGGAAGGAGGATCCCACAAGAGCATGAATACTAGGAGGCAAAGATCATTCAGAACCATTTTCAAGATAGTCTACTATAGCAGCTTTTGACACAGTTGATTTCTCCTTCCTTTGTAAAACTCTCACTTCTTTTGGGGTCTTCAGATTATGTTTCAGGTTTTCTTCTTGGGTCTCTGGGTCTCTGGGTCACTTTGTCAGTCACCATTGTTGAACCTTTTTCTACCTAGTCATTAATTGTTTGATTTTTCTGTGGGTGATTCATCTCCTATATTTAATTTTTCATCTGTATGTTGAATATTCGTTTTTTTCTGTCTTTAGCTTTTACCTCTCTTCTGAGTCTAAGGATCAACTAGGAGGCAGTGGCCTTATCCCCTTAAAGTCTGAAAAGGAAAGTAGTGACAGTAGAGATAGAGAAGCATACAGAATTGAAAGCTTTAAAGAACATAAGACTGGGTAATTCAGTATCTGTGTGTGTGTGTGTGTGTGTGTGTGTGTATATGTGTGTGTATGTATGTGTGTGTGTTTGTGTTTCTATGGGGGAAAGGACAGTTGATGGAGATGGAGGAGACTAAGTTGACTCCCAGACTTTCATATGGAAAAGGTAGGCTAGAAGCAATGTTGTTTAATATAGTATTCTGTAGCTATATATGGCTATTTAAATTTATACTAATTTAAATGAAATAAGGTTTAAAACTCGTTCCTCAGTTGCATTAGCAATATTGCGTGTTCTCAATAGCCAGATGGAACTAGTGGTCTCTGTATTGGACAATGCAGATATACAACATTTCCATTGTCACAGAAAATTCTGTTGCACAACACTGGTCTGCAGTTTTTTAAAGAATATATTTGTATTGATTTCAGAGAGGAAGGGAAAGGGGGAGAGAGAGAGAAACATCAATGATGAGAGAGAATCATTGATCAGCTGCCTCCTGCACATCCCACACTGGGGATCGAGCCTGCAACTCAGGCATGTGCCCTGACCGGAAATCATAGGTTGACACTCAACCACTGAACCATACCGTCCTGGTTCATAGGTTGACACTCAACCACTGAACCACACCGTCCAGCCTGGTCTGCAGTTTTTTGTACCTACTACCTTTCCCCCAGAGAATAGTCAAAATAATAGATGGTATTCTCCAGTTTCCCAAGAACTCTGGCTCCACAATAGCCTAAGGGATTCTGTGAGTCAGACAAATCACCACTACCACCACCCAGTCATCATCAGATGTAGAACACTTCCATAATCAGAGAAGGTTCTATTGGACAGCACTGAGCTAGAGGGATGGTGATGCCATTCATTGAGCTATTAATGGCTATGGTGGGGGCAACAGGAACCTCTAGAAAGTATTGTCCAATAGAAACATAATATGAGCCACATATGTAATTAAAAATTTCATGACCACATTATAGAGTAAAAAGAAACTATTAGATTTTATAATTTTACTAGGGGCCTGGTACACGAAGATGCATGTATGGGGGGTGGGTCCCTCAGCCCAACCTGCACCCTCTCCAATCTGGGAGCCTTCAGGGGAGCCCTCTCCAATCCGGGAGTTTCTGTCTGTCTTTGCAATCATATGAGCGAATTGTCTGAGACCCCAACCCAGTTTGGTTTGTTGCTCACAGAATAATAGAGGCATTTTTTTCTTTGCTTCATTGGTGGAGATTTCCTGGAAGTTTTAGGATATCTTCCCTTTAATTTTTCCTAGACACTCTGACTTTACTTATGTCTCTCACCTTTGCTTTCCCTTCATCCCCCACTGCAACAGTAACCTGCTCCAGGCTCACTTTGCTCTAGTGTCTAGGACAGTGGTCGGCAAACTGCGGCTCGCGAACCACATGTGGCTCTATGGCTCCTTGAGTGTGGTGGCTCTTCCACAAAATACCATGTGTGGGCGCACACGTACAGTGCGATTGAAACTTCATGGCCCATGTGTAGAAGTCGGTTTTCAGCTCTCAAAAGAAATTTCAATTGTTGTACTGTTGATATTTGGCTCTGTTGACTAATGAGTTTGCCGACCACTGGTCTAGGACCGTGGTCGGCAAACTGCAGCTTGCAAGCCACATGTGGCTCTTTGGCTCCTTGAGTGTGGCTCTTCCACAAAATACCACGGCCTGGGCGAGTCTATTTTGAAGAAGTGGCATTAGAAGAAGTTTAAGTTTAAAAAATTTGGCTCTCAAAAGAAATTTCAATCGTTGTATTGTTGATATTTGGCTCTGTTGACTAATGAGTTTGCCGACCACTGGTGTAGGAGATCCGTCTGCCACCAGAACTACAATTCCCAGCATTCCTGGTGCTCCCCCGCATTCTGGGCTTCCGCTTCTGGTCCCAGGGCTGCCACCAGAACTACTATTTCCAGAATTCCTGGTGCTCCCCACACTCTTGGTTTTCCCTTCCTGCTGTCTTCCTCCCATGGCCTCCCACTCTGCCAAGTCCTCCAAGCTGCCAGCTCTCCCTCTCTGCTCTCCATCTGGCAGCTTTGTGAGCCAACTTTCCTAAGCCGCTCCACTCTCCACCGGCTCTCCCGCTCTGCTCTCTGCCCAGCGCCTGTGTATGCAAATTAACCTGCCATCTTTGTCGGGTTAATTTGCATACTCCTGATTGGTTGGTGAGCGTAGCGGGGGTACGGTCAATTTACATGTTTCTTTTTTATTATATAGGATAATGTATTTTATTTAACCTAAAACATCCAAAATATCATTTTAACAGGTTGAAACATATTTAAAAAATTACTAATGGGCAATTTTACATTCATTTTTCTTTTTTTAAAATTAAATTTTTATTGTTGAAAGTATTACATATGTCCCTCTTTCCCCCCTTTTACCCTTTCTAGCTCGCCCCCATCCGCTGCCCCAGGCCTTTGCCACCCTATTGTCTGTGTTCATGAGTTATGTATATATGCATACAAGTTTTTTGGTACTTTATTTTTTCAAAGTAAGTCTTTGAAAACAATTGTACACTTTTACAGCATATCTTAATTCAGATGCTAGGTTTTTCTCAGAAATAATTGATTTGTATTTAGATTCATAAAATTTGCTGTTGAAAAAGTAGATTCACATACCCATTTAATTCCAGATGTGATTAAAAGTATTCCAGTAACTGAATTATGTATCAGTTTTTAAATTTAACTTTTTAAAAAAATTATAGTCGATATTCAATATTATTTTAGTTTTCAGGTGTACAGCATAGTGGTTGGATAGTTATATAACTTAGGAAGTGGTCCCCTGTTAAGTCTAATACCCCGCCTGACACTATACATAGTTATTAAAATATTATTCACTATATTCCCTATACTGTACTTTGCATCCCCCTGACTGTTTTGTAACTGCCAATTTGTATTTCTTCTTTTTCTTTAAATATATTTTTATTGACTTCTGAGAGGAAGTGAGAGGAAGAGAGAGAGAGAAACATCAATGAGAGAGAATCATTGATGCCCCCTATTGGGGATCGAGCCCTCACCCCAGGCATGTGCCACGACCAGGAACTGAACTGTAACCTCCTGGTTCATAGGTGGATGCTGAACCAGTGAGCCACACTGGCCGGGCCAATTTGTACTTCTTAATACTCTTAATACCGTCACCCTTTTCACCCAGTGCCCCCCAAGCTCCCTCCCACATGATAACCATCAATTTGTTCTCTGTACCTGTGAGTTTGTTTGTTCATTTGTTTTTATTTTTTATATTCCACATATAAGTGAAATCAAATCTGTTTTTCTCTGCCTGACTTATTACACTTACCATAATACCCTCTAGGTCCATCCATGTTATTGCAAATAGTAAGATTTTATTCTTTCTTTATGACCGAGTAATATTTCATTTTATATATGCACCACATCTTCTTTTTCCATATGTATGTTTGGATATACACAGAAATTATTTGGATATAATAATTTCTGAAAGAGCAGATGAAGCCAAATTTTCCCTTGCATGTATACTTCTTTTCTTTCTTTGTAAATCGTTTTAACAGTGAGCATTATTATTTTCACACACATACACATACACACACACACACACAAAGTCACTGTAAACTAAGAGCTTAAATAAAGACTTCAACCATCTACCACTATTATATGGTAACTAGAGGCCTGACGCACGAAGATTCGTGAAAGAATAAGCCTTCCTTCTGCTGGCTGCTGGCACCCGGGACCCGGGCCTTCACTTTGGCCGCCACCTTCTGCCTTCGCTCCGGCCCGGAGCCGCCTTCTGCCTTCGCGCGCTGCCCAGAGGCCTGGAGCAGCCAGGGTGGGGCGGAATGCCTGCGTCGTCGCCATGGCGACGATGCAAGCGTCCTGGCTTGGCCGCCGCCATCTTTGTCACATCAATTTGCATATTCCCTCCTTATTGGCTGTGGGCGCTGCCATCTTTGTTGCAAAGTGATGGTCAATTTGCATATTTCATCTTTATTAGATAGGATCAGAGGCCCAGTGCACGAAATTCATGCAAGAGTAGGCCTTCCTTCCCCCAGCTGCTGGCACCGGCTTCCCTCTGGCACCCGTGATCCAGGCTTCCCTCCAGCCACCAGCAGGCACCCAGGACCCAACTTCCCTCCGGCCGGCACCCAGGACCTGGGCTTCCCTCAAAGCCCTGGCTTCATCCAGAAGGACGTCCGGTCTAATTAGCATATTATGTTTTTATTACTATAGATTATTGGGCTAGGTCCTAGGCTGATAAGCTCTTTGTGAGTAGCAGGAGGTTGAGGGGGAGCAGAGGGAGGACCTCTACAGATTAAAGAAAGAAAGCACAGATGTCTCTGCTTCCACCCTCAGCATGTAGCATATCAGATTTCTAACACCAGGCATTCAGATTATATGACCTTAATCTGTTGTTCCTAGAAAAATTACAGAACCATGTAGCTAAAGCAGCACTGTTTTGATGGCAGACCTACCAAAAAGAGCACCTCTTTTTGGAGCAGCAACGACACTTAAAACACCTGTCAATTGCCATTTCATTCTTTTTTATGGAAGGGTGAGAAGGTGAGTAACTCAGTTACAATCAAGTTAATTATGGTTTTTAGTAATTCTTTTTTTTTAAAAAATATTTTATTAATTTTTCACAGAGAGGAAGGGAGAGGAACAGAGTTAGAAACATCGATGAGAGAGAAACATCGATCAGCTGCCTCCTGCACGCCCCCTACTGGGGATATGCCCGCAACCAAGGCACATGCCCCGGACCGGAATCAAACCCGGGACCCTTGAGTCCGCAGGCTGACGCTCTATCCACTGAGCCAAACCGGTCTCGGCGGTTTTTAGTAATTCTTATCATTCAGTTAATCAAGTTAATTGTAAGGATTCAGCGTGAGTTTGCAGCATGACAAATGTCTTGTCAAGCAGACACTTAGAAGCAAATACTAGCTTTTTAATCATGGATGTTCTCGACTTATATCAGCAGTCTGTGGCACTTAGTTCTAGGTTGTGTAGCCTTTCCCAATGACTCCTGTCCTCAGTGATACCCTGATTTTTTAAAATCCTAAAATATTAAAAATTGTTTGTATTATAGTTATATTTTCATTTTATATCCACATCTCATCATTATGATCAGTTTAACACAAAGTTAAAAAAATCCTACCAGACTGATCAAACTGAATGAACCAAACACACATGTTCATAAGCCCATATCCACAAACTTGAATTCCAAATATATTTGAAAACCCCCAAATTTTGTAACTAATTTGGTGGCAAAACCACACCTGAACTAATGCAGAAATACCAATATGTTTGATGAAGGAGTTGGGAGGCACCCCCCCCCCCCCCCCGCGCCAACCTTGCTTGGAAAGTTAGATAATATGTATATAGTATATGCATCATTATATCGCCTTTCTTATATTTGAGAAATTCTGAATTCTGGCCAAAAAGATCTTGGATATAGACCGGTATTATTGGAGAAAATTAGACATCCACTTCATTATAAAGACATCTATAATTAGGAAGAACCACACAAGGAGTTTTTGATTCTATAATATTTTATTTAAGCTAGGTGGTGAGTACACAGGTAATAATTAAACAATTCTTTTTGAATGTATGAAACATTCCCTAAATTTTAAAATAGTAAGTGAAAACTTGTAGGTACACAATGTTTTATTTTCTTCCTTAAAATAATAAAATCATGTGAATTCAAAGTATTTATTTTCTTTCTTAAAATAATAAAAGCATTTGGGAAGCAGCAAGTTTGAAATGGTTAAACGTCTTAAAAACATTTATATTTTTGATCCAATAATTCTATAAACAGGAAACCAGTATACTGAAATGATCCAAAATATAGAAAAAAACAGCTACATTATGAATTAGGACATACCAGCTTTAATAGTATAATGCAACTGAGAAATGCTTAAGTGAAATCTTTATGATTTAACATGTCGCCTACAAAAATATATTTACAACCAATGTCTGACAAAAAATGTTTATAATACAGTAAATGAAAGTGGATATAGATTTAACATACTCTTGACTTTGCAAATATACATATAGGAAAAGAATGGGAGGAAATGTGTTTATTTTCTTCTTAAAACTTGTCAAAATTTTCCAAATGGATATATGATTTTTTTTTTTCAAAAGAAAAATGTTTAAAAGATTTAAACAGAAACAAAAGAGAAAAGCCACTGTAATTTAAGGTGAGCATTTCTTCCTTTTGGACCTGGTCTCAAAATCATTCTCAACACAGCACTTCCACCTGCCACCACCAAATGTACTTGGCACATAATATCACACCTATTTGTTGGTCCTAAAGGCATCAATATTTTCATAATTTGCAATAATACAGATGTAAAATGCATAATGTTATTTTTGACCTCAGTGAGCATATGGGAAATATTGTGAAGACAGCAAGATTTCCCACCACACACTAGGTGTATAATGCATAGGGGTCAGGAGGTGAGGGGCGGAAGCATTATAATTATTTCTTGTATCCTCCAAAACATTTGAGGAATGGCAGATTGCCGGGTAGAATAGGCAAGATGGGACTTGAGAAAAAGGCTCAGAAAAAGAATTTGCAGAGCCATTAAAAATCATAATTTCTTTCTCATTGATCGTGAATCTATTATTTTCCTACTTGTTACCATGCTTCTCAAAATAAAGTCTACCAAGGATTTTTTAAAACCATAACTCTTTACATGGATATACCCAAACTCCTTGTGTAGCTCTGTCCTGACCAGGAATTGAACTGTGACCTCCTGGTTCATAGATTGATGCTCAACCACTGAGCCATGCTGTGGCAGTTCTTTCTCTTTTATCTGGTACAACTAATACAATAATTGAACATCGTTGCATGTATATTCTTGAACTTGTGAAATATGTCTTATAGAGGATAACTTTAAAAGTGAGATTTCTAGGTTAGAGGGGTTTGCACATTTAAAATTTATTTGATAGATTCTGTCAAACTGTACTTGAGTGGAATTACAATTGTTAATCTTTTCGTAGAGTGCCTAAGGTAGGAGCATATTTCTTGCTCCTAGTGACATTTATAACCCTTTAAAATGAACAGAATCTTTAAAAATGTTGAAATACAGTGTTTTAAAATATTCAACTCATTTTTTGATAATAAGTGCTAATTAGTATTAGTATAACCCATCACAGCATGTAGGACTAGTAATTTTGAGATTTAGGTCAGAATTTCACATATAATGCTTTAAATCGCTAATGGCTGATGTATTATGTTTTTAGTTAACCTTATGAATATGTCATAGTACATCTATGTCAGCCTATCCAATTGTAATTAATTTGAAGTAGATTACTATGTTGCCATTAAAGGATTTTCTACTTCTGTTTGATTTATGAATATTTGGTATTCCTTTGGAGACTTGAGTTGTAGACAGCTATTATTATCCTTGTAATCTGTGAGGAAGGAGTGAGAGACTGCTGTTTGCAGTTGCATGTTATAGCTATTTGTGGGAAGAGTTAGCCTTTTAACATGCAATCATTGTATGTGGAAGTATTTTTATATGTAGGCACCCATATATACTCCCAAGATTCTGAGTATATGGGTGCCTGTGTGGTGAAGCCAGGCTGGCTGGTGTTTTCTCTCAGTATTTACTAGTATATAGGTATTGAGACCAATGCTTTTCTTGTATGGAAAAATGAGTCTGGAATTTTCTAGTATTCTTTTTTTTAAAAATATATTTTATTGATTTTTTATAGAGAGGAAGGGAGAGGGAGAGAGAGTTAGAAACATCCATGAGAGAGAAACATCAATGAGCTGCCTCCTGCACACCTCTTACTGGGGATGTGCCTGCAACCAAGGTACATGCCCTTGACCGGAATCAAACCTGGGACCCTTGAGTCCTCAGGCCGACGCTCTATCCACTGAGCCAAACTGGTTAGGGCTAGTATTCTTCCTTTTACGGTTTTCCGGATCTAACTGACAAGCTTGTAGTATGAATATGTAGTAGTGGCCAGGTGTGAACTCAGTTTTGTTGTTTTATTTTAACACCTCATGGAGATTTATTTGATAATAAATATGGAAAGTAGGGTTTAGATGTTAAAAATGCTAAACTGGCCCTGGCTGGTTTGGCTCAGTGTATCAGCCTGAAGGGTCCCAGGTTTGATTCGGGTCAAGGGCACATGCCCGGGTTGTGGGCTCAATCCCCGGTGGGGGGCGTGTAGGGAGGCAGCCAATCAATGATTCTTTCTCATCATTGATGTTTCTTTCTCTCCCTCTCCCTTCCTCTCTTAAATCAATAAAAAAATATTTTTTAAAAAAATGCTAACTCCAAAGAATTGACCTCCACAGCTGTGCCTCTTCCCCTTCTATGCTTTTCTCTTTTGTCTCAGCAACATTTTCCTGCTTCCCTTTGGAGGCTTTGAAGTGGATTACCTATCTTATTACTACTTTTTTTATGGCCATCTTTATGGCCATCTTGTTAAGGGATAGAAAAAGTACTTTTCCTGTTTGGACTTAAAATTGAAGTTTTCCAGAAGGAACTTTATTAAAGAACTATGGGAGGAAAACCCAATATCTCCCCCCAATATAGCGAAGGCTTTTAAAGGTAAGAAACGGATTATTAAAAGCAATAAATGTTTACTGTAAAAATTATGAAATAACAGAAATAGGACACTATTTTCTTACTCTAACCTTTAATTGACATTTGCTGGAATGGTAGAGCTTATAGGTTATGTAGATTTACTTCCTTTTTCTAACTCTACCACAGATGGATATTGGAGAATGGATGTTATATAATGATATTTAATATCTAAAGTCAGTTGGCTTTATATCCTTGATGGCTTGACCTTCTCTCTTTTTTCTCCCCTCCCCTTCCTTTCACAAAGTATCCATCTATTTATAAACATAATTATTTAATACATGTTATGTATAGTAGTAAGGACTGTGGATGATAACTAATGAACAAGGGGTGTGTTTCTGTGTATAACAATCCTATTTTTTTCATAGAGGTTATGTATAGTAAGAAATACAGACAAAACATGTAAAGAAAGTAATTATAAGTTGTAGTAAATCCTAAGAAGGGAACAAACAGAATTGTGTATTCTCTATAGTCCAATCACTACCTGGTTCTGCTGTGAATAATACTTGCATTATCATCATATTGTAAATTATTTATTGGCTTTCTGTTTACTAGTATAGAAATGTTTGTAGACAAAAGAAGACAGTTATAGATAAAAAATGTTATACACCTCTACAATATGAAAGTAATGGGATGCAGCTGGGTGTATTGTGTATTTTGTAAAAAAAAAATCCTTACTTGAGGATATGTTTATTGATTTTTAATTTTTTTATAGAGAAGAATGGAGGGAGGGAGGGAGAGAGAAAGAGAGAGAAACATTGATTGGTTGCCTCCTGTACACACCTTGACTAGTGATTGAACCAGAAACCTATGTATGTGCCCTGACCAGCAATGGTATCCAAAACGTTTTTGGTGCATGGGATGATGCTCCAGCCAACTGAGACAGCCAGCCGGGGCTAGCTGGGTGTATTTGAACCCTAGATTCCTCATCTTATACTGAGGTGGGGATTTAAAAGTTTAAAATTTGATGAAGAAAAACAAACAAGTTAATGCATATTAGTTAAAATTATAAAGTTAATCACAAGGAAAAGTAAAAATAAACTGTAACCTAGCAAAAATTGGGGAAAAAAGAGTTAATGAACCAAATTACCCCTGAAATTTCAACATGTTAACCAACGATAATTCAACAAAGAAATCCCTGCTCAACACAGACGCATGCCTGAGAGACCTGCGCTTGAAACATCTTCAGTGCACACGAAACATTCTCAAGGATAGACCATATGTTGGGTCACAAAACTAGCATCAACAAGGAATAAATGGGGAGATGAGAAGGGAGGGAAGCATAGATGGCCTGCATGGCTTGGCCAGCTGGGAGAGGGGAGAAAGATGGAGGTAGCAGGTGGCTGGCAGGAGCAGAGAGCTGCAGGTTGGGAGAATGGGGAATTGCCATTATGGTGAGGGCAAAACAAATGCCACCACCAAGCAGCACGGCTGTACTGTTTTAGGGTAGCCACGGAGATACAAGACTGGGAGATCACAGAGTAAAAAAACACCTTGTGATTCAGTGCCATCTACTGGGAAATAGTAGAAAGACCTCTTCAGAGGTAAATGCATAGGCAAAGTAGGACAGCAAATACCATGAATAACCACAGTAATGAGGATGACCAGAAAGAAAATGAAATATCTCCAGAAAGCAAGCTGAAACACATGGAAACGTGATAGAAATGACAGAGATTTCAAGATTGCAGTTCTGAAAATATTGAACTAGATGCAAGAAAGTACAGACAGGCAATTCAATGGGCTTAGAAAACAAATTAATGAACAAAATGAGTACTTTACCAAAAATATTTAAATTTAAAGAACCAATCAGAAATCCTGGAAATGAAGCATGCAATTAAGGAGATTAAGAGTGAGCTACTGAGTATAGAAAAGAGAGCCAACCAGCTGGAGGAAAGAATTAGTGATATTGAAGATAGGAATCTAGAAATGACACAGAGGGAAGAAAAGAGAGACCTGAGCATAAAGAAAAATGAAAGAACTCTATCAGAACTACTGATTCCATCAGAAAAAGCAATATTAGAATTACAGGCATTCTGGAGGAGGAGGAGGAGAGGGAGCATGAGTTGGAGAGTCTATTCAAACAAATAGTAGATGAAAACTTCCCAAATCTATGGAAAGAACTAGATCCTTGATCCAAGAAGCAAACATCACCTAGTTATCTCAATCCAAAGAGGCCCTCTTCAAGGCACACTTGGTATTAAAGCTGTCAAATATTAATGACAAAAAATTCTCAAAACATTTAGGGAAAAGAAGGAAGTGACCTACAAAGAAAAACCATCAGAATTTCATCTGACTTCTCAGCAGTAACTCTATAAGCCAGAAGAGAGTGGAACAAAATATTCAAATGTCTAAAAGAGAGAAATCACCAGCCATGAATAATATATCCAGCAAAATTACCCTTTAAATATGAAGGAGAAATAAAGATGTTCCCAGACATACAGAAGCTGAGGGATTTTATTATTAGAAAACCTCCACTGTAGGAAATACTCAACATAGTTATTCTACCTGAAACAAAGAACATAAGATTACCTAAAAACTTACAGCATGAATAGGGATAATTTGTCACAACAAAAACATAAAAGGGGAGAGGATAAAGGTCTGAACTAGCAAAGGAGAATGAAGATCAGATGCACTCAAAAGAAAAAGAGCTACAGTATATATGCAAGTTTATTTTTATAAGCCTAATGGTGACCACAAACAAAAATCCCCAAGCCAGAATGGACCTAAATAAATACTTTTCACAAGAAGACATAAGGAAGGCCAAGAGACATGAAAACATGCTCAAAGTCACTAATCATCCCAGAGATGCAAATCAAAACAACAGTGCGGTACCATCTCACACCTGTCAGAATGGCTATCATCAACAAATCAATAAACGACAAGTGCTGGCGAGGATGCGGAGAAAAAGGAACCCTCGTGCACTGTTGGTGGGAATGCAGACTGGTGCAGCCACTGTGGAGAACGGTATGGAGTTTTCCTCATAAAACTAAAAAATGGAACTCCCATTTGACCCAGTTATCCCACTTCTAGGAATATATCCCAAGAAACTAGAAATACCAATCAGAAAGGATATATGCACCCCAATGTTCATAGCAGCACAATTTACCATAGCTAAGATTTGGAAACAGCCTAAGTGCCCACCAGCAGATGAGTGAGTTAAAAGACTGGTACATCTACACAATGGAGTACTACGCTGCAGTAAAAAAGAAGGATTTTTTTTTAATCATTTGCAACAGCACGGATGGAACTAGAGAGCATTATGCTAAGCAAAATAAACCAGTCAGAAAAAAATAAATATATCATGATCTCACTCATTTGTGGAATATAATGAACAATATAAACTGATGAACAAAAACAGATCCAGAGACAGAGAAGCATCGATCAGACCGTCAAACCTCAGAGGGAAGGTAGGGGAGGGTGGGGGTAAGGGGGAGAGATCAACCAAAGGACATGTATGCATGCATATAAGCCTAACCAATGGACACAGACACCAGGGGGGTGAGGGCATGAGTGGGGGAGTGGGGGGGGGAATAGGGGGATAAGGACACATACGTAATACCTTAATCAATAAAGAAAAACAATTAAAAAAAAATCCCCAAGCCAGGACACATAAAAAAAAAAAAAGGAGGAAACAGAGATATGGAATACCACCAAACAAAAACAATAGACAGAAACATAAAGGAAGAGAACCAGTGGAGGCATAGTGTTACCAGAAAACAAAAGATAAAATAGCTATAGGAAATCCTCATACATTAATAATTACCTTAATGTAAATGGTCTGAATTCACCAATAAAGAGGGAGAGAGTAGCAGAGTGGATCAAAAAACAAAACCCAACCATATGCTGCCTATAAGAGACATAGCTAAGCTGTAAAGACAAAGGTAGAATCAAAGTAAAAGGGTGGAAAATGGTTCTCCAAGAAAGTAACATCAAAAGCAGGTGTAGCCATACTTATATCTGACAAAATAGATTTTAAGATAATGATAAGAGTTTGTTGGACACTTTATAATGGTAAAGGGAACACTACATCAAGAAAACATAACACTTTTCAATATATATGCATCCAACTAGAGAGCACCGAAATATACACAGAACTAAAGGGAGAAACAGATCAAAGCACAATCATAGTTGGAGACCTTAATACTCTATTGACAGTTCTAGACAGCTTAACCAAACAGAAAGTCAATAAAGAAATATTGGCCTTAAATAAAACATTAGACTAAATGAACGTAATTGACATATACAGAATCTTTCATCCCAGGACATCAGATTATACATTCTTCTCCAGTGCACATGAAACATTCTCAAGGATAGACCATATGTTGGGTCACAAAACTAGCATCAACAAATTCAAGAAGATTGAAATTATACCTAGCCTATTTTCTGACCACAATGCCTTGAAATTAGAAACCAACTGCATAAAAGAAGTAAACCCACAAATATGCGGCGATTAAACAACATACTACTAAAAAATGACTGTGTCAAAGAAGAAATAAAAAGATCAGATAAAAAGATATGTAGAATGATAAAAAAAAAGATATAGAGACAAGTGAGAATTGACAATACAACACATCAAAACTTCTGGGATGTAGCGAAAGCAGTAATAAGAAGGAAGTTTATATCATTATAGGCCTATCTCAAGAAACAAGAGAAATCCCAAGTTAACAACCTAACCACGTATTAAAGTACTAGAGAAAGAAACCCAAAAGCAACCCAAAGTCAGGAGAAGAAAGGAAATAATAAAAATTAGAACAGAATTGAATTAAATAGAGAACAAAAAGTCTACAAAAAATTAATAAAGAGCTGGCTCTTTGAAAAGATTAATAAAATTGACAAACCCTTGGCTAGACTCACTAGGGAAAGACCCATATGAACAAAATCAGAAATGAGAGAAGTCACCACAGACATCACAGATACAGAGATATACTAGAATATTATGAAAGACTATATGCCACCAAATTCAATAACCTCGAAGAAGATAAGTTTCTAGAATTATGTAATCTTCCTAGTCTAAATTATGAAGAATTGGAAAATCTAATTAGACTGATCAGTAGTGAGGATATTGACACAACCTTCATAAACCTCCCAAAAAACAAAAGTCCAGGACCAAATGGCTTCACCAGTGAATTCTACCAAATATTCAAAGACTTAAAATGTATCCTCAAAATCTTCCAAAAATTGAAGCGAGGCAATACTTCCTAACACATTCTATGAAGCCAATATAATCCTGATTCCAAAATCTGGCAAAGATAACACAAAAATAGAAAACTACAGATCAGTAGCCTGCTGATGCTCCGAGGCTGCGGGTTCAGTTTCTGGTTGGGGCACATACACTAGGATGACTATAATATAAAAGATGGATAGTAACCCTTGTTGATGAGGATGTGGAGAAATTAAAACATTTTACATTCTAATACATTGCTAATGAGAGTATAAAATGTTGCAGATATTTTGGAAAACAGTTTGACATTTTCGTAAAAAGTTAAACAGTTTTTATATTGCCCAAACAATTGCATTCTTCCTTGTATACCCAAGAGAATTGTAAACATATGTCCACTCAAAAACTCGTGCACGAATGTTCATAGTAGTAGTACTCAGAATAGTAACAATCCAAATGTCCATCAGCTGATGAATAGGTGAACAAAATGTAGACTATCCGTACAACAAAATATTATTCAGCCATAAAATGGAGTGAACTGCTGATACATGCTCCAAAATGAATGAAACTTGAGAACATTATGTTAAATGAGAGAAACAAGACATAAAAGGCCTCATATTGTATGGTTGGTTCTATATACTATCTAATAAAAGAGTAATATGCAAATCGACCGTACCTCTGCTACACCCACAAGCCACGCCACCAGCCAATCAGGAGTGAGTATGCAAATTAACCCAACCAGGATGGCTGCGGCCACGGAGAGAGCAGGAGGCTTGGGTTTCCCCGGCAATGGAGGAAGTCAAGCTTTCCGCACACTCTGGCGGGCCCCGGCCTCCACTCAAGGCTACAAAGTTTCAATTATAGAAGATAAATAAATCTCAACAAAAATGGCAGCAGCCACGGAGCTGGAGATAGCAGGAGGCTTGAGTTGCCCCCGGCGATGTAGGAAGCCAAGTTTCCACAGCCCTGGCCTGCCTTGGCCTCCGCTTAAGGCTACAAAGTTTCAATTATAGAAGATAAATAAATCCCAACAAAAATGGCTGCGGCCACAGAGTGAGCAGGAGGCTTGGCTCCGCTCAAGGATACAAAGTTTCAATTATAGAAGATAAATCCCATATACCAGGGCCTCCGCTTGGGTGGCTGGGGGGTGTGGCTGGCCTGCAAACCACCACAGGCCCCTTGGCTAGGCCGCCCCACGCCTCAAGGGAACCCCCATCCTGATCCAGGACACCCTTCAGGGCAAACCAGCCAGCCCCCACCCGTGCACCACACCTCTATCCTATCTAATAAAAGAATAATATGCAAATTGACCGTCACTCCAGCACAAGATGGCTGCCCCCATGTGGTCAAAGATGACTGACCCCATGTGGACACAAGATGGCTGCCACAAGATGGCCAGCAGGGGAGGGCAGTTGGGAGTGACCAGATCTGCAAGGGAGGGCAGTTGTGGGCAATCAGGCCAGCAGGGGAGGGCAGTTGGGGGCGATCAAGCCTGCAGGGGAGGGAAGTTGGGGGCGACCAAGCCTGCAGGGAAGAGCAGTTTTTTGCATTTCTTATTGTTCTAGGGTCCTCATATACAGTATATAAATATATATTGTGACATATTTATGCATTTCAGTTCTCTATTATATGTTTTGAAACTTTATTTGCTATTTTTTCATGTCCTAGAGCCTGTAGGAAATAAGGCCCTGCCTAAAATGATTTTGGATTTCTACCCTCTGGAACTATGAGAGAATAAACTTCAGTTGTTCGTTACCAAGTATTCATATTATTAATATTATTATTTTTAAACAATTTCTTAGTGATTTCTTCCTCAGTACTTTAACTGTCCTTTAGTTCTTTTATTTTTCTCTTTCATGGATGCCATGTTCTTTGGAAGCTTGTTTAGACCAAGTTAATGGCCTTTCAGGCTTCCTCCATGTGAATAGGAGTTAACTTTTTGAATAATAAGAATTATATGTCACAGGGGAGGCATCAGGATTTTAGAGATGCTTAGGTGGGGCATGGCCAAAAACAGGTTGGGAACTATTGATCTAGAGCCTTATCTTAGGGCAGTATACCCATTCTGTTATATATCTTTGTACTACCAATCCCTAAAATAGTTTTATTTTGTCCTGATTACAAAAAAATAGTGTATGCTCATAGAAAAATATTTATGATTTGAAGGGAAAGTGAGATCACCAGAAACCTTACTACCCAATTTTATACACAGCCATACCAACCCTCCCTCTCCCCCCCCCCCCCCAAAAAAAAAAAAAAAAGAAAAGAAAACAAAAAAAACCTTAGGTGGAATCTGTGTTTATAACTTTTTTCTTTTTCTTTTTGCTTTGACAATAGATTACAAACATCATTCTCTATAATTAAGTATAGAGCTACATCATAATCTATAATGAGATGGTAATTTTCTAGGCCTGCTATAACAAATTACTAAAAACTTGGTAATGTAAAACAACAGAAGTTTATTCTCTCACAGTTCCAGAGGGTAGAAATCCAAAATCAGTTTAGGCAGGGCCTTGTTTCCTACAGGCTCTAGAGAGGATCCCTCATTGCCTCTTCCTGGCTTCTGGTAGTTCCTGCCTTGGTGTTCCTTGGCTTGTAGTTGCATCACCCCAATCTTTGCCTCCATCTTTACATGGTCTTTCTTATCTGTATGTCTGTAACTGAATCTCTTTTCTCATAGACAGATACTAGTTATTGACTTTAGAACCTACCATCTATAATAATCTATAATAATAAAAGCATAATATGCTAATTAGACAGGATGAAGCCAGGGTTGCAAGGGAAGCCAGGGTCCTGGGTGCCAGAGAGAAGCCAATGCCAGCAGCTGGGGGAAGGAGGAAGGGAAAGAGGAAGGCCTATTCTTGCACGAATTTCTTGCATCGGGCCTCTAGTAATTTAATAAGAACTCATCTTAACTTGGTACATCTGCAAAGACCCTATTTTCAAATAAGGTCATATAAGTCTGTGGACATGAATTTTGGGGGGACACTTTTGAGCCCATTGCAGATAATAACTCATTTTATAGTTGTGCCTTAACTTATATAGCCAGTGCCTCATTGCTAGACATTTATTTTATTTTTTATATATATTTTTTTATTTCAGAGAGAAGGGAGGAGAGAGAGAGAGAGAGAGAGAGAGAGAGAGAGAGAGAGAGAGAGAGAGAGAAACATCAATGATGAAAGAGAGTCATTGATTGGCTGCCTCCTACACCCCACACTGGGGATCGAGCCCACAACCTGAGCATGTGCCCTTGACTGGAATCAAACCCGGGACTCTTCATTCTGCAGGCTGACGCTCTATCCACCGAGCCAAACCAGCTAGGGCTCATTGCTAGACATTTAGATGGTAATTTTTCACCATTATGAACATATTAGTGCAGAGAATAATTCATGTAGTAGAATCTATGTGATGCAGTTGGGTACCTTTTAGTACTCTCTTGCACCATCTTAATTATGAATGGACATGTGCGATGAATATAATTTTTAAGGGCTTAGAACCCTTAGGAATGGAAGTTTGGGTTGCCATTGGATAAGCCACTAAGATCTGCTGAGATGAAAACTAAGGATGAGTGCAATTTAGAAGGGTAGAGGAGGGAAAAGATGAGTACTCTGTGCTTTTCAGATGAACAACAGCTGTAGTTTGTTGTAGTAACCTTCCTCTTCTATGATTCCCATCAAGAACAGAGGCCTGTGAGAATCATAGAGAAGCTGCTTCCTATCCCCATGCGAAGTAATTATGCAATGCAAGGGATGGACTGTGATGGCCATGAAAATGTACTGTTCAGATCTCCTGTTGTGGGGACCATAATTGCCTTACTTTCTCTACTGTTTTGCCTTTGTACTTTTGTTAAAAATGAGTAGTCCAAATAAGTGTGGGTCTATAGTTACTTTTTAAGTTATAAAGTAATTCATATTAAAACCTCAGCATATAAGCATAACCAATGGACACAAGACACTGGGGGGAGGGGTGTTGGGGGGAGGGCATGTGCCGGGGGGTAAGGGAGGCCGGGGGATGGTCAATGGGGAAAAAAAGGAGACATATGTACTACTATTTGTAATACTTTAAACAATAAAATAAAATTAAAAAACAAACAAACAAAATAAGACCTCAGCACAGAAAATAAAATTGTAAAAATTCACCTTTCCCCATGACTTCTTGTATTTCTCTTTTTATTAATTTAAAAATGTATCTTTATATCTTTTATTTTTAAATCCTCACCTGAGGATATTTTTTTCCATTGATTTTTTTTTCTTTTTTCTTTTTTTTAGAGTGAGTGGAGGCGGGGAAGGCGGAGAGAAACATCGATGTGAGAGAGACACATCAATTGGTTGCCTTCCGGGGCCGGGGATTGAGCCTGCAACCAAGGTATTTGCCCTGGACCAGGAATCAAACCTGTGACCTTTTACTCAGCCGGCAGACACTCTAATCATTGAGCAACCTGATCAGGGCTGTATCTTGTATATTTTGTATTTTTCTTACCCGTACATACAGACTTCCTTATCCTTTTTAATAGCTGCACAGTATTCCCATAATTATATAGGTTATTATCATAATCTTGTTATTTCAAAGAATTCTGCAGTTTATTCTTATTTAGTTTTTTCCACTTGTGTGAAAATATGTGTAAGATAAATTCTTAGAAATGTAATGACTGACATTTATTTAAACATATCAAGAACCAGATATTTTATACTTACTGATTTGATCTTTTGCCATCCTTTGAAGAAGATATTATGTCTGTTTCATAGATGAAAATACAAAAGTTCTGAAAGATCCACTTGTTGAAAGCTATTCATTTAAATAGTGGAGTTGCATCTCCCCAGATCTTTTCTGGTAGTCACTACATGACTAAGTCTCAGGAGCACAGTAAGAATTATTTCCTATTTGACCCAGTAATATATTTCTAGGAATCTATCCCAAGAAACCAGAAACACCAATCAGAAAGGACATACACACCCCTATGTTCATAGCAGCACAATTTATAATAGCTAAGATTTGGAAACAGCCTAAGTGCCCATCAGCAGATGAGTTGATTAAAAAACAGTGGTACATCTACACAATGGAATACTATGCTGCTGTAAAAAAAGAAAGAACTCTTACCATTCGCAACAAGCATGGATGGAACTAGAGAATATTATGCTAAGCGAAATAAGCCAGTCAGAGAAAAATAAATATCACATATTCTCACTCATCGTGGAAGATAATGAACAACATTAACTTGAACAAAAATAGATACAGAGACAGAAGCATCGAACAGACTACCAAACTTTAGTGGGAAGGTGAGGTGGGGGCGGGGGGGGGGGCGGGTGGAGTAAGAGATCAACCAAAGGACTTGTATGCATGCATATAAGCATAACCAATGGACACAGACACTAACTAGGGGGGTGAGGGCTTGTGCTGGGGGGTGGGGGTGGCCAGTGAGAGGTCAATGTGGGGAAAGGGAGACATGTAAACTATATGTAATACTTTAAACAATAAAAAAAAGAATTATTTCATGGGGCGCTTGTTAGAATGCAATGTACTTAGGTATGTCTATACATTGCATATTTGTTACTGCATATTTTTACACTTACTCTGTAAAAGATTTCAGGTCACATTTTAGGTTTCATACTTGAACATAGTGTTACTAATATGCCTTAATACAAAGGTCAACATTTTAAGGAGGATAATATAAAAACTATTATATCCAGGTATTTTGAGTGCTGTTGTTGCTTCATGATTTGGAATAGCATTTTTAACTTTTGACATTCCACTTCATTTGGGGAAGTTAAAAAAAGATTTTATTTATTTATTTACTTATGTGGTTAATCCTCACTCAAGGATATTTTTCCCATTGATGTTTAGAGAGAGTGGAAGGGAGCTGGGAAGGGGGTCAAGAAAGAGGGAGAGCAAGAAAGAGAAAGAAACATCTATGTGAGAAGACACACAGATTGGTTGCCTCCTGCATGCACCAGTACCAGGGCCAGGGATCTAACCTGCAACATAGGTACGTGCCCTTGACTGGGAATTGAACCTGCAAGTCTTTGGTCCATGGGGGTGGTGTTCTAACCATTGGACACACCGGCCAGGGCACATTTTATTGTTTTAGAAATAAACTTAGCCTAGCAGGTGTGGCTCAGTGGTTGAGTGTCGACCCATGAACCAGGAGGTCACGGTTGGATTCTTGGTTCAGGGCACATGCCTGGGTTTCGGGCTCGATTCTAGTAGCGGGTGTTCAGGAGTCGGCCAATCAATGATTCTCTCTCATTGATGTTTCTGTCTCTCCTCCCTTCCCCTCTCTGAAATAAATAAGAACATATTTAAAAAAAAACCCTAATCCCTTTAAATGTTGATTATCTTGTATATCTGAAAAATACTTTTTTGCTTATAAGTATATATCACCAAAATGGAATTAATATTAGTTTTCTTGACTTGTTTTTCTGAGAAACACCTGTGCCTTCTCATGAGAGGGAAACCCAGTATTTTGAGACTTTCAGGCTGTTTTTGAGTTATGAGTGTTTCTTTGGTGAAAATAGAAAAGCCCCAAGATTGTAATTTTTTAAATGGGAATGTGGAAATATGAGTTGATGGTAGAACTTTGTTGTTCACAAATACCAAATGAATGTTCTTGTCAGAGTTAGAATTTAGGAAATTTTTATAAACATAAATCTGGACAAACTTGAGATTTAAAAGTTGTGCTTATATTTTTTAGTATTTTTAAAGACTCAAAATATAGGATAAGGAAATTCACTTTAAGTACTTGATAGGTCTGTGGCTATAATATTAACTCGACAGATTGTTTAATAGAGGTTTTTCAGCACTGAGAGCATTTGTGCTCATAGGCATATTTTCTGCATATGATTACTCTGTTGTATAAATTTTTAATTTCTTTTCTTAGAAGATGAGAGGCATTAGTCTGTTCTTGTTGAGCTTATGCTGTCTTCTTGGAATTAAGATTTAGCTACAGAATTTCCCATTTTAATTCATGTAAGAAGACCAGTTAATTTTTTTTAAAAAAATTGAAATCTTGACCATTGAGTAAGTTTTTAAATGATTTTCAGGTCAAAATCACATAGCAATGCATATAGAGAAGGAGTTTGTCAATTTATGGAACTTGGTTACAGTTAAAAATAAAGTTTATTAAAATTAAGGAAATTATAAAAAGGCTTCCATTGCCTGGCCAGTGTGGCTCAGTGGTTGAATATCGACTCATGAACCAAGAGGTAACTGGTTCGATTCCTGGTCAGGGCACATGCCCGGGTTGTGGGCTTGTTCCCCAGTGGTGGGTATGCAGGGGATAGCCAATTGATGTTGCTGTTTCTCTATCATCAGTGTTTCTGTCTTTCTATCCCTCTTTCTTCCTCTCTCTCTGAAAATCAATAAAAACATTTTTTTTTTAAAAAAAGGCTTTCATTATATTTGTCTTACATTGCATTTAGTTGCAGTTTTCATAAATGAATTTCAAGATTACTACCACCTTCTGAATGGACAATGAACTATCTTAGTGATTTTTACTGCATTTAATTTAACTTGTAGATTAAGCAAACATTTATTGCTTGCTTGATTTGAATTGGGCGTTGTGCAAGGTTTTGCAGATGAGACATTCCTTTGCCTTTAATGAAGCAATTAACTAATACATAGTAAGTACATTACAATTTAAAAAGCCCCTGGTTCCATAAGAGGAGCACTAAAATTAGACTGAGGGATTTAAGGGTCATGCAGGATTGTGACTATTAAACTTAATTTGGAAGAATGAGTGGTAAGTACTTACGTAGCCAGTTGATGGGGATGAGGATGGTCATGGAAGCAAGAGGGAGCATGGTATTTCATTAAAATTTAGGTACTTGATTATTGCTGTCATATGCAAAGAAGAGTAGTCCAGAAGTAACCTGCCTAGACAGAGGTAGGCAGAGCCCAAATCATGAGTAATCCTATATGCACAGCTGAGGAATTTAGATTCTTATTTTGGGAAGCCATCAAAGGATGTACACTGAATGGCCAGATTATTATGATCTCTGAATGCATAATAATCTGGCCACTCAGTGTATATCCTATATAATAAGAGGCTAATATGCAAATTGTCCCCTCCACCAGGACTTCAACCAACAGGTAGGCCGGCCAACCGCCCATGTCCCCTCCCCCTGGCCAGGCTGGCTGGACCCCACCCACGCACGAATTCATGCACTGGGCCTCTAATACACACACACACACACACACACACACACACACACACACACACACACACACGAGTGGCCAGATTATTGTTTTCAGAGATCATAATTGGCTACTCAGTGTATGTTGGTATGTGTGATTATGTCATATTTAAATTTTAGAGCAGTAGTTCTTAAACTTTTTAGTTCCAGCATCCCTTTACACACTTAAAAAATAATGAGGATGCTAAATAGCTTTTGTTTATCATATTAGAAAGTAAAACAAAATTTTAATACATAAGAGTACACAAGGACACATTCCATTAGCTATCAGTGGGATAATACCACATGTCCTGTACCTCTGGAAAATCCTTCTATACATTTGTGAGAATGTACAGTGAAAAAGGCAAATAATGTCATAGTATTATGAAAATAGTTTTTCATAATACTATGACATTAGTCAAAGAGTAACCTCATTGACATTAGTCAAATAGTAACCTCAAAATTTACTGGATTAAAAAAAACAAACGTCTCAATTTTTGTTGTTTTTGGTTAATCCTCACCCGAGGGTATTTTTTCCATTGATTTTTAGAAAGAGTGGAAGGGGGGCGGGGTGAGAGAGAGACACACACACACACAGACAGCGAGATACATTATTATGAGAGAGACATACTGACGGTTGCCTCCTGCACTCACCCCAGCCGATGCCTGTAACCCAGGTATGTGCCCTTGACTAGAAGTCAAACCTGAGACTCTTCAGTGCTCGGGATGATGTTAGTACCCAATGGGCATTATGCAATATCCTGTAAGTCCACATTATTTTCTCAATGAAGTGTACGAATAATCACACTAAGTGAGATGCATATAAAAAATAAGTAACCTTAGATCAGGTCAGGTTTTGTTCCTGAGTTAAAAAGAAAAAAACAAAACACTTTTCAGATATTTTGGATTTTTGGATTGCAAATAAAGGATCCTGGACCTGTAATTTATCTTGCTATTTAGGGGACATATTCCTTCTTTATTCTTTTATTTCAGGTTGTTTTGGTTATTCTTGTATCCCTACATTTCTATTTTACAGTCAACTTTAGAGTTATGTTAAGAATCTTGTAGAGATTTTCATTGGAATTTGAAGTAGTTGGGCAAAAACTGACCACATTTCCAGTGTTGGTGTTCTTATCCATGAGCATGGATATCTTTTCTTTTGTTCAGGTGTTGTTTCAGTAAAGTTTTGTAATTTAAAAAAAAAAAAGCATGCCTTTTTTTTGGTTAGATTTATATCAAAGTGTTTTTATGGTTGCTATTGTGAATGAACTTTTAAAAAATCACTTTCTCTGATTATTATTACTAATGTACAAGAAAGTATTGCTATTTATATATTGATCTTGTATCTGACAAACTTGGGTTTTATTATTAGTCCTAATAACTTTTCATTTTATAATCTTGGGTTTTCAGTTAGAAAATCATATCTTCAAACAGTTTCATCTTTTCCTTGGCACTTTTTCATTTGCTTGGTATGGTTTCAATATTCAGTTTTTGGGAAATGAAATATTTATAGAATGATGTTTACTATGAAATAAATTGTGCTGTAAACAAATTTTGAATGCATGAGTAAACAGAGGCTAGAAGGGAGAGCTTCCTCAAGTGGGGGTAATGAAGTGTTTCTTAGAGGGGAAATGGTTATTATTGGAGGATTGACTGTGTGATCTTCTCATTACAGATATGGTGTAAGATATTTCTTCAAGACTGGACAGCTGAGGACCTGTTATTTCTGATTTGCCTTAAGCAAACTTACGGCCATCGAGAAACCTCACGGAGTTCCATATTTTGCTCTCTGCTTTATACCTTTCCTGGTACATAAATTCATCTTGCAGTCATGTATGGAAGTGCTCGTTCAGTTGGGAAGGTGGAACCGAGCAACCAGAGCCCTGGGCGTTCACCTAGGCTTCCGCGTTCCCCTCGCTTGGGCCATCGTCGAACCAATAGCACAGGAGGGGGCTCTGGAAGCAGTGTTGGAGGTGGCAGCGGGAAAACCCTTTCAATGGAGAATATCCAGTCCTTAAATGCCGCCTATGCCACGTCTGGCCCTATGTACCTAAGTGATCATGAAAATGTGGGTTCAGAAACACCTAAAAGCACTATGACACTTGGCCGTTCTGGGGGACGTCTGCCTTACGGTGTTAGGATGACTGCTATGGGCAGTAGCCCTAATATAGCTAGCGGTGGGGTTGCTAGTGACACCATAGCATTTGGAGAGCATCACCTCCCTCCTGTGAGTATGGCATCTACTGTTCCTCACTCTCTTCGTCAGGCAAGAGATAACACAATCATGGATCTGCAGACACAGCTGAAGGAAGTATTAAGGGAAAATGATCTCTTGCGGAAGGATGTGGAAGTAAAGGAGAGCAAATTAAGTTCTTCAATGAATAGCATCAAGACCTTCTGGAGCCCAGAGCTGAAGAAAGAGCGAGCCCTCAGAAAAGATGAAGCTTCCAAAATCACTGTTTGGAAGGAACAGTATAGAGTTGTGCAGGAGGAAAACCAGGTTAGTTTTTTTCCGTATGTTTGCTTTTACTGTCTGAATTCATGCATATAAATGAAATGAACCATTTTTTTTTTTTCTTAGGTTTTTCCCTTTTTGGTACATTTATCTTGCTTATTATTATTATTATTTTAATTTAATAAATTTTTATTGTTCAGATTATTACAATTGTTTCTCCTTTTCCCCCCCATAGCTCCCCTCCACCTGGTTCCCACCCCACCCTCTGCCCTTACCTCCCCCCCCCACTGTCCTCATCCATAGGTGTATGATTTTTGTCCAGTCTCTTCCCGCACCCCCCACACCCCTTTCCCTCTCAGAATTATCAGTCCACTCCCTTTCTGTGCCCCTAATTCTATTATATTCACCAGTTTATTCTGTTCCTCAGATTTTTAATTCACTTGATTTTTAGATTCACTTGTTGATAGATATGTATTTGTTGTTCATAATTTTTATCTTTACTTTTTTCTTCTTCTTCCTCTTCTTAAAGAATACCTTTCAGCATTTCATATAATACTGGTTTGGTGGTGATGAACTCCTTTAGCTTTTTCTTTTCCGTGAAGCTCTTTATCTGACCTTCAATTCTGAATGATAACTTTGCTGGGTAGAGTAATCTTGGTTGTAGGTTCTTGCTATTCATCACTTGGAATATTTCTTGCCACTTCCGTCTGGCCTGCATAGTTTGTGTTGAAAAATCAGCTGACAATCGTATGGGTGCTCCCTTGTAGGTAATTACCGTATTTTCTGGCGTATAAGACGACTGGGCATATAGAAGATTTTCCTGGGTTAAAAAGTCGTCTTATACGCCGGAAAATACGGTAACTGTTTTTCTCTTGCTGCTTTTAAGATTCTCTCTTTGTCTTTTGCTCTTGGCATTTTAATTATGATGTGTCTTGGTGTGGTCCTCTTTGGATTCCTTTTGTTTGGGGTTCTGTGTGCTTCCTGGACTTGTAAGTCTATTTCTTTCACCACGTGGGGGAAGTTTTCTGCCATTATTTCTTCAAATAGGTTTTCAGTATCTTGCTCTCTCTCTTCTTCTGGCACACCAATAATTCTGATGTTGGTATGCTTGAAGTTGTCCCAGAGGCTTCTTACACTATCTTCAACTTTTTGGATTCTTTTTTCTTTTTGCTTTTCCGGTTGAGTGTTTTTTGCTTCTTTGTATTTCAAATCTTTGACTTGATTCTTGTGTTCCTCTAGTCTGCTGTTGGGTCTCTGTATAATATTTTTTATTTCAGTTAGTGTATGTTTAATTTCTAGTTGGTCCTTTTTCATATCCTCGAGGATCTCGCTAAATTTATCAGCCTTTTCTAGGAAATTCTTGAAAAACCTTATAACCGTGGTTTTGAACTCTATTATCGTTTGTTTTCCTCCATTTCTTTTGTTTGTGATCTGTTTCTTTGTCTCTGCATTTTCGTTGCTTCCCGGAGTTGGTAGGGTAGCTTTGTGTGCTAGGTGTCCTATAGGGCCCAGTGGGTCGGCCTCCACAGTTACCTGAGGTGGACACTCTTGTTGCACCCCTTTGTGGACTGTGTTTACAGCCTTGTTGTAGTTAAGTCTTGATGGTTGTTGGTATCACTGGGAGGAATTGACCTCCAAGCCAGTTGGCTGTGAGGGTCAGCTGTGTCTACGCCGGGAGAACTTCTGTGCTGAAGACACCCTTGAGACAAGACTTGCAAAATTGCAAAAGTCTCTGTGCTTAGCTTGGATGGGGTGGAGTCTCAGGGTTGAGCAGACAGTCTTGGCTTTTCGTCAGCCCTGCCCTATGAGGCCCCTGGGTCTCAGTGTCCCGTGGTAATCGCTGCAAGTACCTCTGAGGGAAAGCCACCCTTGAGTTTCGCCCGCTGCCAGACAGTCCAGTTTCTCCCCCAATGAATCTGGATTCCCAGATTCTCGCCTGGAACTGGAGTTCAGCGCAGTTGGGAGCTTCCGGTTCTCTCCAGCTAGAGAAAGCCAGCCGTGCACTCAGCAGTCAGTCCTCTCTGTGCGCACTTGCGCGTGTGCCTCCAGACCTCTGCCTTTCGCGGCTCTCCTGAGTTTCTGCCTGACAGTCCAGATTCCCCCGGTGAGAGCCTGGGTCCCCAGGGGCTCGCCCGGAACTGGGGTTCAGTGCAGTCGGGAGCTTCTGACTCCTTCCCGCTAGGGAAAGCCAGCAGCAACCTCAGCAGTCAGCCCTCTCTGTGTGCCTCCAGACCCCTACACTCCGCGGCTCCCCCGAGTCTTTGTGTGCCTTTCTCTCTACCTGATAGTCCAGACTCCCCCCATATGAGCCTGGGTCCACAGGGTCTCGCCCGGAACTGGGGTTCAGTGCAGTCGGAACTGGCGTTCAGTGCAGGTGGGAGCTTCCTTCTCCCTCCTGCCAGAGAAAGCCAGCCAGGCACTTAGCCGCCCTTCCTCTCTGCACGTGTGTCTCCGTACCTCAGCCCTTTGCAGCTCCTCTGATTCTCCGTGAGGTTTTCTCTTTCCTTCTAGTTGTAGAATTTCCACTCAGCCAGTTTTCCTGTGATTCTGGATGATGTCTGTCCTGTCTTTTAGTTGTAGTTTTGAAATTGTTGTGCGAGGCAGCAGTTTAGGTGCTTACCTATGCCGCCATCTTGGTTTCTCATTGATTATTATTTAATTTAGTATTTTCTATCCTCTGTTTCTTGGCTTTTCCCATGTTTGGTCCTTTGCCTTGATTATTTTTTATTTTTTTGGTTGTTACGTCCTCTTGGCAATAATGAGCAGTTCTTTTTGTGGACATTCATGATAGTTTAACTTAAGGATGCTTCTGTAATTTTTTTTTAGTTCTTTAACAAGTTTAAGTTGGAAGAAAGGCAACTTAGTATGATTGTGCTTCTAGAAAATAAATATAACAAGGTACAATTATGGGTTTTGCAGTTTAAGAGCTAAGTGCTATCTTAATCTATATCATCCCATATAATAAAGAAGTAATATGCAAATTGACCATCACTCTAACTCACAAGTGGTCACTCGCCCCCATGTGGTCAAAGATGGCTGCCCCTATGTGGACACAAGATGGCCACCACAAGATGGCCGGCAGGGGAGGGCAGTTGTGGGCGATCAGGCCTGCAGTGGAGGGCAGTTAGGGGTGACTGGGCTGGCAGAGGAGGGCAGTTGGGGGTGACCAGGCCTGCAGGGGAGGACAGTTGGGGGGGGGGGGACCCAGGCCTGCAGGGGAGGGCATTTGGGATGGACAAGGCCTGCAGGGGAGGGCAGTTGGGGTGGACCAGGCCAGCAGGGGAGGGCAGTTGGGGGCAACCAGATTGTCAGGGGAGGGCAGTTAGGGGCGACCAGGCTGGCAAGGGAGGGCAGTTAGGGGTGACCGGGCCAGCAGGGAAGGGCAGTTGGGGCGACCAGGCCGGCAGGGGAGGGCAGTTGGGGGCAATCGGGCCTGCAGTGGAGGGCAGTTAGGCGTCGATCAGGCTGGCAGGGGAGTGGTTGGGGGTGATCAGGCTGGCAGACAGAAGTGGTTAGGGGCAATCAGGCCAGCAGGCAGGTGAGCGGTTGGGAGCCAGCAGTCCTGGATTGCATCTCTCTGATGATAAGTGATGTTGAAAACTTTTCCATATGTCTCTTGGCCATTTGTATGTCTGCTATGGGTAAGTGTCTATTTAGCTCTTCTGCCCATTTTTTGATTGGATTGTTTTCCTTTTGTTGATTTGTTTGAGTATTTTATATATATTGAATATTAACCCCTTATCAAATGTATCATTGGCAAATATGTTCTCCCATACAGTGGGTTCCCTTTTCATTTTGATGCTGTTTTCTTTTGCTGTACAGAAGCTTTTTATTGGTTTCTGAGAGGAAAGGAGAGGGAGAGAGATAAACATCAATGATGAGAGAGAATCATTTATAGGCTGCCTCCTGCATGCCCCCTACTGGGGATCGAGCCCATAACTTGGGCATGTGCCTTTTACTAGAATGGAAACTGGGACCCTTCAGTCCACAGGCTGATGCTCTACCACTGAGCCAAACCAGCTAGGGGTGTGCAGAAGCTTTTTATTTTGATGTAGTCCCATTTGTTTATTTTTTTTCTTGCATTAGGCATTGTATCAGTGAAAATTTTGCTCCATGAAATGTCTCATATTTTGCTGCCTATGTTTTCTTCAAGGATTTTTATGGTTTCACAAATTACATTTAAATCTTTTATCCATTTTGAGTTTATTCTTGTGTATGGTGTAAGTTGGTGGTCTAATTTCATTTTTTTACATGTAGCAGTCCAATTATCCCAACACCGTTTATTATAGAGATTGTCTTTACTCCATTGTATGCTCCTGTCTCCTTTGTCAGATATTAATTGAGCATAATGGCTTGGTTTGATTTCTGGGGTTTCTATACTGTTCCATTGATCTATATGCCTTTTCTTGTGCCAGTACCAGGCTGTTTTGATTATGGTGGCTTTGTAGTATAACTTGAAATCTAGTATTGTGATTCCTCCAACTGTGTTCTTTCTCAAGATTTCTGCAGCTATTTTGGGGTCTGTTTTGGTTCCATATAATTTTTGGAGTGTTTGTTCTAGGTCTCTGAAATATGCTATTGGTATTTTAATAGGGATTACATTGAATCTGTAGATTGCCTTGGGTAGTATGGACATTTTAATGATATTGATTCTACCAATCCATGAACATGGTATATTCTCCCACTTGTTTATATCTTCCTCTGTCTCTTTTTTCAACACCCTATAGTTTTCTTAGTACAAGTCTTTTACTTCCTTGCTTAAGTATACTCCTATTTTGTTTTTTTGTTACAATGGTAAATGGGATTGTTTTGTTGTTTCTATTTCTGAGAGTTCATTATTGTTGTATAAGAATGCCAATGATTTCTGGATGTTAATTTTGAATCCTGCTATATTACCAAAATCCTTTATTAAATCTAGTTGTGTTTTAGTGGAGTCCTTGGGGTTTTCTGTGTACAGTATCATGTCATCTGCGAATAATGACATTTTACTTCTTCCTTTCCAATTTGGATGTCTTTTATGTTTTCTTCTTGTCTGATCACTGTTGTTAGTACCTCCAGTACTATCTGAATATAAAAAAGGCTAATATGCTAAGTGTCCGACCGGCCACTGTGACGCACACTGACCACCAGGGGGCAGATGCTCAATGCAGGAGCTGCTGTGACGCACACTGGCCATTTACAGAGAAATGGCACTGTGGACATTGCGCCCACAAAGCAACACTCGGCTTCCCCTAAGTGGGACACAGGCCACCCCACCATCCCGGAACGACAGCCCACCAAATCACAGCTGACGCTGCTGAGACCCATGGCGCAAAATGTGGCCCACAGTCCAGCCCAGCCTGGAAATGGTCGCTGTAGGCGCCAGGCAATGACGTCCTGTAGCAACTGCCAGCTTCCTTTCCCTGCGACTAGCCTCCTTGGAGTTTCTTTAGCCCAGGAACACAACTTGCTTTATAGCCAGGTGCAAACATTTTACAGTTCAACCAAATGTCTGTGAAGCGTTTTCACATGCCTTATCTCATTTGATCCTCACAGAAGTCCTAGAGTAGGTAGATAGGAGACTTGGTAGAATCTTACTTTCTTTTCATTAGCAAAACAATGGAGATTTAGAGAGTTTAGAAACTTGACACTACTAAAAAGAAGTAAGAAATGGTGGATCTTGAAAATGACTTCAGGTTTTCTCACTGCGTAGAATATAGTCAAACACTGTTATAGTTAAATATTTTACCCTTTGTTCTCCCTGCGTGATCTGCAATAATAATCTGCTTCGTGTTGATATTTACTGCTGTGTTGCTGACAATTACCTGAAAGAGAAGTTGAGGTGCTTCACTGGGCTGGGAAAAGTTTAGCTAAATCAGAAAGCAGATCTAATTAAGCAAGTTTATATATATAAAAGGCAAAATTGACTCGCACATGCGTGATACATATAAAGCTCTCGCTGGCACCAGTCGCATGCATGTGTTTCGATCTGTCATTGTCAATCGTGAATTTGGTTGACACTTCTATTTTTTTATTTTATTTTATTTTTACTTTTATTTTCTTTCTTGATTTAGGTATTACATATGTGTCCTTATCCCCACATAGCCCCTCCACCCCCCCACTCATGCCCTCACCCCCCTGGTGTCTGTGTCCATTGGTTAGGCTTATATACATGCATACAAGTCCTTTGGTTGATCTCTCCCCCTTACCCCCACCCTCCTTTACCCTCCCTCTGAGGTTTGACGGTCTGATCGTTGCTTCTCTGTCTCTGGATCTGTTTTTGTTAATCAGTTTATGTTGTTAATTATATTCCACAAATGAGTGAGATCATGTGATACTTATCTTTCTCTGACTTATTTTGCTTAGCATAATGCTCTCCAGGTCCATCTATGCTGTTGCAAATGGTAGGAGTTCCTTCCTTTTTACAGCAGCATAGTATTCCATTGTGTAGATGTACCACAGTTTTTTAATTCACTCATCTGCTGGTGGGCACTTAGGCTGTTTCCAAATCTTAGCTATTGTAAATAGTGTTGCTATGAACATGGAGGTGCATATATACTTTCTGATTGGTGTTTCTAGTTTCTTGGGATATATTCCTAGAAGTGGGATAACTGGGTCAAATGGGAATTCCATTTTTAGCTTTATGAGGAAACTCCATACCATTCTCCACAGTGGCCACACCAGTCTGCATTCCCACCAGCAGTGCAGGAGGGTTCCTTTTTCTTTGCATCCTCGCCAGCACTTGTCATTTGTTGATTTGTTGATGATAGCCATTCTGACAGGTGTGAGATGGTACCGCATTGTTGTTTTGATTTGCATCTCTGGGATGATTAGTGACTTTGAGCATGTCCTCTTTCGAAAAGTATCTATTTAGGTCTGTTGCCCATTTTTTGATTGGGTTGTTTATCTTCCTTTTGTTAAGTTGTATGAATTCCCCATAAATGTTGGAGATTAAACCCTTATCAGAGATAACATTTGCAAATATATTCTCCCATGCAGTGGGCTTTCTTGTTGTTTTGTTGATGGTTTCTTTTGCTGTGCAGAAGCTTTTTATTGTGATGTTTTCCCATTTGTTTATTTTCTCTTTAGTTTCCATTACCATAGGAGGTGTATTGGTGAAGATATTGCTTCGGCATATGTCTGAGATTTTGCTGCCTGTAGATTCCTCTAAGATTTTTATGGTTTCCTGTCTTATGTTTAAGTCCTTTATCCATTTTGAGTTTATTTTTGTGTATGGTGTAAGTTGGTGGTCTCGTTTCATTTTTTTGCATGTATCTGTCCATTTTTCCCAACACCATTTATTGAAGAGACTGTCTTGACTCCATTGTATGCTCTTGTCTCTTTTGTCAAATATTAATTGATCATAGTGGATTGGGTTGATTTCTGGGTTCTCTATTCTATTCCATTAGTCTGTATGTGAATTTTTGAAGAGTTCATTCTAGGTCTGTGAAATATGCCGTTGGTATTTTAATGGGGAGTGCATTGAATTTATAGCTTGCTTTGGGTAGTATGGATATTTTAATGATGTTGATTCTACCAATCCGTGAACACAGTATGTTCTTCCATCTGTTTATGTCTTCCTCTGTCTCTTTTTTCAGTGTCCTGTAGTTTTCTGAGTACAGGTCTTTTACCTCCTTAGTTAAGTTTATTCCTAGGTATCTTAATTTTTTTGGTGCAATGGTAAATGCGATTGTTTTTTTAATCTCTCTTTCTGTAAGTTCACTATTGGTGTATAAAAATGCCTTAGATTTCTTGGCGTTAATTTTGTATCCTGCTACATTGCCGAATTCATTTATTAGGTTTAGTAGTTTTTTGATGAAGTCTTTAGGGTTTCCTACGTACAGTATCATGTCATCTGCGAATAAGGACAGTTTTATGTCTTCTTTTCTAGTTTGGATACCTTTTATTTCTTCTTGTGTAATTGCTATAGCTAGCACTTCCAGTACTATGTCAAACACGAGTGGTGAAAGTAGGCATCCCTGTCTTGTTCCTGTTCTTAGGGGAAATGATTTTAGTTTTGCCCATTGAGTATGATGTTGGCTGTAGGCTTGTCATATAGGGCTTTTATTATGTTGAGGTATGATCCTTCTATTCCCACTTTGCTGAGGGTTTTTATCAAGAAAGGGTGTAGGCTTTTGTCAAATGCTTTTTCTGCATCAATTGATAAGACTTTGTGATTTTTATCTCTCAATTTGTTTATATGATGTATCACGTTTATTGGTTTGCGGATATTGTACTATCCTTGCATCCCCAGGATAAATCTTACTTGGTCATGGTGTATGATCTTTCTGATATACTGCTGGATCCGATTTGCTAGAATTTTGGCATCTATGTTCATGAGGGATATTGGCCTGTAGTTCTCTTTCTTTGTGTTCTTTATCTGGTTTTGGTATTAGGGTAATGCTGGCTTCATAGAATGAGCTTGGAAGTGTGCTTTCCTCTTGAATTTTTTGGAATAGCCTGAGGTTTTAGTTCTTCTTTGAATGTTTGCTAAAACTCCCCTGTGAAGCCATCTGCCCCCGGCCTTTTGTTTGCTGGAAGCTTTTTGATGACTGCTTCAATTTCCTCCTTAGTTATTCACCTATTGAGATTTTTAGATTCTTCCTGATTGAGTTTTGGGAGGTTGTATTTTTCTAGGAATATGTCCTTTTCCTCTAGGTTGTCTAGTTTGTTGGAATAGAGTTGTTCATAGTATTTTTAAACAATCCTTTGTATTTCTGTGGGGTCTGTTGTTACTTTGCCTCTTTCATTTCTGATTTTGTTTATTTGGGTCCTCTGTCTTTGCTTTTTGATGATCCTGGCTAGAAGTTCATCAATCTTGTTTATCCTTTCAAAGAACCAGCTCTTGGTTTCATTGGTCTTTTGTATTGTTTTTTTGGTCTCTATGAGTTGACACTTCTATTATAGAGAAAGGGCGAATAGCAATATTAAAACATTTCTTCTAATTAATTTCCTTTCAATGTGCACGAGTCTGTGCACTGGCACACTGATGTTGAATAAAAGTTGTAAAGTGGACTACCTTGTCTTGTTCCAGTTTTTAGGGGAAATGGTTTTAATTTTTGCCCGTTGAGTATGATGCTGGTTGTAGGTCCAGAGACATAGAAGCATTGAACAGACTGTCAAAACTCAGAGGGAAGGTAAGGATGGGTAGGTGGGTGGGACGATATCAACTAAAGAACTTTTATGCATATAAGCATATCCCATGGACACAGACAATAGTGTGGTGAAGGCCTTTTGGGGGGCAGGCTAGATAGGGTCAATGGGAAAAGAGGGGACAAATAACAACAAAGATTAAAAAAAAGAAATGATTGATCAAATCTTCATATTTATTTGATGGTACAATATGAATTAGAAATTAAACCTTGAATTCATTTGAATCAGAGATTTCAAAATAATAAGAAATGATAATAATTTTATTCTTTCTCACATACAACCTTAAATTACTTTGCTTTTACTTTGCAAAAAATTTTTTTAATTGATTTTAGAGAGGAAGGGAGAGGGAGAGAAAAACAGAAACATCAATGATGAGAGAGAATCACTGATCCGCCACCCCCTGCATGCCTCCCAATGGGGATCGAGCCTGCAACCAGGAATCAAACCGTGACCTCTGGGTTCATAGGTTTACACTTAACCACTGAACCATGCCAGTCGCATGCTTTTAATCTTTAAAAATTAAAGTATAGTAACATACAAAATGCTTTAACCAGTGACCAAATTTAATTTGTCACTACACAGAATCTGAATGTTTGATTATTACACTTGAATTTCTAAGCCTTCTAGAGACCCAGCCTTTTTAAATAAGAGGAAATGCTTTTAAAAAGTATTCCTCAGGAAGTTCTTTGAGTAAGACTTAAAAAAAGTGAAAAGAAGAAAAGAAAAAAACTAAAATAGATCCAAGTGTTCAATCTTAAAAGTAAGAACAGGATCCCTAAATCTTGGCTTGGGTACATCATTATCAACAGATAATATTTACTTAAAATATAGATTCCCAGGCATTACTTTATATTTATATATTACTATAGTTATATATTACTTTATATTTAGATAAGTAAATATCTGGGAAGTGGAGTCCAGGAACTTATATTTTAAGTAAGCTTATCTGGTGGTTTTGAAAAACCCCAAAAGTCTAAATTCAGGATCAATTCCGAAGAACTGTCATGTAGTCTTAATCAAATTAATAGAGTGTTAATAGAAGAAACTTACATACACAGGCAAAGCAGGTGCTTGCTCCCAGTGGTGGCCTGTTGGGACGAGATCAATACCCTCCCAGGACAGGGTCTTTTTTGTATAGGGGGTTAATAGTAAAAGCATATGGTGGGTAATCACATAGACCACAAGAAAGGACAATGCATTTCTAAGTTAACGAATAACATCAGGCAGTTACTCATGCTGTATACATCCATTCACCTCCTTCTGGGGCCTGACATTATCTTTGGGCAGCATTCCGGCTTTCTGGGTAGTCAGCTAAATCTGAGACTACAGAGTTAAACAGTCACAGAAGGTTAAAGAGAGAATCCAACATTGCCCAGATGCCTTTACTGCTGGAGACATACTGCATTTCTTAGCTCCCCTACAACCTCTAATTCTTAAACTAGTCTATTGCTCATCAGCCACAGGGAATTTGTGATTGTTCTATTGCCACTTTAGGGCTCAGTTGTAAAAGATGGGAAAAGGAACAAGGGACTATTGGCTGATGCTTCTCATCCTTTTTTTCTGCCATATTATATCTCAGGGTTGTGACAGATTCCTATACATCAGGTGTCCTCAAACTACGGCCCGCAGGCCACATGCGGGTGTTTTGCCGTTTTGTTTTTTTACTTCAAAATAAGATATGTGCAGTGTGAATAGGAATTTGTTCATAGTTTTTTTTAAACTATAGTCCGGCCCTCCAACGGTCTGAGGGACAGTGAACTGGCCCCCTGTGTAAAAAGTTTGAGGACCCCTGCTATACATAATGATTATTTATTGTGACAGGGTTCCTCAGTAGAAGGAATGTGTGTATAGAAAAAGGGTGTTTAAAATCTTAGGTACGTTTAATTAAAAAAAGCCATCCAGGTGATTTTGCTGTCTCCTCACCTTGAGAGTCATTGATGTACAAGATACTCAGATGATGTATGACAATAGAATGAAGAAATAACTTCTTCAGTTAAAATTTAAGTTGCAGAAAGTGAAGTACAATGTGAAAAGTTTATCATTCTTAAATGTAAAATAATAGTACATTCTGAAAGTTTTTCTAGATTGGTGTTGAATTGTAAATATCAAGAGAGGAGTAATGAGTTTGCTTAATTTAGCTTGTGATAAAGTATCAGTGTAGATACTTTAGAAACTATCTGTATTCATAGGGTAGATTTTAGTTTCTTTTAATTTTGTAAAAATGAGATTGATAAATTTGGAGTATGTAATGTTGGCATATCAATGCTCAAATATGAAGAACTTTATTTAGATAATTAAGCATCATAGCACATCATTCTTGGATATTATCCAATCTTAAATGGATTGTTAATAATCACAATTTATTTCCATTGACCTGAAAAGTGGCTGAACTATAGCTTATAAATATTGTGTAAAAATTATACATGAACAAACACTTTTCTTTTAAAGTTCTACCTTTTAGGAATAGATTGTGTGTGTGAGTGTGTAAGTAAATGTAAATATAATGTATATATGTGTGTACATAAATGTATATACATATATGTGTGTGTGTATTTTGGGAGAAGTTAAATTGAGGTTACTGGCTCTATCACTGAATTAACTAACCTCCAATGTACCTTTCTGATGATGCTAAAAATATGCTTATCACCAAGATAGTTTTTATTATCAAGCAACTTGGAAATGTCTATTTTAATGAGGGAAAATTATTGGCATATTTCTTTATTTTCAAAAAATTAATTGGGCAGCTGATTATGTCCATACTTTAAAAGCTGTGTGGATAAAAAGCAGTGACAATTTCCTTCCTAATTATCAAGCTATATACAAAGGCAAATATTTGAATCTTCTGAAAAGACTAGTAGGGCCTCAGCATTACAGTCCAGTGGAAATGAAATAGCCCATAGGACTATGATGCCAAAAAAACCATATGTGCTGAAGGAGGGTAAACACTGCCTTATCTAGATTCCACCCCTTGCCCTAATTAAACACCAAGGTTGGCAGGAATATATTCTTCCTGCACCCACTATAATTATCATACAATCCTAAAATTGTATATCTTTGGTCCAAAAAACAAAGGGTGGAATTTTAAAGTAAAGCGAAACACTGCAGTGAGATTTACAGAACTGAGAATGCTAATTAATAGATTATAGTGAGCTAGCAATGGGCCCTAATTAAACTCTGCATTCATTATACCCTCCATAGCCCTCAAGGTCAGACATTTTCCACTTTACAAAGAATACTGGTTTAATAGGATTTACAATAATGAAACAAATTTCTCCAATTCAGTTTGAAACTGGGAATTTAGATGCATTCTAAATGTTTGATATGCTTGGGCCACAGAGATCTTGGTCTAGAATCCTACCAAATGTAAAGACACATTTGTTAGAGTTGTCTAATGTATATGGTTCATTATTGTGGAGCTTTTTTGGAAGATTGTTTCTAAAAATAAATGTTTTTATGTCTCATACTCCTTTTGTTTCTGAACTTTCAAATATTGGTGGTTGGAGAGATGAAATAACATAAGTTTTAACAGGAAAGGCCTTTTTTTCTTTTTTAAAATTGACAATGAAGAAGGCTTTTAGTATTTACATGTTTGCTTGATGAAGAATAAAAATCCAGTTGTGAACTTTCTTGAATGGCAAAGCTAAGGCTTTGGATGATTTACATTTTTATTTTATTCTAACCAACATGTAACAAGATATTGTCATACTTCTTTTTTTATTATTTTGCTTTATAATATTTCTATATGTTGAGTTTAGTTGGAAGCTTATTTTAAAGCACTTTCATTGAACTTTTGTGTGGTCAGAATATGTTCTGTTTAATATTATAGTGTGGCAAGTAAGTTTCATATTTCGCTTTGTGTATTTTATTCTTTATGGAGTCTGATTTTATTCAGGATTCAGATTTTTTTGATTTTGCTTTTATTTATTTAGGGATCAAATCAAGAGAAGTCAAGTTCAGAAATACAAAAAGAGAAACTTACCCTGTGTGAATCTTTGTTTTGTCATTTGTTCTCACAGTTTGGACACAGGTGACTATTAACATTTTCATAATTAGAGGTTGTAACTTGGTTTGTCACATGGTGAAAGCCATTATTATTTGAATTTAAGCTCTTTCATGAGGTTGATAATTATTTCACTGTCATTTAAAGTCTGATCTTAAAATCTGGGATCTGCCCTAGCTGGTTTGGCTCAGTGGCTAGAGTGTCGGCCTGTGGACTGAAGGGTCCCGGGTTCGATTCCGGCCAAGGGCACATGCCCGGGTTGCGGGCTCTGTCCCCAGCAAGGGGCAGTGCAGGAGGCAGCCAGTCAATGATTCTCTCTCATCATTGATGTTTCTATCCCTCTCTCCCTCTCCCTTCCTCTCTGAAAAAAAAAAAAAATCTGGGATCTATGTCTTGGACTATCTATTTAACTTTTATGTTTGGTAATTCTGATAACAGAGATGAATTATGAATGGTTATTCAGAATATTGTGCATAAGTCAGTAGCCTAATTTATTTTCCAGATTGATTTGATCTTTTTGGTGTTCCAGATATGGGATATGTTAAAGGCACTATGCAGAATGCCCTGAGAAAATTAAAATAATTATGCCCCTATTGGGGAATTAATCATTTTGAGAAGCGAAATTTGTTCGTGTATGACTTTCATTAGACAAATTTTAAAAATTCACATTTAATATTGCTTCTTGTCTCATCAGAAAAGCTTTTAAGTATTGGTAAGCTGTCAAGTTCACCAGGTTCCCAAAATTTTCAAGTTTTCCCAAAGATACAAGTTTTCCACAATTCTAATTTTCACTTGAAAGCTCAAATTTTATCATTGGCAATAAATATTGTAAGTTATTGTTTTTGAAGTGACAGGTTTGTTTCATTAATTTATTTAAAAAATCAGCCTTATACCCGAGACTGAATAATCGTAGTTGTCAGTTCAGTCTTTTAAATTAAAAAGGTGTTCATTGAGACAACCATTGTATTTCATTATGTAGCACAAGTGCTTTATGCCTCTTTGAAGATATTAGTTGAGCAAAGAGAGACCTGAATGTTGTGACTGTCTAGGATAAAATGTTCCAGGTAGAAGAGACTATAAGTCTAATGGAATTTTCTGACTCTGATAAGAGGTTGCCAGTAAGGGTCTTAAATAGGTTATTCTTTAGCAAATGTCCCTCTTCTTTTATTCAGTCCTAGGGCCCCAGTGCACGAATTTGTGCACCTTGAAAGGAACTGTGGGCCGTGAGGCTGCAGTGGGCACAGGGGCAGGTCTCGGCCCATCCTCCATGCCTCTGCCCGGCCCCTCCTACCACAGTCCCCAGTCCCCTGTCTGCCAGCAGCCCCGCTCCCGCCGCTCCCATGTGCTGACGGTGCCGGCCCCGCTCACACCCAATGACAGTGCTGAGCGCCAGCTGCGGGTGTGAGCTGGGCCGTCGCTGGGCAGTCGCCGGCCCCGATCGCCCCTCAGAAGCAGGGGGAGGTGGAGAAGCCCTGAGGGGCAATCAGGGCCGGCAGCCGCTGCTTGCACCCACTGATGGCGCCAAGCAATTGGGACTGGCACTGGGCGCCAGCAGGGGGTGCGAGAGGGGCCAGTGCCAGCAGCAGGTGTGAGCGCTGGGCAGGACTGCGATGTGCGGGAGCAAAGACTTTTCAGTAACCACCAGAGGCTCACCCCGATGACAGCGACTGGTGTGCCCCGCCTTGGTCTGATGCCCCCCACTCACCTACTCCACCATCCCGCTGTGGCTGATGCACACCATATTTCGTGCGCACCCCCTGGTGGTCAGCGTATGTCATAGTGACTGGTTGTTCGGTTGTTCCTCCATTCGGTCTATTTGCATATTATACTTTTATTATATAGAATTATAATAAAATGTTATGGTCTCTGATATCAACAAGGCTTTTGCTTCTTTGCCATGGTTTAGGGAATTATACTGTTTCTTTAGTAATACTGAATAATGGGAAAAGACTGTATAAAACCTCATTGGACAAAATTCTACACAGGCTATCTATACTAATAAAAAGGTAATATACTAATTAGACCGGGTCGACCGGACATCTTCCGGTCGTCCTGCCTTCCTTCCAGACAAAGCCATGGTGGTGGGGGCTGAGGCAGAGGCGGTTAGGGGCAATCAGGCTGGCAGGGGAGGGCAGTTAGGGATGATCAGGCAGGCAGGCAGAGGGGTTAGGGGCGATCAGGCAGGCAGGCAGGTGAGCGGTTAGGAGCCAGAGGTTCTAGATTGTGAGAGGGATGTCCAGCTGCTGGTTTAGGCCTGATCTCGCAGGGGTCCTGGATTGGAGAGGGTGCAGGCTGTGTTGAGGCACCTTCCCCCCTTCCAGCCCCGTGCACAAATTTCGTGCACTGGATCTCTAGTGTTAAATAATAGGAGAAAGCTTCGCTGTTCTAGAAAGCTGAAAGAGTACTACATCAAAATTTTGGAATGAGTTTATCCATGGACATTAAATGAAAAATTCTGCTTTGAGATCTGGTGTTAATAGTTTTTGATTGTGCAATCTCAGATATTACCTGTGATTAGAGATGCCACCCTTTTTCTGGCAAGCCATGAAGGTGTTCATCTATTATTAAATGCTAGTTTTAATGTTTAATATTTAATGTTTACTTGTTGATTTAACAAACATTGAGCTCCTTTGTATAATTATATTTTTCTGGTGAATTGTCCTAACTAGAAATAAAGCTGAAAGCAATGTGAAAACTTTAGAAAGTGTTAACTTGCTTTTCTAAGTTTTTGGACTCCTGAGTTAACATTAAAATTAAAGTGACTTAGTGATTTAGAGGATATATTTAAAGAATACGTATATTTTCTCCTGGATTTTTTCTTTTCAAACTATGGTCTATTTTGTAGGATAAAATGGATGTGAGGATAATAGATTTCTGGAAATAGATTGTAACCCTTAATAGGAATATCAATGAAAGAAAGAACTACTTGAGAAAATGTCAGACGATCCAGTGTTTCTTTGATGATGTTTGTTTTTTGTTGATAGCATATTTCTTTGTCTTTGGAGAGGTTCCTTGGGTGGGCTGTGTTAGCCAGTAGTTACAGTTGGCTAACTAGTACCGTATTTTCCGGCGTATAAGACGACTGGGCGTATAAGATTTTCCTGGGTTAAAAAGTCGTCTTATACTCCGGAAAATACGGTATTTACATCTTAGAGGTGAAGTGACTTGTGCTCAAAGCTGCATAGATATTTACCGTATTTTCTGGCGTATAAGATGACTTTTTAACCCAGGAAAATCTTATACACCCAGTTGTCTTATACGCCGGAAAATACAGTAACTATTTTCTTTATTGAGTATTTTGTGGTAAGGATTCTTCTTTGTCTCATCAACTACCCAGTTTTTACTGTGAAGAAATTAAAAAAGGAAAAGGATATATTCATCAATTTTTGGTTGTAATTGTGTCCTTCCAAATATTTAATTGTAATTTTTTTCTCCCACTCTCTGGGAGTTGTTTAATACAACCACATTCATAACCCTAAATGGAGGACCTGAATTTCACAGGAATCACTGCATGCTTTAAAAATTATCTTGTGAGCCCTGGCTGGGTGGCTTAATTGGTTGGAGCATCATATCATACACCAAAAGGTTGCGGGTTCGATATCTGGTCAGGGCACATATCTAGGTTGCGATTTTGATCCCTGGTCTAGGCTGTGGGAGGCAACCAATTGATGTTTCTCCCTCTCTTTAAAATAAATAACAACATATCCTCTGGGAGGAGTAAAAAAGTTATCTTGTGAGAGGTACTTGAACATTACGGTTTGTTGCTCTGAAAAAGAAAAGAGCAAATCATCAAGAATTCCTTGATAATGTGAATCTGTAATACACTTGCTTAATTAACTATTAGAAAGCACTAGAGGCTCGATGCATGATATTCATGCAAGGGCCTTGGCCCCAGCTCCTGCCCGCTGCCGCCACCTCGGCTGGGGGCCTCTGCCGTCTCTGCCTTGGGCTCTGCCTGCTGCAGCTTTGTCCGAAAGGAAGGGTGTCTGAAAGGACGTCTGGTCTAATTAGCATATTAGTCTTTTATTATTATAGACTAGAGGCCTGGTGCACGGATTTGGCTGCGGGGATCGGGCTGAAACTGGCTCTCCGACATCCCCTGAGGGGTCCCAGATTGCGAGAGGGCGGTTCTTGGATGATACTCCCTGGAATCAGGCTCCCTTCTCTTTGGTTCCAGGTGCGTCACCCAAAAACCGCAGCTGCCAAATCACAGCAGCTTGGCAGCTCCTGTGTTGAGCGTCTGCCCCCTGGTGGTCAGTGCGCATCATAGCTTCTGGTCGAAAGGTTGGCCTGTTGCTTAGGCTTTTATATATATAGACTAGATTCATGCATGGTGGTGGGGGGGTGTCCTTCAGCCCAGCCAGCACCCTCTCCAATCTGGGACCCCTCAAGGGATCCTAGTGGGATCAGGCCTAAACGGGTAGTCAGACATCCCTCTCAGTATCCAGGACTGCTGGCTCCCAACCGCTCACCTGCCTGCATGCCTGATCACCCTCTAACTGCTCCCCTGCCAGCATGATTCCCCCTAACTGTCCTCCCCTGCAGGCCTGGTCGCCCCCATCTGCCCTCCCCTGATGGCCCAGTCACCCCTAACTGCCCTCCCGTGCTGGCCTGGTCACCCCCAACTGCCCTCCCCTGATGGCCAGGTCACTCCCAACTGCTCTCCCCTGCCAGCCTGGTCACTCCTAACTGCCCTCCCCTGCTGGTCTGGGCCCCCCCCCCAACTACCCTCCCTCCCCTGAAGGCCCAGTCATCCCCAACTGCCCTCCCCTGCAGGCCTGGTCCCCCCCAACTGCCCTTCCCTGCAGGCCTCGTCACCTCTAATTGCCCTCCCCTGCAGGCCTTGTTGCCCCTAACTGCCCTCCCTTGCCGGCCTGGGTCCCCCCCAACTGCCCTCCCCTGCAGGCCTGGTCCCCCACAACTGCCCTCCCCTGCAGGCCTGATCATTCCCAACTGCCCTCCCCTGCAGGCCTGTCCCTCATAACTGCTGTCCCCTGTTAGTCTTATCTCCCACAACTGCCCTCCCCTGCTCGCCATCTTGTGGCAGTCATCTTGTGTCCACATGGGAGCAGCCATCTTTGACAACATGGGAGCGGCCATCTTGTGTGTTGGAGTGATGGTCAATTTGCATATTACCTCTTTATTATATAGGACTAGAAGCCCGGTGCACGAAATTCGTGTACGGCGGGGGGTTGTCCCTCAGCCCAGCCTGTACCCTCTTCAATCTGGGACTCCTGGAGGGATGTCCGACTGCCCGTTTAGGCTCGATCCTGGTGGGATCGGGCCTAAACGGGCAGTCGGACATCCCTCTCACAATCCAGGACTGCTGGCTCCCAACTGCTTGCCTGCCTGCCTTCCTGATTGCCCCTAACCGCTTCTGCCTGCCAGCCTGATCACCCCCTAACCACTCCGCTGCCAGCCTGGTTGATGCTTAACTGCTCCCCTGCCAGCCTGTTTGCCCCCAACTTCCCTCCTCTGCCAGCCTGGTCACCCCTAACTGCCCTCTCCTGCAGGGTTGATCACCTCCAACTGCCCTCCCTTGCAAGCCTGGTCCCTCTCAACTTCCCTCCCTTGCAGGCCTGGTCCCTCACAACTGCCCTCCCTTGCAGGCCGGGTGTCTCCCAACTGCCCTCTCCTGCTGGCCATCTTGTGGAGGCCATCTTGTGTCCACATGGGGGCAGGATCTTGGACCACATGGGGGCAGCTATATTGTGTGTTGCAGTGATGATCAATCTGTATATTACTCTTTTATTAGATAGGATAGAGGCCTGGTGCACGGGTGGGGGCCAGCTGGTTTGCCCTGAAGGGTGTCCCGGATCAGGGTGGTGTTCCCTTGGGGCGTGGGGCGTCCTGAGCGAGGGGTCTGTGGTGGTTTGCAGGTCAGCCACGCCCCCTGGCAACCCAAGTGGAGGCCCTGGTATCTGGAATTTATTTTCCTTCTACAATTGAAACTTTGTAGCCTGGAGCAGAGCCAAGCCTGGGGCTCCAGCAGCCATTTCTGTGGCAGTTAATTCACCTTCTACAATTGAAACTTTGTAGCCTTAAGCGGGTGAGCCCGGCCAGGGTGTGCGGAAAGCTTTGCTTCCCCTGTTGCCGCCGGCAACCCTGGCCTGCTCTCTCAAGCTCCATTCTGCCGCCATTTGTTTGAATTTGTTTACCTTCTATAATTGAAACTTTGTAGCTTGAGTGGAGGCTTAGGCCTGCAACGGCTATGGAAAGCTTGGCTTGCTCTGTTACCTGGGAAACCTTGCTCTCTGTGGCTGTAGCCATCTTGGTTTGGGTTAATTTGCATACTCGCCCTGATTGGCTGGTGGGCATGACTTGGCTTGTGGGCATGGCTTATGTAGCGGAGTGATGGTTAATTTGCATATTCCCATTTTATTAGAGGATTGTAAAATTCTGAAAGGGACAACAGATCAGTTTTCAAGACTAAGAATATTGACAGGCAATTTATATTAAACCATTTCCATGGAACATTTTACATAACTTTGTATTACCTACTTTGTACTTGAGGAATGCAATGTATTCTTTCCCCATCCCAATAAGCTTAAAGTAAAATGCTATTTGAGTGTTGAGCCCATGATACTTACTGCCTTCTGCTAAAGTTACATTGTGTATGCTTAGGCTTATTAGTTTATATGTTTCATTTTTATTTGGTTTTTAAATTCTCTGTATAGTATAAAAGATAAATTATGCATTTTAATTTGTTTTTTAAATTTTCTGTATAGTAAAAGTGGAAGGTGGGGGAGTGACAGAGGGAGAGAAACATTGATGTGAGAGACACATCCATGGGTTGGGCACACACTCAGAACTGGGCCAGGGATTGAGCCTGCAATGAGGTAAGTGACCTTGACCGGAATCAAACCTGTGGCCCTTCATTCTGTGGGATGACGTTCTAACCACTGAGCAGAACAGGCTAGGGCTTTCCTTCATTTTTATAGTATCTTAAAAGCGTAACTGAGGAAATATTTTTTCAGGATAAGTTTCTTCATTGTTTATATTGAGTTTTCATTCATGTTTTGTGAAATCTTGTAAGAGCTATGTGTCTATAACTAAGGTGTTTTCATTGTCAAAAATATAAATAATGGTATGTTAGAGTTTATCTGTTTGGGGTAAAGAGTTTTGGATAGGTATTTATATATTTTTTTTCTTTGTACACCAGTAACATTTCTGTTGTTGGTATGAGGTAATGATATTAAAATGAAAGCAAAACTGCTTTGATAAGTCAGTTGCAGATAAATAGTTGTTTAAGCATGGTTAAATTTTTTTTTACATGATTGCATTATGCTTACATTATAAACCTCCTACAGTGTATATTTGTTTCAAAGAAAACCATTTTTGGGAGCTAAGTGAAAACTGTTTTGCAGGATTTAAAAATCTGCTGAGAAATTGGAAGGATATATTCAAAAAATGTTCTTTTGATTGTCTTTCATAGATTTGATAAGCTGAATAATTAGTAATTTATTCTTGCCATCTGGCTCTTCTTCTCTTCTTCATGGACATAGAAACTTAGAATAGGTGCCAAATTCTTAGGAGACAGGCATACTTTAATGAGTGGTTCCAGTCTTTACTATCCTGTAAATTCATGTTACTCCTGGTACAGAGTATTTTCAAGAGATATGAAACAGTTAAAAGAGGGTCTATTTAAATGGTAGTGGATAAATTCCTGAATTTCCCTTGGTATTTCTGAACATAGGTATTTATTTTCAAGATATTGGTTCTCAAAACTTGTGTGAATATTGGCCATCATAATAACTTGGAGGCAGAAGGCATTTCTTGGATTTATGGTAGAGAGGGCCTAGTGTTGCTAGATATCCTGCAATGCTTAGGGAAGCCCTGAATACTGAAAAGTCCTCCCTCATTCCATATGATTTTCACATATCTTGCCAGAAGTTTGTGTAGGTGAAAAATCTGTTTATAATGACCTGAACCTAGATACTAACTACATAAATGTACATAATTATATTAGCATTTCTTGAGTGGCTACAATACGCACTAAATATTTTAGCAGTATAACTACTATGTAAGGTGATGGAAGATTGTACTTTGTTTTGTTTAAACATTACCTAGAGTTTTTATCATTTTAGAAAATTACTTCAATAGCAGCATTGCCTTGTTGGCCAGTGCAACCACCTATTCAGCCTCTGGTGTAGCTCTCTGTAGCATTTTCATATTAACATACATATTATTTTCTTATAAAATTCTTTTTCTTTCATTGAATTTATATTACTTTTTTATTGCATGTGAGGGTGAGATTATTATTTAAGAATTTCAAGTTAGTAAAGGGCACATTACAGATATCCTATATAATAAAAGGGTAATATGCAAATTGACCCTAACGGTGGAACGACCGGTCACTATGACATGCACTAACCACCAGGGGGCAGACGCTCAACACAGGAGCTGCCCCCTGGTGGTCAGTTCGCTACCACAGGGGGAGTTCTGCTCAGCCACAAGCTGGGCTGATGGCTGCAAGTGCAGTGCCGGTGGCGGGATCCTCTTCCGCCTCCTCGACAGCGCTAAGGATGTCTGACTGCCAGCTTAGGCCCAATTCCCCGGGGAGCGGGTCTAAGCCGGCAGGTGGACATCCTCTGAGTGGTCCTGGACTGCGAGAGGGCGCAGGCTGGGCTGAGAGACCCCTACCAAGTGCACGAATTTTCGTGCACTGGGTCTCTAGTTTGTTTAAAAAGAGCAGAGGTGGCATTGGGTTTGATGACCTTAAGAATCACTTGTGTAGTTAATACAACTCTGCATTTATAAAAGGAGACGCACTTTCTCATTTTGATCCTGGCTCTGCCAATCAGTAACTGGGCATATGACTATGGGCACATTGTTTAATCTTTTTGGACTCAGTTTTCTCATCTATAAAAGTCCAGAGAGCTGGACAAAGTGTTCTTTAGAGATTGTTTCTTATAAAATTATCTGATTTAGCTTTTGTCAATTATCCTAATGGAATTCTCCAAGAGTCTGTTCACCTTGATTGTAAGGCCCTAAATTCAACTGATTCATATAACTAAGTTAGGCATTTCTGGTAACTAGAAGTACTTGACTATTGATGTTCTTTTCAAGATAAGCAGCATAAAACCAGGGCTTGCATATAAAAGAGCAGAGAGCCTTCATGTGAGTTTCATGAGTTGTCAAATGGAGAAAATGCTTTTATGGTCATTGTAATAGTTAAATGAGGTTAAGGAAGATAATATGTATAAAATGATGTACAGGACTACCTAGCATTAATAAAAGTTAATTGAGTTAGAATCTAGTCAGATAGTTTATAAATACAAATAATACTATATAACATTTTTTGAAGTATGACGTGTACTTTATAATCTGCCATGAGAATGGAAATAGTAGCATGGCACCTATACAGTATTTCTAGGAAGTGGGTCACAGTGAATAATAGCTTCATTTGGATAACTAATTACTGTCTAATATTCCTGAAGGAGTTACTAGAAACTTTGAGTAGGGTAATTAGCTCTCAGGGTTTTCAGTTACAGTCATATCCATTATTTAACATTTTTATTTTCACAATGACTCATCCACGAATTACAGAGTGCTTTCCCAAAAGGAATGTAATATTTATGGAAATAATTTTTTTTACTGTTCTACTTTCTTTCTGTGGTAAGGAGTTTCTGACTAGTCAGTTGGACCCAAAACTCTCCACAAATATTTTAAATAATGTGCCTTGCATGAAGAAGATTTAACTTTCACAAAAATGTGAGTGTCATAGGATCCAAAGACTTCCGAGAAGGAGTTAACATTAAGGTAAGAGAAAGGACAGAGAAGAGATATAGTTGATCAATTGAGCAGATGGTAAAGATATATTTTGATTAATCAATCTGTATCAGCATGTGTAAATGACACAGGAAAAGTACTGTACTTCTTGTTTTGGTTAGGTGGAAAGCTTCCCAGACTTGGATTTTACACATCAGTAAAATAAATAATAAACAATAAACTCCCCTCACCTTGTAAAAAATGGTGGGGGCTGGAGGCTGGCATGGGATTGTCAAATAAAGACAATAAAAAAAGGATAAATTACTCTATATTCCTACTGCCATTTTATAAGAGAGAAAAAATTTTTTAACAGCAAGGAGTTAGAATTACATAATCTCAGAGTATAGGACAATACTTCCCAAGAAAATTTATAGCTTTTAAGCTTACAGTGACAATTTTATTAAGGGTTGGTGGAAACTTATTCATGGACTGGTATTTAAGAAGCATTGGTTTACAGCTGGGCTGGGTTGCTCAGTGGTTAGAATGTCAAGTCCGGGTACCGAAGGATTTCAAGTTTGATTCCCAGTCAAGGGCACGTACCGGGTTGCAAGTTCAATCCCCAGCCCCAGTAGGGGTGCTTGTCTCTCTCACATTGATGTTTCTCTCTCTCCCCCTCCCTCCTTTCCACTCTCTCACATTGGATATCCAAAAATATAAAAATCAATGGATATCCTTGGGTGAGGATGAACCAAACAACAACAAAAAAGGAGCGTTGGTTTACAACAAATGTTGCCATATTTGGCCAATTGTCCAAATTCTGCTTATAGGATTTTTGTAAGAATGGTTTTTACATTTTTAAAAGATTGAAAAAATCAAAAGAATAATAATATTTTGTGGCACATGAAATTTATATGAAATCCAAACTTTAGTGTCTATAAATAAAGTCTTATTGGAACACAGCTATGCTTTCTTATTTATGTGTTGTCTACAACTTTTCTCACTACAATGGTATAGCAGAGTAGTTATGACAGAGTCCATATCACCTTTTAAACCTGAAATATTTAATATCTGGCCCTTTATAAAGAAAGTTGGCTGACAACTGGTTTTGACAATAAAATAACTAGTAATAGCTAACAGACAACTACTGCTAAGTGGTAGTAGTAACAGCTAACAGACTACTACTACTACAACTACTACTACTTACTAAGGAGCAAGCCCCATTTTATTTGCTCTTCCTATATTAATCATCATAACAATCTTATGAGGTAGGGACTGTTATTTTTATTTTCTGATATGGAAAGTGAAGCTTAGAAAGAATAAATAACTTACCCAAGATCACACAGCTGTTAAGTGGCAGAGGCAGAATTCAAGCCCACACAGTGTGCTCCATTTTCTGTGCTCCTTCCTACCGTATTGGACTGTCAGAAAAGTGAAGCAGAGAGACACTTCAGGATACGAATATATTCTTCACATTCACCTTAATTACTTTAGGAAAGAGGGAAGTACCTTATTCTATAGTTGCTCAAAATGTTATCATTGAGTAAATTGAATGGAGAAATCAACATTAATTACTTCATGATATATGAACTTCTTTTATTTGACTCTGGATTTTTCCAAGAGATTCGCTGATGAGATGATCTATTTATTGATGTCCTACTTATTGAACTTCTGAGCAAAGAAATCTATCTTTTCTGTACCATATCTTGACTTCTTTTTTGCTATAATTAAAATAGTAAATTGCATTATTAATATAGTGGAGGGTAACTTTATTCTGTTCATCATCATCATAAATAAGTATTTATTATGTTGTTCCTAGAAGCATAAGGCATACTTCCCAAATAATGGATTTAAAAATTAAACTTGTATTAAAAAATTAAACTTCTATTGAAGTATGCAGACATACTTTAATTTAGAAAGTTTCATGGCTATTCTTTTTTAAAATACATACAGCTTTGCATCCCAAAGAAAAATTAAATGATCAATAGTTGGATATTTAGATGAATTTATTCTAGAGGAAATTACTATTTCTCTTATAGAGAAGGCTTTGAGGAGAGGAAGTGAGGTTACAAAAACTGCTTAAATCAAGGGTGGGGAACATATATCCCGTGGGCCATATAAGGCCCTCGAAATCATTTGGTCTGGCCTTGACAAGGCATGAGGGGTGAGTTAATTAAATGTTTGACCAAATATAGTAGGCTAATTTTTAAGTTGATAATTTTGTATGGCCTCAGATGATATTATAAATATCCAAGTGGCCCTTGTCAGAAAAACAGTTCCCCACCCCTGGCTTAAGTGGAGGAAGGAGTATTAACAAGTAAGGAAACAAACTAGAATTAGGGTGACTAAATCTAATTTCACAAATAATATAGTGTGTTTAAAAACAGCTTTTATACATTTTAATGACAGTATAAAATGCTGATTTGAAGAAATTGAGGTCTCGTAGCTACACTTTATTTGAACTAAAATTTGAGATTTAAAAATGTTGGTAACTAATGTTCACTTAGTTTTGTGATCCTCTGAAGCCTATGTCTGAAACGGATTAAAAAAAAATTATTGATTTCAGAGTGGAAGGGAGCGGGAGAGAGAGAGAGAAACATCATCGAGGAGAGAGAATCATTGATTGGTTGCCTCTTGCAACACGCACTTACCAGGAATCAAATTAGGACCTCCTGGTTCATAGATTGATGCTCAACCACTGAGCCACACCCTGCCAGGCTGAAACTGATTTTAATGGGTTTAAGACCCATACAGAAGATAGGACTGACACTTAAGATTCTTTTTTCAAGTACATATATTTAATTGCCCAATAATTTTACCTTATTAGAGATGGAATCCTAAAGAATGGACTACAGTGCTTTGCAGGGGTGCGCGTGGTGATTAGTATGGTTGGAGGGGAATTAGGTGAAGGGGATAGGGCAGTAGTTAAAGTTGAGTTTTTTACTTGTGGTTCACTTTTACCTTCATATTTGGAAGTTGATTAAAAAAAATGTTTTGATTTTAGACAGGAAGGTGGAGGGAGAGAATGATAGTAACATCAGTGATGAGAGAGAATCATTGATTGCCTGCCTCCTACTGGGGAATCGAGCCTGCAACCAGGGTATGTGCCCTGACAAGGAATTGAACCATGACCTCGTGGTTTATAGGTCAAGGCTCAACCACTGAGCCATACCAGCCAGACTGGGGAAAATGTTAATAGGCTATGAATATAATGCAGATAAAACTGCCAGTGTTTTCTATACTAGAGAATTGAATTTGTTCAAATGTTGACTTATTTCTGAATTTTTGCATGGGTGTGTTTCTATTTGCTATGTTGTTACTTTTCCTAATAGTGAGAGAGAGTTTACAGTATTGGTAGAATTACATGTTGGTAGTTATTTTTTCTTACCCATTCTATTCATAATTTGAAATTAATAATTTTGAACACTGTTGCTTATTGTAAGAGTTATCTGGAATCCTATATAATAAAGAGGTAATATGCAAATTGACCCTCACACCCTCACACAAGATGGCCGCCACAAGATGGCTGGCAGTGGAGGGTAGTTGTGGGCAAACAGGCCAGCAGGGGAGGGCAGTTAGGGGCGACCAGGCCAGCAGGAGAGGGCAGTTGTGGGGGACTGGGCCTGCAGGGGAGGGCAGTTGGGGGCGACCAGGCCTGCAGGGGAGGGCAGTTAGGGGCAACCAGGCCGGCAGAGGAGGGCAGTTGGGGGGCACCAGGCCTGCAGGGGAGGGCAGTTGGGGGGGACCAGGCCTGCAGGGGAGGGCAGTTGGGGGGACCAGGCCTGCAGGGGAGGGCAGTTGGGGGGACCAGGCCTGCAGGGGAGGGCAGTTGGGGGTGATCAGGCTGGCAGGGGAGTGGTTAGGGGGCGATCAGGCTGGCAGGCAGAAGTGGTTAGGGGCGATCAGGCAGCCAGGCAGGCGAGCAGTTTGGAGCCAGCAGTCCCGGATTGTGAGAGGGATGTCCGACTGCTGATTTAGGCCCTCTCCTGCAGGCCTGGTCCCCCCCACAGGGATCGGGCCTAAACCAGCAGTTGGACATCCCCCGAGGGGACCCCAGATTGGAGAGGGTGTAGGCTGGGCTGAGGAATGCCCCTCCACCCCCCCGTGCATGAATTTCATACACCGGGCCTCTAGTTAATGTATAAAACTTGACTGCTCAGGTTGAGGTGGCACGTTATAGTCCTTGACAGCTACTGCCACCTCTTTTCCTTGTGACAGATGGCTTCCCCTCCTGGTTGTAATTCACTGTTGATTTTTTTTCAAAGAATGAATACCATGTGTTTCCCATTTTGGCTGTGATTTTCTTCTGCCCACTCATTGGCTTCAAAGGAACTTGGAATAATTGGATGTGCTTACTGCTGGCATTTATGCCAGGAAGTGGATACAATTTGACTTTCTTTGCCAGGTGTTCATTTACTAGAAAAATTGTAGCTTCCTAAAATTAAACATTATTTCTTTGTCATACTAAGGGTAAAATGAATTTTATTAATTTTTTTTAGAATATACTTTTCACTTGATGTTATATAGTATATATATTTTTGGTAGCATATTTATTATAAAACAGGTTTTAAAATCTAAATTTCACATACTCAAATATTTATAGTATATTAGGCTGAAGTCTGTTTGTATAAGATAGTGAATGAGTAGATCTAGTTTTAATGAATATAATCATGAAAGGGATTTATATAACAGACTCCAAAAACAATTTAAATTATCATGTGTGGTATTGAATTTATATTTGAACTAGAGGCCCGGTGCACGAAATTCGTGCACTGGGGGGGAGTGGGAGTCCCTCAGCCCAGCCTTCCTCCTCTTGCTGGGGAGCCCTCAGGGGATGTCCTACTGACAGCTTAGGCCCACTCCCTGTGGGGAGCGGGCCTAAGCCACAGTCTGGCCTCCCTCTGCGGGAAACATCTGGACTGATCAGGGGAAGGCGCCAGGCCCATCACCCTGCTGCTGCTGCCACTGTTGCAGCCGCCAAGGCGTTTTCATCAACACAGTCTCCAGTCCCTTCACCATGAAAAAATGACAACTTTCTTTAGGCATTTTCAAGATGTCTCTTTCATAGGATATGACATTTCTTTCTTTTTTTTAATCCTCACCTGAGGATATGTTTCCATTGATTTTTAGAGAGCTTGGAAGAGAGAGGGAAAGACAGAGAGAAACATCAATGTGAGAGGCAAACTTCAATTGGTTGCCTCCTTCATGAGCCCTGACCTGGGCCCCCACCAGGGAGGAGCCTGCAACCTAGGTACATGCCCTTGATCAGAATCGAACCCGGACCCTGTGGTTGGCAGGCCAAGGCTCTATCCACTGAGCCAAACCAGCTAGGGCAGGATATGACATTTCTTAGCCCCTCCAGCAGCGGACCTTAGTTTTTTCCTCCAGGAGTGAGGTGCAAAAACCCTAGATCACCTTCTTGGATTCTTATTACCCAAGTTACCAAGAACACTGTGAGTGGCAGCTTACAGGGAGCTTAGCCAATGAGCAGTCAGAAAAGGTGTTTCTTCTGCAGCGCATGTGTAGAGGACCTCGTGCGTTGTGTCCGCTGGGCCGGGGGTGTGCCTGGAGCCTACCTGCGGCCGCTGGGGTCACGCCCCCAGTCCAGCAGCCCCGCGTTGTGTCCACAGCCCTCCCTCCCCCTGTGGCCTGGGCGCGGGACGCCAGCATCCTGCCTGGTGCTATGGGCACTGTCATCTTTGTTGTGGAGTGATGGTTAATTTGCATATTACCCTTTTATTACATAGGATATGCTTTTTGGTACATGCGAATGAACAATAATGTCTGTCCATTTTAACTTTCTTGCTCAGTGTCTCTCTTGTCCATTGGTGGACATAAATGACATTATCTTAGTCTAAATATAAGCCAGTTTAATTCTATGAAAATTCTGTTCATATTTGGAGGTATGGTGTTTGGCTTTAAAAAACACCTGCCTGGTCAGAGTACTAGTAAATAAATATAGAGTATTTCTTGACAAAAAATTCTTAAGATAAATATAAACATGTACTTTGATATTGCCTCCATTACTGTTGGAATTGGGAATTTCTGTCCTCAAAAGTCACTGTTCTGTGAAAGTCTCTGTATTTGACTGAGTGAATCTAGTACAATAATGGTAATTATTATGAAATCTGTCTTGGTAATCTTTCTGAAAAACTGGCTCATGGCTCTCAACCTTGACTGCATGTTGGCATTACTTGAGAAACTTAAGGGGAAATAAAAAGATGCCTTGTCTCACCTTCACCCCCAGAGATTCTTACTTAGTTTGGGCTAGAGCATGGCTTCCATGGGGATTTTTTTTTTTTTATGCTGGTTTATTTTTTATTTATTTATTTATTTATTTTTATTTATTTATTTTTTTAAAAATTTCTTTATTAAGGTGTCACATATTTGTCTTCATCCCCCCATTCCCATCCCACACCCCTCCCCACGGATGCCCCAACCCCCTGTTGAACTTAACCATTGGTTAGGCTCATATGCATGCACACAAGACCTTTGGTTGATCTCTCCCTTCTCCCCCCACCCTCCCCTATTCTCCCTCTGAGGCCCGATAGTCCGATCGATGCCTCCTCGTTTCTGGTTCTGTTCTTTTTCATCAGTCTATGTTGTTCATCATTTCCCCTAGATGAGCGAGATCATGTGTCACTAGAGATATACTTATATGAACTGAATGTGAGATGAGCAATAATAGTTATGCTGACAGGCAAATGAATCAGTCTGTAGTGAGTTTCTTTCTGGACCAACAGTTCTTTTGAGACCCAATATCAATGTCCACCAGTTCCTTATGTGTACATGTCGGCACTGACCCCTCAGCTCTGGATGGTGGACAAATGGTGGTAATGCAGGTTCGATTCCCTCTGGTTGGGTCTCGGCCGGACCCAGGGGCATGGCTTCATCCGGACCCAGGGGCACGTGGCCTCACCCGGACCCAGGGGGTGCGTGGCCTCACCTGGACCCAGGTGCACGCGGCTTCCCTCCATGGGGATTTTTAAAAGCTCTATAGATAATGTTGATGTATAGTCAAGGTTGAGAACCACTGGCTACCAATGGTATGTGAACTGTAATCTATCTCAACATTCTGTCTAGTGAGATAGTTTATAATCATGTCATAATGTATGAACATTTAAATACAATTTAAAATTTAAATGGATAAATATTGTTTATCATTGGCATTTGAGGATATAAATATAACCTGGGGTGATTTGATTGTACCAGTATTTTGTGACATTTTAAAAGATTTAGCTTCACAGGGTATCTGGAAAGGTGAATGAGCATGGAATAGGACCGTGGTTGGCAAACTGCAGCTCGCGAGCCACATGCGGCTCTTTGGCCCCTTGAGTGTGGCTCTTCCACAAAATACCATGGCCTGGGCAAGTCTATTTTGAAGAAGTGGCATTAGAAGAAGTTTAAGTTTAACAAATTTGGCTCTCAAAAGAAATTTCAATCGTTGTACTGTTGATATTTGGCTCTGTTGACTAATGAGTTTGCCGACCACTGGAATAGGAGATGGTCATATTGAAATGGGAATACTCAAGGCATAGGGCTGTTGTTAAGGAGGATGGGATGGAGAGTGAAATTAGAAGGAGTTCTGGCTTCTGGGAGACTTGCAGTAAAGGAGTAAATGCAGAAACTGTACTTCTTCCTCACCCAGCAGATGTAGCTGGAGCGCATCCTTCTGTGAGACCAGGAAGTGGTGTTAGTAAAATTAATGAAATGAGAGAGGTGCTTTTTTATATCCAAGCTTGTTTTTTGCTTAGTGGCAGAAGTCTCAAATACCTCTTATTGGAGCATTTCTTTTTTTTTTTAATTTAATAAATCTTTATTGTTCAGATTATTACAATTGTTTCTCCTCCCCCCCCCCCCATATCTCTCCATCACCCGGTTCCCACCCCCCCTCTGCCCTTACCTCCCCCCCACTGTCCTTATCCATAGGTGTATGATTTTTGTCCAGTCTCTTCCCGTACCCCCCACACAGACACCCCTTTCCCCCTGAGAATTATCAATCCACTCCCATTCTATGCCTCTGATTCTATTGTGTTCACCAGTTTATTCTGTTCCTCAGATTTTTAATTCACTTGACTTTTAGATTCACTTGTTGAGAGATATGTATTTGTTGTTCATAATTTTTATCTTTACCTTTTTCTTCTTTTTCCTCTTTTTAAAGAATACCTTTCAGCATTTCATATAATACTGGTTTGGTGGTGATGAACTCCTTTAGCTTTTTCTTATCTGTGAAGCTCTTTATCTGCCCTTCAATTCTGAATGATAACTTTGCTGGGTAGAGTAGTCTTGGTTGTAGGTTCTTGCTATTCATCACTTTGAATATTTCTTGCCACTCCCGTCTGGCCTGCATAGTTTCTGTTGAGAAATCAGCTGATAAATCGAATGGGTGCTCCCTTGTAGGTAACTAACTGTTTTTCTCTTGCTGCCTTTAAGATTCTCTGTTTGTCTTTTGCCATTGGCATTTTAATTATGATGTGTCTTGGTGTGGTCCTCTTTGGATTCCTTTTGTTTGGGGTTCTGTGTGCTTCCTGGACTTGTAAAGTCTATTTCTTTCACCAGGTGGGGGAAGTTTTCGGTCATTATTTCTTCAAATAGGTTTTCAGTGTCTTGCTCTCTCTCTTCTTCTGGCACCCCCATAATTCTGATGTTGGTACGCTTGAAGTTGTCCCAGAGGCTTCTTACACTATCTTCAACTTTCTGAATTCTCTTCTCTTCTTGCTTCTCTGGAGGAGTGTCCTTTGCCTCTTTGTATTCCAAATCTTTGAGTTGATTCTTGCGTTCCTCTAGTCTGCTGTTGGGTCTCTGTATAATATTTTTTATTTCAGTCAGTGTATGTTTAATTTCTAGTTGGTCCTTTTTCATATCCTCGAGGGTCTCATTAAATTTATCGGCCTTTTCCATGAAATTCTTGAAAAACCTTATAACCGTGGTTTTGAACTCTATGTCCATTCGTTTGTTCTCCTCCATTTCTTTTGTTTGGGATCTGTTTCCTTGCCTCCTCATTTTCGCTGCTTCCCTGAGTTGGTTGGGTAGCTTTGTGTACTAGGTGTCCTATTGGTTCAACGGGTCAGCCTCCCAGTTACCTGAGGTGGACACGCTTGGTGCACCCCTTTGTGGACTGTGTGTACAGCCTTGTAGTTAAGTCTTGATTGTTGTTGGTGTCACTGGGAGGAATTGACCTCCAGGCCAATTGGCTGTGAGGACTCGCTGTGTCTATAACGGAAGAATTGCTGTTCTGGAGACACATTTATGGGGCAGGACTTGTTCCAGTGGGGCTTTGGTGCTCACTGAGTCTGCCTCTTGAATGTGTCCCTTATGAGAGTGGTTGAAATCTGGTGTCGTCTCACACCGACCACTAGATACACTAGTTCTGGATCTCCAGTGGGGTGCAGGTCAGCTACTGTCTGAGGCCCCCCAGCAGGAGCTACAGCAAGAACTACAGTTTTCTCCTCTTTGCTTGGGCGGTTTTGGAGCAGTCTGACTGGAGCTACAGTTAATTTGGTTAAGCTGCCACAGAACAGGCTATTTATATGCAAAAGCCGCTATGTGGAGCCTGGGTGGATTTGTAGAATGTGCGGGGCGGGGTCTTAGGACGTCACTAGGCTAGGGCGTGGCAAATGGCAATGGCTGCCATCAGCTGTCTCTGCCTTTCCGCGTTTCCAAGTCCCTGCGTCCCGCGCTTCAGCGCAGTAAACAGTGATTGCTGGGCGCACCTCTGCCAAAAAAGTCACTCTCACTTTCTGACCCGATGGCCGAGAGTCCAGCTTCTCCCCGTAGGCGTCTGGGTCCCTCGCGTGTCCCCAGAAACTGGATTTCAGAGTGATTGGGAACTTGTCTCCCTTCGGGTTGAAGAAAAGCCGCGTGCCCAGTTGCCCGCCACCAGCCCGATTCGTGTGCCTCCATACCTCAGCTTTTCAGCGTTTGTGCTCCTTTCTCTTCTTAGTTGTAAATCTTCCACTCAGCCAGCTTTCCCGTGGTTTTGGGTGGTAGAGGTTTTGTCTTTTAGTTGTAGATTTGAAATTGTTGTGCGAGGCGGCAGTTTAGTTGTTTAACTTTGCCGCCATCTTGGTTCCTCATCCTGGAGCATTTCTTTAGCTTATGTAAATAAGAATCACCTGGGAACACTTGTTAAAAATGTAAATTTGGTAGAATTAAATGTTGGTAGTTTTTTTCTCTTACCCATTCCATTCCTAAAGTTTGTGGTTTAGGATTGCTGGGGTAGGACTCAGGAATCTTTATTTTGTTTTGTTTTGTTAATCCTCACCTGGGGATATTTTTCCATTGATTTTTAGAGAGAGTGGAAGGGAGGGAGGGAGGGGGAGATGGGGGAGAGAGAGAAGGGAGAGAGAGGGGGAGAGAGTGAGAGAAAGAAAGGGAAACATCAATGTGTAGGAGACACATCAATTGGTTGCTTCCTACAGAGATCACGACCGAGGCCGGGGATCGAACCTGCAACTCAGATATATGCCCTTGACTGCGAACCGAACCCTCAACCCTCTAGTGTGGGGGGCTGATGCTCTAACCACTGAACGACACTGGCCAGGGCAGGAATCTGTTTCTAATATAATAATAGACAAATATGCAAATTGACCACACCTTCGCTACGCCCAAGCCACGCCCACCACCCAAGCCACGCCCACCAACCAATCAGGGCGACTATGCAAATTACCCAAACAAAGATGGCGGCTAATTTGCATATCAAGACAGCGTCAAAGAACCCAAGAGCTGCAGAAGGGAGTAAAGCTTCGGAGAAGCAAGCAAGCCAGGGGCGGGGGAGGAGAAGGGAGGAGCGAAGGCAGGGCCGGGGGCGAAGGGAAAAGCAGGCGGGCTGGCGGTGAAGGCAGGGCGGGCGACAAGGGAGGAGTGGAGGCGGGGCCCGGGGAGAAGGAAAAGCAGGCGGGCTGGCCGAGAAGGCGGGGCGGGTGACAAGGGAGGAGCGGAGGCGGGGCCGGGGGCGAAGGGAAAAGCAGGCGGGCTGGCCGAGAAGGTGGGGCGGGCGACAAGGGAGGAGCAGAGACGGGGTAGAGTGCAGCAGGAAATCCTATTGCAGGATTTTTCCTGCAACCGGAACGCTAGTTTATAATAAGCACATCAGTCAAGGCTAATCACACTTTTTTGTCTACTTACTATCTTTGCAGTGTTCTCCCTGTCCTTTTTAGTACTCTTTATTTAGTGGTTTTTTTAAAAAAAAATTGACTTAAAAAATGGAATCTTATTTTATAATGAAATCTTCACTTTTACATGGAAAACATTGCTTGCGATAAATGTAAATACATAGCTATTTTAAAAAGGTCATATATTTATGTATCACTGAAGATTATCTTGAATATCATTTTGAGAAATATCCCTTTTGTTATTCTCATAGAAGTAGTTTTTTTCATTACACTTGGAAATATAGACAAATATAGGCAAACAGAGACAAAAACTTTCATTTAGACTGAATGATTTTCAGTTCTGGTTGCACACTAGAATTTCATGAGGAGCTTTCAAAAGATACTTTTGACCAGTCCTTATCCCCAGAAAAACTGATTTTTATTGGTATTTGATAGGATCTGGGTGCCAATATTTTAAAAACACTCTCCCAGGTAATATAATCATAATGCATATTTTGGGATGAGAATTTGGAGATTTTAAAGAGTACAATGTAAGTAGACTAAGAAGTATACATTTATGAGTGCTAAATGAATTTTCTGGGTAGAACCAGAAATAAGGAAGACAGTGGCCATCTAGGAGTGTGGCAGGAAGGAGGGAAAAGAAGGTGAATTGGTAAAGTACCAAGGCTTTTTATCTTAATTTTCTTCTCTGCCCCAGCCTGCTTCTCTTGTTTTCTGTTCTGGTGAATGGTAAGAGATTTCACCTAGTCAGATGGTCCTCAAACTTAAGTGTGCATCATTATTATGTGGAGGGTTTGTTAAAACACAAATTGCTGGGCCCTACCCTTAGAATTTCTGATTGAGTAGGCTTGGGGCGGGGCCCAAGAATTTTGTTTCTAACAATTCCCAGATGGTATTTATGCTTCTCTCCAGGCATAACACTTGAAGAAACACTAATGTAGTCAACCAAGCTAGAAACCTAGACCATTAGATTTAGTTTTATTTTCTCTCCATATATCCAGAACACTTTAAAAATAATGAAACAACCCAAAACCTATGTATTCATTACCTAGAGTTAGCAAATGTTAATGGTTTGTGAAGAAATATTCCTTATGAATTAACATTTCCTTTTTGGTCGTATTAGGCTATGGTATCTCAGTTCACACTTTTGAGTACAAGGAGTGAAATATGGCAATTTTCTGGGCTTGAGATCAATGCTTTTTAGGTTAAACTACTGTTATCTTGAAGAGGCAGCTATACTCTATTAGCTTGTTTGATCAGTCTTTTAGGCAACAAAGTGTAATAAGGGTAGAGAAAAAGTCTAATCTAGAGAAAAACAAAAAAGTACTATTTATTTTTACAAGTGAAATTATCAGATGCAGTCATTTTATCCTGTTTTTCTATTTAGTTTATTTGAATAGTTCATAGAATTAATAAGCTGAAGTTATTACTTTTGTGTGTCTAGAAACCTGGGAGGAGAAAGGTAAGCTGCTATGTATGGTGGTATAAAAAATTTGACAGTGTTATGAAAACATAGGAGTTTATAACCTGAAGGGATAACTATATCATTTGTTCAGTTCTTGTTCTCCCTAAATTCAACTAACTGACATTCTGCAAAAATATATGGGTCGAGAGGAAAAAAGTATCAATGGTATTATTTATTCAACAAACACTGAATTTATAATCCATGCTGTCAATTTGATTCTGGAATAGTTAAGGTAGTTTTGATTAGTCTTGCCTAACTTTTGGTCATATATTAAATAGATGCTTCAGTATGGGAGAGATCTCTCCAGCCATGTTTATTTTGTGAGGAAGAAATGATGCTGTTTTTATATTCTTCTGAAGGGCATTGTTAATCATCTCTATCTTTTCATTTTGGAGTTAATGACAGGATTTCTTGAACTTGCTGGTTTCTATGATGATTTTTCTTCACCGTTCTTTGAAGTGAGAATTTATACATCACTTTGGAAAGTATGAACTTATTGTGTGATGAAATCCCTGTATAGCTTCAGTTTTTTCCCTCTCTTCCATCTTCCTTTCTACCCGTTCATCCATTCATGCATCCATTCTTCATATTACATTTCCTGTAATTATCCTGTTGACACACTTGTTTCCTTTTTGTTCCCTTTTGCTAGAGCTCTTTATTTTTATTCATAAAATAGACCTTAGGAAAAGAATTCTTTCCATTTTTCTTTTAACAGGGAGGCCAGCTTGTATTTGCAGCTCACATGTTAAGTATGCACAGGTAGTAGAAGACAAGTTAAGACTTTGCAAATTATTGAGGTGTTTGCTTCAGTTTTCATATAGTCTGGGGATTCGGTCTCTTCTCTCAGGAAATCACCTCTTTTTATTCTTCTTTGAAAATGGAAGTATGGTCTTGAAGTTACCTTGACTTTCTAGGTAGTATTTGCTCATCTTTAAAATTTTTGCAATAATTAGGACCTGTGGAGAGCGGCTACAGCGTTTGGACAGGCTCAAGCCTGGGACTAATGAGAGGGCACGATCCTCTCGTGACAAAGCCACGTGCAAGTCCCAGCACAATTATAGCCAAAGGCTATAGTTGTAAGCTTGACCTTATGGTCCAAACCTGTGGTCCTACATGGCTGAGTGATGTGGGCTTGATAGAGTTCAGGTGCATGTAATTGAGTAAGATTCGAAACCCCCGAGAACATTGTAAACATCTTGACCACGCCCTTACTTTGCCTCGTGGAATCTAGCTATAAAATGAAGACTTGGCTTGCAGGCCGTAGCGCTGTCTCTCCATCAGAGAGGGCAGCGTCCTACCTAGCCCCAGCTTTATTCTCTTTCTGTCTTTTCTAATCCTTCACTGCTCCCCCTCAGGTTCACCCATGGCCATGCTGAGCACGGCACAATGACCAGCATGTCAAAGCACACTAGCTATGTTATCTCTAGTGTACAGGTTCTAGATTCAGAAAAAATGTATAGGTTATTATTATTTTTATTATATTCATGGATAAGAATCTGAAAATTCACGGAGAGGATATTATTTTAAATGTTGTATAAAACATTTAAAAATCATGCATTCAAACTTTGAACTATCACAATTCTCAATTCATCAGGATTAGCCAAACTTTGAAATCTAAGGTTAATTAGTAACTGACTTCCTTCTTTGTGAAGTGCTGCTCTAACGCCAAATGATTTTCCAGGGCATGGGCACATTGTGTAGTGTGATGACCAATTGAAATTAGTTAGGAATTGCATGTTGCTAGCCCTTTAAGATAATTGTTTTTGCCTGTCATTTGTGAGTTACTGGGATTCTTGCCCCATCCCTCTTTTTATTTTTATTTTTATTTTATTTTATTTTATTTTTTAAATTTCTTTATTGATTAAGGTATCACATATTTGTCCTCATCCCCCCATTCCTATCCCACACCCCTCCCCATACATGCCTCCACCCCCCTGTTGTCCTTAACCGCTGGTTAGGCTCATATGTTTGCACACAAGTCCTTTGGTTGATCTCTCCCCTTTACCCCGATCCTCCCTTACCCTCCCTCTGAGGCCTGACAGTCTGATCCATGCCTCCTTGTTTCTGGGTCTGTTCTTGTTCATCAGTCTATGTTGTTCATTATTTCCCCTAGATGAGTGAGATCATGTGCTACTAGAAATACACTTATAAGAACCGAAAATGAGACAAGCAATAATGGTTATGGTGACAGGCAAATGAATCAGTCTGTAGTGAGTTTCTTTCTGGGCCATCAGTTCTTTTGAGACCCAATTTCAGTGTCCAACAATTCCTTATGTGTACATGTCAGCACTGACATTTCAGTTCTGGATGGTGGACAAATGGTGGTAATGCAGGTCCGACTCTCTCTGGTTTGGTCCTGGGCAACCTGCAGTGATGCACAGCTGCTAACTGCTAGTATGGGAAGGCCACGTCAGCGTCTTCCATCTCTGGACTGCTTCTCTTCTGTCTTCATGGCTGGAGTAGTCCTGTCGATTCCTCTCTGTTGCTGGAATCCACATGGTCTCGGAGTTGTTTTCTGAAAATATACAAACATATTATCGACCAAAAGTTAATAAAGGAATATTTTCTATAAATTTGACTTGGGATCCTATTTCATTTTTTGCCCAAATGCCCATCCCTCTTTTTAAAAAGTTCACTTAGTTTGTACATTGCGTGTTTGTATATTTACCTGACCTTAGATAGTGCAGTCAAAGTTCAGCATTTAGGCAAAGTGGGTGGCAGTGTTAGCTGTTTTCCTTGTACTAGGTCACTATGTATTATCTGGGTGGAATACTTTGTGGTTATTCATACGGTTTCCTAATGAGAGAATCTTTGTTTCTGCATAGTCTCTATTTCAACATAGCATTGTCTAACCAGTCTATCAATAAATATTTATTGAGTTCCTACTATAAATGACCAGAGTATGGTGGGCACTTTGATTTTTTTTTTTTTTAAGAAAAGGGGGAAGAAGAGTTTAAAACCATGTTATTATGAAATATATATAGCAAGAGGGTTTCATAAAGGTGAATTTTTGGAGGGGCAGAATTCTAGAGTATTTTGGCCCAGACTAGCTGTGTCCTCACTGAGGTGCAACTTGTTCATGTAAGTGGTATATTATTTAATGTTAAGGATTTCTTTAAATTTTGTATTTTTATATGTAGATGAAAAAAATTTAAGACATATATATATATATATATATATATATATATATATATATATATTATATAGAGTATTTCCCACAATTTCAGGATTTAAAAAGTTTATTAAAATGGAAAAATATTCATAATATATTAGGAGGAATGTTATATATATGGTATATATACTATGATCAGTTTTTTTTTTAATTGATTTTTTACAAAGAGGAAGGGAGAGGGATAGAGTGTTAGAAACATCGATGAGAGAGAAACATCCGATCAGCTGCCTCCTGCACACCCCGTACTGGGGATGTGCCCGCAACCAAGGTACATGCCCTTGATTAGAATCGAACCTGGGACCCTTCAGTCCCCAGGCCGACACTCTATCCACTGATCCAAACCGGTCAGGGCTGATAAGTTTTGGTTTTTTTTTGGAAACAGTATAGAGTCATTATAACTATGCTAAAGTGCAAACTATGAATTTAGACTACTAGGTGGTTCTGTCACTTGTTATCCAAGTGACCTAGGGCAGTTTACTTTTCTTCTCTGTATTTTGGTTTCCTTATTTGTAAAATGAAAATAATAGTAGTGTGTCATGATAGAGATGTGAGGATTGTATGAATTAAAATATATAGGCATTGAGAATAGGGACTGGCATGTGGTAATCACTGATTTTATTTTAGCTATTACTTTTACTTTTAATCTTTTTTATAGGTGAATTTCAGCATAGGAAAGGCAGTTTACTTTTCTTCTCTGTATTTTAGTTTTCTTATTTGTAAAATGAAAATAATAATAGTGCATCATGATGGAGATGTGAGGATTGTATGAATTAAAATATATAGGCATTTAGAATAAGGACTGGCATGTGGTAATCACTGATTTTATGTTAGCTATTACTTTTACTTTTATTTTAATATTTTTTATAGGTGAATTTCAGCATAGGAAAAAATGTTTTGAAGGATATCCACTAAAATATTTTCAGTGATTTTTCTCAGATGAATAGGATTATGGATTTCTTTTGTTTTGTTTATCTCTAATTGCTTTTTTTCTTATATAGTGAAGTAAAAGATAATGAACAATAAGGTTTAGGAACATTTTTGTGAATTGTTACATGGCAAAAGCTATAATTAGTTGTTAATAAATTAGTAATGGGCTACAAAGGTGTGATCTTTTTAAAAAAATCTTTAAATTGTATAGAAAACATAGTAGAAATACAGAAGAGAAAAAGTACCAAAGCTGCCTTCTTCAATTCTCCATATATCTTGACATTATTCCTGACAGATATAATATCAACATTAAATTTGCAGTGACCAGTTGTTTACTCTGTTTTAAGGTAATTTATTCAATTAAAAAATTGGTAGAATCTAAGAATTAGGACATTTTCTTAGATTTACCTAGACCTGCCTTTGTGTATCTACTTGACATTTATTCTATGTATTCAGTGTGGAGTTAGGTAAGATAAATCTAATGCTTCTTCCAGAAGAATGATATAATAGAAAAAGAGTTTATCAAATAGATATTTATTTAGTAGCTTATAGCACTGTGCTGATGAGGAAACCTCCGCTGTTGCCGTTGCTTCACTGCACCCTAGAGGAAATACTTCAGTTGATGCTTTGATGCTACTTATAAGCCAAGAATTGTCCTTGTAAGCACTGGGAAACTGCTGCTGTTTCCATCTCCTAGAGCTGGAGTCATCTATTTGTTATCTACACCAGTAAAAATGGAATTAGAGTCTGTTTCTACTCAATTCCATATGTCTGATACGCATATGACCTGTTGGCAGAGTCTGGATCACATGCCTGGGTCTAGCTACAAGGGAGTGGGGAAATTTGAATTTTCACTCTTACATTGGGGAAGCAGGACTCATATCAAAGGGTTTTTTCACATGTAGGAAGATTATGAGTACAAGCCCATGAAAATGTTCAACATAATTAGTCATTAGGAAAATGCAAATCAGAGCCACAATTGAGGTACTACTTCCCATGCCCTAGGATGGCTTTAATGGGTTGGGGAAGGGGAGGAAATAACAAATGTTGGCAAGGATGTAGAGAAGTTGGAAACCTTGTACATGCTGGTGAGAATGTAAAATGGTTCAGCCACTGTGGAAAACAGTTTGGCAGTTCCTCAAAAAGACAAATATAGAAATGCCATATGATCCTGCATTTCTAGGTATACACCCAAAAGAATAGACAACTGATTCTCAAACTAGTTCACATATATACATATTTATAGCAGCATAATTTACCTAAAGGTGGAAATAGTCCACATGTCCATCAATGGATGAATGGATAAACAAAATATGGTATATTCATAAAACAGAATATTATTCAGACAGAAAAAGGGATGAAGTTCTGACATATACTATGATGTGACTGTACCTCCAAAACATTATATTAAATGAAAGAAGCCAGATAGAAAAGGTCACGTATTGTTTGATTCCACTGATATGAAATAGCTACAATAGATAAATCACAGAGATAGAACAACAGTTAGTGGTTGCCAGTGGCTGTGGGATGGAAGAGTAGGGAGAAACTGCTTAATGGGTAAGGAGTTTTACATTGGAGTGATGGAAATATTTTGGTACTAGATAAAGGTGGTGGTTGTACAACCGTGTGACTGTATTAAATGTCACTGAATTGTTCACTTTAAAATGGTTAATTTTGGTTCAAGATGGCAGTGTAGGAGCTGAGCCTGCCCCCTTCCAATATAGGTGTACATCAATTGCACACCTACATTTAGAGCAGTTCTGCTTAAGCAATAACTGAGGGCCGATTGAACAGCTTCTGCAAAACAAACAAGAGAAAGACAACACGGAGATGGCTGGGGAACCACAAGAGCTGAAGGAACATTTTAGTACTGGAGAAACCGGCTACTGCCGTTGTTTTTATTTCCCCTGCACTTGGATAGCAGATGGGAGCTCTATCAGAGTGCTCTGTCCAACCTGCCAGGTTGCTGTAGTGCTTCCTCACCTACTCTTCTGGAGCTAGCTCGAGCAAGAACAGGGCCCCTCAACCCAGAGATTGATCCAGTAGGTATGGCAGGGTGCATTTGTGCACACCTACTGGGCTGTGTCTGCATGGGGGGCTCCCCACCTGGAGAGAGTGCAGAACTAGCAAAGCACGGCAGTACCCACATGCAGGGCTGCCCTGTACAGAAAATGTGCGGAGATAGTGGAGTGCTGCTGCTGGCCTATGGGACTACCTCCCCTGCCCAGAAAAAGTGCAGAACTAGTAGGGTGAAGTCTCGCGAGCACATAGAGCTGCCCTATCCAGAGAAAGTGCAGAACTAATTGACAATAAGCACATACCTAACAATAATTATTTTTAATGTAAATGGATTATATGCTCTAATCAAAAGACATCGGATAGCTGAATGGATAAAAACCAAGACCCATCTATATGCAGCCTCTAAGAAAATCACTTTGGATCAAAAGACACACACAGACTGAAAGTGAAGGGATGGAAAAAGATATTTCATACAAATAGAAACAAACAAAAAGAAAGTTGGTGTAGCAACATTCATATCAGACAAAATTTACTTTAAAACAAAGAATGTAAAAAGAGATAAAGAAGGATACTGCATAATGATAAAGGGGTCAATCCAAAAAGAGGATATAACAGTTTTAAATATCTACTCACCCAACACAGGAGCACCTAAGTATATAAAACAAAGAATGGACATAAAGGCAGAAATTAACAGTAATGCAATAATAGTTGGAACTTTAATATTTCACTTATCTCAATATATACATTATTTAGACAGAAAAGTAATAAGAAAAGAATGGCCTTAAATGTCACATTAAAGCAGATTGACTTATAGACATTTATAAAACATTTCATTCCCAAATCACAGAAATAAAAAAAACAACAGGAAATAAAATAAATCTCACTGGTAAAAGCAAATATATAATAAACACAAAGAGTCAACCACATAAAAAGCTAACATGTGAAATGTTATTCTCAAGTGCACATGGAATATTGACTGAAAGTGAAGGGATTGATCACATATTAGGACACAAAACAAGCACCAATAAATTTAAAGATTGAAATTATATCAAGCATATTTTCTGACCACAATGGCATGAAACTAGACATAACTACAGGAAGAAAAGTGGAAAAAACACAGATAAACAACATGCTATTGAACAACCAATGAATCAAAGAGGAAATCAAACAGGAAATGAAAAAGTATTTTGGGGTAAATGAAAGTGAAAACAACTTTCCAAAATTTATAGGGTGCAGCAAAAGCAGTTCTAAGGGAAGTTCATAGACATATAGGCCTATATCAGGAAATAGGAAAAAATCTCAAACAATCAAACTTTACACCTAAAGAAGTAGAAAAGAATGAGCAAACCCCAAAGTAAGTAGATGGAAGGGAAAAATAAAGATCAGGGCAGAAATAAATGAAATAGAAACTAAAAAAATAACAATAAAAAGATCAATGAAACTAAGCTGGTTCTTTGAAAGAAGCTGGTTTTTTGAAATTTGACAAACTTCTATTCAGACTTATCAAGTAAAAAGAGTGAGTCCAAATAAATAAAATCAGAAGTAAAAGAGAGATTACAACTGACACCACAGAAATACAAAGTATTATTAAAGAACTAGAGGCCCAGTGCATGAAAATTCATGCACTTGGGGGGGGGGGTATCCCTCAGCCTGGCCTGCGCCCTCTCGCAGTCTGGGACCCCTCAGGGGATGTCCACATCCCAGCTTAGGCCCACTCCCCCGGGGGATCAGGCCTAAGCTGCCAGTCAGACATCCCTCTGGCAGCCTGAGAGCCCTTGGGGGATGTCTGAGTCGCCATTGGACATCCTTGTGCTGCTGAGGAGGCGGAAGAGGCTCCTGCCACCGCTGCTGTGCTCGCAGCCATCAGCCTGACTTGTGGCTGAGTGGAGCTCCCCCTGTGGGAGTGCACTGACCACCAGGGGGCAGCTCCTGCATTGAGCATCTGCCCCCTGGTGGTTAGTGTGCATCATAGCGACTGGTCGTTCCGCCATTAGGGTCAATGTGTATATTACCTTTTTATTATATAGGATAGGATACTATGCCAACAAATTGGACAGTCTAGAAGAAATGCATAAATTTCTAGAAACAGACAACCTTCCAATACTAAACCAGAGAGAAATAGAGAATCTGAACTCTTCAGTTGCTAGGAATGAAATTAAAGCAGTAATACAAAAAAAACACACCACGCAACCTCCCAACAAAGAATAGCCCAGAAGTAAACAGCTTCATAGATGAATTCTACCAAACATCTAAAGAATAATTAATACTTACCTTTCTTAAATCTTTTCAAAATATTGAGGTAGAAGTAAGCTTTCTAACCTTCTATGAGGCCATTATTACCCTGATTACAAAAATACTACAAAAAAAAAAAAAAGAATTACAGGTCAGTGTCCCTGATCAATATAAATGTAAAATTCTTAATAAAATACTTTATAAAATACAATCTGAATTCCACAATACATTGAAAAGAGATTATATACTATGATCAAGTGGGATTTGGCACAATATTTACAACACAATGTGACTAATCACATAAACAAAACTAAGGATAAAAATCATATGATTATCTCAATAGATGTAAGAAAAAGCATTTGAAAAATTCAACATTCATTTCTGATAAAAACTCAACATAGTGCTTATAGAAGGAACTTATCTGAATATGATTAACACTACATATGACAGGCCTACTGCTAAAATCATACTCAATGATTTAAGAACAGGAACAGGAAAAAGACAGGGATGCCCAATTTCACCACTATCATTAAATATTGTGAAGACCCATGTTCTGTGTGGTTCAGGGTTCGGGCTCTGGAAGAGGGGCTGCACACAAATGAAAGAGATGAGACAAGAAATAATAATTTTGAAATATTGGGGGACCAAACGGGAGGAAGGACTCCCCTTGGGCTCAGGCCTTGCCATCCTTTTATTCAATTTGGGATACACCTATAGCCCTTAGGCAGGCAATTTCCAGTAACAGACTATCTTATCAGTAAGGATTTACATGACTGTCTGGTGGGGAAGTTGCTGCAGCTACCATTGTCTCGACTAAACAGTGGGTGCATAGCTCTGACCATTGCCAGGGCTCAAGGGTCACCAGCATTCCGGGCTCCTTGTCCACACCTCTCTGCTAGTGAAGACAATAGGCGGTTTCCCACAAATATAGTATTGGAGGTCCTAGCCACAGTGATGAAACAAGAAAATGAAAGCAAAGGCATCTAAGTTGGAAAGGAAGAATTAAACTGTCACTATTTTCAGATGGCATGGTACTATATATAGAAAACCCTAAAGAATCTACCAAAATATTAATAGAATTAATAAATGAATTTAATGAAGTAACAGGACACAAAATTAATATATAGAAGTCTATTGCATTTCTATATATTAATAGTGAACAGTTAGAAGGAGAAATTAGGAAAATAATATTTTTTTCAATTGCATCAAAAAGAATAAAACACCTAAAAGTAAATTTAACCAAAGAGATGGAAGATCTGTACTGGGAAAACTATAAGATCAGGAAGAAAGAGATTGAAGAGGACACAGTAAATGGGAGGATATAACATGCTCATGGATTGGAAGGATTAATATTGTTACAATGACCATACTACCCAAAGCAATCTACAGGTTCAATGCAATCCCTATCAAAACACTACCAATGGTATTCTTTCCAGAACTAGAACAAATAATCCTAAATTTATATGGAACCACAAAAGACCCCGAATAATAACCAAAACAGTCTTGAGAATTAAGAATAAAAGTTGGAGGTATGCTTCCCAATTTCAAACTATACTACAAAGATATAATATCCAAAACAGTATAGTACTGGCACAAAAACAGACACATTGACCAATGGAATAGAGAGCACAGAAATAAACTCTTGCATATAGTCAGTTAATCTATGTCATTGGAAACAGGAATATACAATGGAAAAATGAGAATTTCTTTAACAAGTGGTGTTGGGAAAAGTGGACAGATACATGCAAAAGAAAAAGAAATGGGACCACTCATTCCATATACAAAAATAAAAAATTAATATTTAAATGTAAGGCTTGGAATCATAAAACTTCTAGAAGAAAAACATAGTAAACTATTTGACATCAGTCTTAGTATCTTTTGGATATGTCCTCTTGAGCAAGAAAACAAAGGCACAAAAAAGCAAATGGGATTTAATCAAATGAAATAACTTCTGTAAAACCAAGGAAACCATCAATGAAATGAAAAGACAGCTTACTGAATGGAGAATATATCTGTAAATGACATATCCAATTAGGGGTTAATGTTCAAACTATATAAAGAACTCATACAACTCAATAACAAAAAATAATCTGATTAAAAAAATGGGCCGAGACATTTCTCTAGAGAAGAAATACAGATGACCAATAGACATGTGAAACGACACTAAACATCATGAATCATCAGGGAAATGCAAATAAAAACCATAGTGACATGCCACCTGACACCAATCAGAATGGCTATTAGCAAAAATCACCAAATAGCTCTGGCTGGGTGACTCAGTTGGTTGGAGCATCACTCCATACACCAGAAGGTTGCGGGTTCTATTTCTGGTCTGGGTCCATACTTAGGTTGCGATTTTGATCCCCGGTTGGGGCGAGTCTGGGAGGAAGCCCATAGACGTTTCTCTCCACTTTGATGTTCTCTATCTCCCTTCTTTCTCTCTTAAAAAAAAAAAAATCAATAAAAACAAATGAATAGACTCATAGAGAAACAGACTCATAGAGAAAAAACTGATGGTTTCCAGAGGGAAGAGGAGTGAAGGGATAGGTGAAAAGGTGAAGGGAAATATAGTCAATAATAGTGTGATAACTTTGCACAGTGATAGATGGTTACTAGATTTAGTGTGGTGAGCGCATTGTAAGATACATAAATGTTGAATCACGGTGTTGTACACCTGAAAGTAATATAATATTTTGTGTCGACTATACTTTAATAAAAAATAAAATGGTTAATTTTGTTATATGAATTTCACTTCAATAAGTTATTTTTAAAAACATGTTTATTACAAAGATGATGATTAGAACTCATTTTTTAGTATTCACAAACTGGAGGCTTCACATTTTTTGATTCTAATCCTATGGCAGCATTACAATATAGGAATTAGGAACAGGAAAACAAGGAAGTATATTAGTGGATATAACAAAATCTTTGCAGTTTAATGACTTTGAATCACTTTAAACTTAGTTTATCAATCAAATTAAGAGTGAGCTCTTGAATTCTAACAAACAACTGACCAGTAGGGAGAACTTACCTTGTTCTGGCTATGTTTAGAGCATATAATTCAGAAATTTGGATTTGTTGTATGAACTTGATACTTTGGAAATAGTCAGCTTCAAGCATATGATTATGAACTTGCACTTTTCTGAATTCTGTGTTTTATCTTCCAGTTTTCAATATTGTAGTTGAGATGCTTTTTTTGCCAAACAAAATGTTTTTATATTTTGCAACCTTATGTATTAAAATTGGATATTCTTGATTGAAAATATATTATGAAAATTATACCTAAATATTTAACAAAAATAATTCAAAATTTTAGATGTCATTATTATATGTCTATATTATATGAAATAATTTAAATGAGTGGTTTTTTTAAAAAGTAGTAGTAAATTAGTTTAGTTTTTAACTTGGCAAGCAATTTCTTTTTTGATAAGTTTATTTTTTTGTTTGTGTACCCAGATCTAAATCCTGGTTAAATATACTTTTGGGTTTGTCAGATATTAATATTTTAGGTATGACTCGTTCATTGAGTAAATTATATGAATGAAGGTTTGCTTCCTTCAGTAGCACTTTGACTTTAAAAAATGGTGGTCATTTTTATGAAAACTTTTAATAACATTTAGTAGTTAACGTTAATATTTATTTTGAAGCCATTTAATGACATCTAATATTTTGAATTATTTTTACAATAAACATTTTAATTTGGTATTAACTAAGTGCTTTTAAAAGTCATAACCTATTGTAGAAATTTATATTATACTAGAGGCAGGGAGGGGCAGTAAGGGGCGACCAGGCACTCGGGAGGTGGGGACCCTCAGCCCAGCCTGCACCCTCTCGCAGTCTGGGAGCCCTTGGGGGGATGTCTGACTGCCGCGGAGGCAGGAGAGGCTCCTGCCACCACTGCTGCACCCGTCACTGCTGCACCCGCCGGCCATGAGCGGCTTCTGGCTGAGTGGCACTCCCCCCGTGGAAGCACACTGACCACCAGGGGGTAGCTCTTGTGTTGAGCGTCTGCCCCCTGGTGGTTAGTGTGCATCATAGCAACTGGTCTTTCTGCTGTTCGGTCAATTTGCATATTAGCCTTTTATTATATAGGATCATATTGTATGCCTAAGTAACCAAAATATAAGTTCCATGTAATGCATTTGCCCCCTCTATGGGAGATATACTTAGATTTTAAATTTTATTCTGTTTTACCAAAAAAAAATTGTTTCTTGTCAACCTCTAAGTTGATTTTACAAGTCATGTTATAAAAAGTAAGCCTGAAAAGTCACTGGTGTAAAATTCGGGTATTCTTCTATTCCATGGAGACCATTAAGTTGTATAAAATTTAACTATAGCAAAGTTAGGGTTTGTAGACTACTCAAAATACTAGTATATGCAACTTTGTAATTAGAACATATAACAGAAATGATGAATGGCATCTCAGGAGATAACCTGTAGCCTCAGGATGGCAAATCATTGTGGCTGGTGGCTGCTAGAGGATATTGAAAACTTATAAAAATAATAGTGTAGAAATGCTTGCTTGTAGTACTCACACAATGCAGATTGATGTGGATCTCTTAGCACAAGAGGCGGCATTAACCTGCCTTGAACAGAGGGCCATGAACAGAGGGCCATGAAGGTTCTTAAGGAAGGTGTGCTCCTGTAGGATCCCTGGCTGCAGGTGCTTATTTTAAATTTTCCTAAAGTAAAGCTGGAAGTATTCCAAGCAACCAAGTTGAGAATATTTTCCTTTTCTGCTGAAGGCCATAATTCTATCTCTATCCTTTGTTCCTTTGCCTAGGAAAAATTGCTTATGAACCAACATAGCTTTGATGGAATGCTAGTTCTCTAATTACCATGATCATGTATGAGATAATTCATAATATAAGAACATATTTTATAGTAAAACAGACTGCATGTGTTTGTCCTTTGGAATTTGCCACTTTCACTGTGTTCCATTTTAGCCAAGTTCTTTTTTAGAGTATAGGCATAGCTCGTTGTGTCAGATTGACATTCTGATTACAAAGATTCTAGATCCTATTACAGTCTTGTTCCAAATGACATACATTGACCTCAGAGTTTCTGAATGATAGGCATAAACTCTTGCTAGTACTCTGTTAGAGAATAAGATGATTTTGCAATTTATTTGTTATTATCTGTGTCTATAAACTCTATGCTTACTAGTATTGCTTAAATGAGAGTTTCTATTGACTTGTAGATTACATTTATATTGCCTAAAGAAGCTTTATATATTGACTTCAAGTTTTTTGCTACCTAAGTTTTACACTTAAGTGAACTTTGATCTTGATTAGAACCTTGGTGACACTCAGTGGGGAAGGGATTTTTCAGAGCAGGCAGATTTTACAGATAGGCCAAATTTCAAGGAAAAGTATTGATCAATAGCTTTTAAACATCCCTCATTAGTGTATATTTGAAGGGTCAGCCATTTTCTTAGGTTTAATGTACCAACTGTAATAAACATTTAGTAAGTGCTCATGTCAATATAATCAAAGTTTCTAGACTGGAGACTGACTTTATTCATAAGAGATTGACTTTGGAGTGATGGAAGGGTATATTATCAGAATAGTACTGTTAAGAATATTGATATGTATATTCTTTAAGAATGTTATATTCAGTCCCTTTTATAAAGTACAATTGTGTCTTCTCCAGGAAGGGGAATTATATTTTAGCAATGTTGCTTCTCTCTCCAAACACAGGGTAGATAAATATAGTAATTTGTATATTTTTATTGATTTTAAAGAGGAAAGGAAAGGGAGAAGGAGAAGGAGATGGAAACATCAATGATGAGAGAGAATCATTGATTGGCTGCCTCCTGCATGCCCTCCACTGGGGATTGAGCCTGCAACCCAGGCATGTGCCCTGACCGGAATCGAACCATGACCTCCTGGTTCATATGTCGACACTCAACTACTGAGCCATGCCAGTCAGGCTGTAGTCATTTTGATAACATTTTTTTTTCTCATTACAAAGTAATACATATGGTAAAACATTTTAAGAATACATAGATGTAGGTAGGAAAAAAAAAACTCCTATAATTTCCTGCATGTGCCCTGTCTGGGAATTGTACCCTCAACCTGGGCATGTGTCCTGACCTGTAATCAAATCCGCTACCCAGCCTGCAGGCCCTGGCCAACCCTGCCCCCTGCCACCATTGCTGGTCATCTCCCTCTGTGGGGCGACCCGTGGGGCCCCCCCCACTGGCACTTGTCTTGGCTGGCCTGGGGCCTGCAGGCTGGGGGAAGCTCCTGTGTTGAGCGTCTGCCCCCTGGTGGTCAGTGCGCGTCATAGCGACCAGTCGTTCTGCCATTCGGTCGATTTGCATATTAGGCTTTTATTATATAGGATTCTGCTATTTCACTGAATTCATTTATTTTGGTAGTTTTTTTTTACTCTTTAGGGTTTTGTATATATAGTATCATGTCATCTGCAAGTATACTTGTTTTTTTCCAATTAGGATGCTTTTTATTACTTTTTCTTTTCTGATTGCTATGGCTAGGACTTCCAGCACAGTGTTGAATAAGGATGATGAAAATGGACATTCCTGTTTTGTTCCTGATCTTAAGGAAGACAATTTTAGTTTTTCCCTGTTAAGTATGATAGTTGCTGTGGGTTTGTCAGATATAGCCTTTATTATATTGAGGTATGTTTCCTCTATTCCTACTTTGCTGAGAGTTTTTATCATACATTGGTTTGATTTTTGTCAGATACTTTTTCTGCATATATTGATATGATAATATGAGCTTTACCCTCCATTTTGTTTATGTGGTGTATCCCATTAATTGATTTGTGGATATTGAACCAACCTTGCATCCCAGTAAATGGATCCTACTTGATCATAGTTTATGATCTTTTCAATATATTGTGAATTGGTTTGCTGATGTTGTTGAGCATTTTTTTTGCATCTATTTTCATCTTGGACATTGGTCTATAATTTTATTTCTTTGTAGTATCTTTATTTAGGTTTGGAATCATTATAATCTTGGCCTCATAAAATGAGCTTGGAAGTCTTTCCTCCTCTTGTATTTTTTTGGAATGGTTTGAGAAAGATAGGTTAGTTCTTTGTTGAATGTAGGTAAAATTCACATGTGAAGCCATCTGGTCTAGGACTTTTTTTTTTCTTTACTGCTTCGATTTCATTGGTTGTAATTGATCCATTCAGATTTTCTGATTCTTCTTAATTCAGTCTTGGAGGATTGCACTTTTTTAGGAATTTATTTTTTTCCAGATTATCCAATTTGTTGACATTTAATTGTTCAAAATATTTCTTACAATGTTTTGTATTTCTGTGGTGTCAATTGTTACTTCTCTTTTTAATTTTATTTATTTGGTTTCTTTCTCTTTTTTTCTTTATGAATCTCATTAAAGGTCAGTCTTTTTTATCTTTTCAAAGAACTATTTCCTGGTTTCAGTGATCAGTATTTTTTAAAAGTCTGTATGTCGTTTATTTCTGTGCTGGTCTTTATTATTTTCTTCTATTCATTTGGGCTTTGTTTGTTCTTTTCCTAGTTCCTTTAGGTGTAAGATTAGAATTTTTATTTGAGATTTTTCTTGTTTTTTGACGAAGGTCTGTATTGCTATGAATTTCTCTATTAGGACTACTTCCACTGTGTCCCACAGAGTTTGTGTTGTTGCTTATGTCTTAAGCAAGCATGTCAAATTTGTGGCCCACGGGCCGCATGTGGCCCACAATGAATATTTTTGCGGCCCAGCCAATATAACGGTATGTAAGAAACATTTTAATAAAAATTTCATAACTTAATTTTTACAATATCCTGTTATACATAATTATTAATAACGAACTACAATGTTCGCTAATGACTGATTACTATCATCGTGTTGCATTCATTTCCCTTATGTGCTCTACATGTAGGCGCACCATTTCTCTCCACTAATACTAGCAGCAAATATTTTAGCAGTTTATTGCCACATCATTAGTCTTGGACTGACTTGTTTGGTGTGCGCAACAGGAAATGTTTTGCTTTCGGAGAAGAAGAAAAATAGGTTTATTTGCATTACATTTATTAATTTGTGCAGTTATTCAGTGTCTGGTAAGTTAATGTTCAAGAAAAAACATTAATTTTTATTAAAATGTTCTATTATTTTTGTTAACGATTACTCATTTATTTAGCTCTTTGTATTCAGCATGTCTTTATCTAAATAAAGCTACATTTCTATGAAAATTGAAGCTTTTGTTTTTTTGCGGCCCACATAAACTTAAACCTTGTTTATTTGGCCTGTGTTAGTTTTTGAGTTTGACATGCTTGTTCTTAAGGTATGTTTTGATTTCTTCCTCGATATCATTGTTAACTTATTCATTGTTTATTAACATATTATTTAGCTTTCATGTGTTTATGAATTTTCACTTTTTTCCTTTTAATTGAGTCTTAGTTGAATGCCAATATGGTTGGAGAAAATGCTTGATATATCAGTCTTTTAAAATTTATTGATACTTGTTTTGTGGCCTTGTAAGAAATAACGTGAGCCCTCAAATTCAGGAGTCCTGGTATATAGAGGGATAGAGAGTCAGAAACATTGATGAGAGAGAAATATCGATCAGCTGCCTTCCATACACTCCCTACTGGGGATGTGCCTGCAACCAAGGCACATGCCCTTGACCGGAATCGAACCTGGGACCCTTCAGTCTGCAGGCCGACGCTCTGTCCACTGAGCCAAACCAATTTATGTTGATAACTTTTATACTGTTGTGCTTGGATTCCTTTCTCTTTATTTCTTGTGTCTCTGGTAGATTTTGGTTTGTGGTTAACATGTGCTTCATATATAACAAGCTACGTTTATAGCAATCTATTTTAAGTTGATGTTCACTTTTTGAACACTTTGTAATTTCACTACAATTTTTATTGATTCCCTGCATGTTTATGTTTTTGCCATTTTTTTACTTTTTTTGTGTGTGTTTGTTTGTATTACTTACTTTATTGTAATTACACATCATCTTCCTATTTTTGTCTTTTATTTTTTGTACTAGCAACATAATTGGTTGATCTACTGCTTTTACCAAGTATTTGCCTTTGTTAGTGAGAATCTTTTGTTCCTATATTTATCTATTTTTTAAAAACAGAACATGATTATATTTAATACACAAGTTTGATACAACCAAAAAGTAAAACACCAGAGTAAAATAGTAACAAAAAACATGGTATTTCACTTGCAATGCATGAGAATGGTTAACATCTTTAGTCATAAGCAAGCTCTCAAAAACCAGTAACAGAGACAGAGACACTATAATAATTCAAGGAAACTGGAAATAATAAAATGAATAAATACAAGTGATGATTAAGCATATATGATGATTTTTGATGAGCAGTGATGAATAATTTCTCTGCAGTGTCACAGTGAGCAGAATAAAGACACTGACACCTAATATTCTACAGTTTTGAACAGTGTTGTACAGTTTGAACTCTCACAAACACTGGGAGGCAAATTAATGAGAAGGATCTATAATGAGGGGGAAAGCTAAGTTTTGGATTTATATTTACTAGTAAATTGAGTAGTTTTATCCAGAGTAATTCCAATTCATTGGAATTATTTCAACAAGTTAGTTGAATAAATTCAAAAGGATGATATAAGACATGTTTAATGCAAAGGATATGTGTGGCCAGTGTAAGCGCCTAAAACACGACTTGCCTATCAATGTCTGAGCACCACCAAAAGGGTGCACACTAACTCTATTAGTAGTAGATGATAGCGTAGGGAGTACAGTCAGTTGTACTGTGCTCTGTATATATGGGGCCTGGTGGGTACCAGAAATATTGAGGGGACACTTTACTTTGCAGTATACCTGAAACTTAATACAAAATAATATTGAATGTAATCTAATCTATAATAATAAAAGCGTAATATGCTAATTAGACTGGACAGCCGAATGACCTTCTGGACGACCTTCCATACGACCTTCTGGACAAAGCCGGGGCTGCCAGGGCCAAGCCCCTTGCACGAATTTCGTGCACCGGGCCCTCTAGTTGAAAAATAAACATTATATGACATGGAAGGAGGGTAGAATTAAAAGGAAAGCAAAGGTACATAAAGTAATAACTACGTACTTAACAAATTTCTATGTTGCCTAAAATCTAAAAAAGATTATTTTTAATGAATACATTTTAAATCTATGATATTAAGTAAAATAAAAATATACGGAGCCCTGGAGGAGGCCTTGCAATGGCACGTCCAGGGCTTCGGTATTAAGGTCTCCAGCTTTCCATCTCCTGGATTCAGTCCCAACAGCAACAAGGACAACAGTCAACATGATGCTTGCAGTTCTCGCCATGCCATCTGCTAGGTCACCTTGGGCATGAGCTTTCTCACTCCTGTTAAATTGGCAGGGAGTGTCCATGGCCACACCCAAGAGGCATCTCTGAGCCATTCTGAAGACTGGCAGGTGTTTCAGATGGTGGGAGAAGCAACGGCACATGTCCTGTTCCGGCATCCCACGCATGTCACCAGGGGCTGTTTATCTATTTTTTTAAAAAATAGATATATCTATACTAATAAAAGGGTAATATGCAAATTGATCACGATGCTCTCACAGTAACAACCCAACAGCAGGCTGCGTGCAGCGACAAGGCTGGTGGGGGGGTTAGCAAGGGATGACCAGGCCAGCAGAGCGGGGCATTGAGGGGCATCCAGGCTGGCGGGGGGGGGGGCAGTTGGGGGCAACCAGGCCGGCAGGGGAGTCAGTCAGGGGCGACCAGGCTGGCAGGGGGGGCAGTTAGGGGTGACCAAGCCGGCAGTGGGGGCAGTTGAGGGCGACCAGGCTGGCGGGGGGGGCAGTTAGGGGTGACCAAGCCGGCAGTGGGGGCAGTTGAGGGCGACCAGGCTGGCGGGGGGCGGCAGTTAGGGGCCACCAGGCTGGCAGAGGGGGCACGAAGGGGCAACCAGGCTGGCGGCGGGGGGGAAGTTAGGGGCAACCAGGCTGGCGGAGGGGCAGTTGGGGGCAGTTAGGGGCAATCAGGCTGGCAGGCAGAGGCAGTTAGTGGTGATCAGGCAGGCAGGCAGGTGAGCAGTTAGGAGCCAGGGGTCCCGGATTGGAGAGGGTCCAGGCTGGGCTGAGTGGACCCCCTCTCCCTCTGCATCCATGCACAAATTTCATGCACTGGGTCTAACTGATGGAAGTTAGCCGTCAGTTGGACATCCTTAGCGCTGCCATGGAGGTGGGTCGCTGTGCTTACCAGCCATCAGCCCAGCTTGTGGCTGAGCAGCACTCGCACTGTGGGAGCACACTCACCACCAGGAGGCAGCTCCTGCATTGAATGTCTGCCCCCTGGTGGTCAGTGCACATCATAGCGACCGGTCTATTTGCATATTACCCTTTTATTATATAGGATTTTTTTAAATACTGGTTTTGTCTAGGAAACTCATTATCTTTTCTTAGATTCTAAATAATAGGCTTGATGAATAGACAAACTTTGTTATAAGTCCTTGCTTTTCATCACTTTGAATATTTTATGCCAATTCTTTTTGGACTGCAAAGTTTCTGTTGAGAAAACAGCTAGTACTCTTGTTGGAGCTCCCCTGTACTTAACTAACTGCTTTTCTCTTTTTGCTTTTAAGATTCTTGCCCTAGCTAGTTTGGCTTAGTCCATAGAGCAGGCGTCCTCAAACTACGGCCCGCAGGCCACATGCGGGTGTTTTTGCCGTTTTGTTTTTTTACTTCAAAATAAGATATGTGCAGTGTGCATAGGAATTTGTTCATAGTTTTTTTTAAACTATAGTCCGGCCCTCCAATGGTCTGAGGGACAGTGAACTGGCCCCCTATTTAAAAAGTTTGAGGACCCCTGGCATAGAGCATTGGCCTGTGTACTGAAGGGTCCTGGGTTCAGTTCCGGCCAAGAGCACATACCCAAGTTGTGAGCTGGATACCCAGTATGGGGTGTGCAGGAGGCAGCTGATCAGTGATTCTTTCTCATCATAGATATTTCTATCTCCCTCTCCCTCTCTGAAATCAATAAAAAATAAAAAAGATTCTCTCTTTGTCTTTAACTGTTGGCATTTTACTTATGATATGTCTTGTTTTGGGCCTCTTTTCTGTGCTTCCTGGACTTGTATATTTCCTTCTCCATTTTAGGGAAGTTTTCAGTCATTATTTCTTCAAATAGGTTTTTAATTCCTTGTTCTCTCTCTTTTTCTGGTATCTTTATGATGTGAATTTTGATATGCTTGATATTATCTTAGGAGAATCCCTTCAATTACTCATTCTTAGAAAATAATTTTTTTTTTGCTGTTCCTATTGGTTGTTTTCCATAATCTTGTGTTCCAAATTACTGATTTGATCTTCTGCTTCATTTAATTTGCTTTTTAGTCTTTCTCGTGTATTTTTTCTTTTCAGATATTGTATTCTTCAGTTCTGTGTTTTTTTAAAAAAAATGATCTTTATGTCCTTTGTATGTTTTGTGAAGTTCTCACTGAGTTCATCTCTTCTTTTCCTAAGTTAATGAAACATCCTTATAACCATTGGTTTGAACTCTGTATCTGGTATATTGCTTGCCTCCATTTTGTCTAGTTTTTTTTCTGGAGTTTTGTCCTGTTCTTTCATTTGGGATATATTTCTTTGTTTTCTCATTTTGGCCCACTCTCTGTTTTGTTTTTATTTATTTGGTTTATCTGCTATGTCTCTTGTACTTGACAGAGGTACCTTATGTATAAGGTGTCCTGTGGGGCCAAGTGGTGCAGTCTCCCTGGTCATCTGAGCTGGGTCCTTTATGGGTTTTCTTGTGTGGGTTGTGTGTGCCCTCCTGTTGTAGTTGAGCCTTGATTGCTGTTGGCAGTTCAGTGGTGTGATTGACCCTCTGACTGACTGGCTATGAGGGCTGGCTGTAAGTACAACAGACAAGCTGTTATTTGGCAGCTGACCCTGTTGGTGCCAGCCATGTTTGTCCTCCAGGAGCATTGTTTGTGGAGCTGGTTGGATGGTGCTCTTGTGTAGTCTGTAGCTGGCCATTGGTATGTTGCCTCTAGAGACTTTTGGGAGGTGGTTTGGTGCAGGCCCAGGTCAACTGTTGCTTGTATCTGGCTTGGGGCCTCTTGGTAGGAGCTACAGAGTGATCTATGGTTGGTTGCCACTTTTGCTGGGCTTAAGGCACCTGGGAGAGGCTACACTGAGAACAGAGACCGGCTGCCACTTTCTGGCCTAGGTGGGCACCACAATATGAGCTGAGGCCAGCTGCCACTTGTGCCAGGCTTGCGGCTGCTTCGTTGAAACTATGTTTCAGCCGAAGATGGCCACTGCTTATGCCAGGTTTGGAGCCACCTGATGGGAATTACAGTGCAAGTTTATACTGGTTGCCCCCTTTTCTCTGCTTGGAGCTGTTTGTTAAGAGCTATAAGGCACGCTAAGGCCAGTCACTGCTTGTTTAGAGTTTATGCACCTTTGTGAGATTTTGGAAAGGTGTGTGGTATGATCTGAAGCAGGTTGTTCCTGCAGAGGAGCCTCGAGGATCAGGCTCAGAGTTGGGTGAGGTGGGGTCTCAGGGGATCACCAGGGTGGAGTGAATGGTTTCAGCCAGGTTAATGGAGAGCACAGATTGGCACTTGCCTATGCTGAGTCCACAAAGGAATAGTGACACTTGCCAGAATTTTTGTTGTCCCCAGAGAGAGTTGCTCTAACCCCTGCCTCTCCATCCCTTATTCTGAAGTTTGTCCTTGATGTTTCTTGAACTGCTGCCCTTGTGCTGGAACTTAGAACAAGTGAATTTGTGAGCTAGTGAGTTTGTCTGTGGGTTTTTAAAGAGATTCACCTCAGTCGTCAGCTGCTCCCTATCCTTTATGGATGCAATGTGTACTGGTTTTCACAGCCAGATGTTATGGGGACTCCTCTTCTTGGCACTGATATCCCAGGTTGGGGAGCCTGATGTGGGGCTGGGACCCCTTGCTCCTCAGGGGGAACCACTGCAGTCTAGATATTCCTCTTGATTCCTAACCACCATGCCCTGGGTGTGGGATCTGCGTGTTCCACATCTCCACCCCTCCTGTCAGTTTCAATGTGGCTTCTTTACATCCTTAGTTACAGGGGTTCTGTTCAGCTGCTTCTCATGGATGGTGATTGTATAATTTAGTTTTAATTTTGATGTGGTCATGGGAGTAGACGAGCACAGTGTTACGTATTCCACCATCTTGACTGGAAGCCTCTAGATTTTAATTTTATAGGAAAGTACATTACTAAAAATATGTCTTGAACAAAGATGTGAATAATTTTGGTCAGTTCATTCTGGTTTACTGATGTTTGTATGTTTTATGGTGTTTTCTCCCCCAGAAAGAATTATCTCTGTAAATAATATACTTGGGCTTTATCTCAACTTTGAATTTTGTTGTTACAGTGTATGTGAAAGCATCTTAAGTAATAACTTTGTACATGCATGCTTCTCTATAAAACTGTAAGGTCATGATCTTTTTGTACTCTTTGTCAATATCAGACTTTCTCACTTCTACTTTTCTGGAGGAAAAGGAATTGGAAAATAAAAAAAAATTCTGTAGCTTCTGATAAGCTTTGGGTACACAATGACTTAAGTGTTGATATAGCTCTGATTGACACAGACATTAACCCCTTTCAACAGGCCTTACATTGTGCGCTGCAGCTGAATGTCAGCAGAGATTGCCTTCACATAGCCAAGTGTCTTGCCTACAATGTGTGTTCATTCAACAGAATCCACTTCCAATAATGGCACTACCAATGTTAGCTGTTAACACTTTCCATAGCTGATGATTTCACCTACCTGCTTTTTCTTCATCCTTCTTTCTTGTTGTTAAGTCACTTACTAGTATTTCAGTGACTAAATTTGGAAAACTTGTTAACCTCATTAACCTTTGCAGGTGTTTGAAACTTCGGGTTGTAGAGAATTGGGAAAGAAGTGAGCTTGATATTAAAATGCTTTTGGAATGAACAGTATTTTTATGGTTCATTATAGTTCTGCAATGGCTCTGTTTGTTACTAGTGAACATTCTCAAGTTTAAAACACTGTAGAAATGGTTCTTATAGCACCCATTTGTTGGTCAGTTTTACTTTAAAGATTTTTTAAAACTTATTTTGATTTTATTTTTAATGGAATAAATCACTTCAATCTTGACATTGCTTAGTATGATATTTTTACTATCGTAATTTCTTATTGGGATACTATCTTTTCTTCTTTTCTGTACTTTTCTTCCTCCACTAATTCCTCCCTCCCTTTTTCTACCTTTCTTCCAGTTTGGGGAGTCAGAACAGACTTTCTAGAGGAGATGATGCCTGACCTAAGAATGAAAGGACAAGTAGAGTTTAACTAGACATGAGAGATGGAGAGGGCAGAGAAGACTGCATAAGAAGAGGTTAAGGAGTAAATGCTGAATAGTGTGGGGTTTAGGTAACTAAAGAATGCCAATTTATCCTGAATTCTAAATTTTTTTAGTTAGAGAAAAATTATGTTAAATTAAGGGTAATTTTTGGTGAAATTTTTTGTCTGATATGTTTGTGCATTTCCCATATCTTTTCTCTCCTTGCCCCTCAGTTCTATTTAGTAATATCTTCAATTATTTTGAACAGTATCTTCATTTTGTCATGGCTTATGCAAAGTGAGGATCTGCCATACTTGTTTCCTTTTGGGAATAAACATAACAAATTATTGATATTTTACAGATTATCTCAATATTTTTTTAAGACAATGTAATACTGAATAACGTGGATCTGATTGGCTAAATGCAGGGTTCTGAGAGCCCTGGTAGTTACTTTCTGACTCCCCTATAGGCTCTGTTTTTGCTGCTTGAGGAGGAAAGCTGATTTGGGGTTTTCTTTTTTGTCTTGGTTTTAGCACATGCAAATGACAATTCAGGCTCTCCAGGATGAATTACGGATCCAAAGGGACCTAAACCAGTTATTTCAGCAAGATAGTAGCGGTCGGACTGGTGAACCTTGTGTGGCAGAGCTGACGGAGGAGAATTTCCAGAGGCTACATGCTGAACATGAAAGACAGGCCAAAGAGCTATTTCTTCTCCGAAAGACTCTGGAGGAAATGGAACTGCGTATTGAGACTCAGAAGCAAACCCTGAATGCTCGGGATGAATCTATCAAGAAGCTTCTGGAGATGTTGCAGAGCAAAGGACTCTCTGCTAAGGCTACTGAGGAAGACCATGAGAGAACAAGACGACTGGCAGAGGCAGAGATGCACGTCCACCACCTAGAAAGTCTTTTGGAGCAGAAGGAAAAAGAGAACAACATGTTGAGAGAGGTGAGTGACCCTTTTTTCAATTGTTATAACTTACTGTCTTTTTATTGTGATTAGTCAGCATCTTGGCCTAAATAAATTTATGTGCTCCACCAAGCTAGTGGAAGGGAATTTTTTTCTTTGGTATTTTAAGTGGTTCACTGGTTTCTGTTCTGATTTGCTCTCTTGTATGAGATAACAGTGACTGGTATGTGTACTGGCTTGATAACTTTCTGGGTCTTTCTTTACCCCTCCTGGTTTCTATAGATTCATTTTGTTGCTAGAAGGGCACAGCATTTTTTGTTTATGTTACTCATCTTTTGATTTGTTCAGAGAGACACACGCAACAAAACCAGAATCAGAGTAGCTAACTATTGGTCAATTTTAAAATATTAATAAGAGAAAGTAAGCAGTAACTTCAACTTAGGTGTGCTCATAAAACCCTTGACAGCAGTAATGGATGTTTGCCTTGTGGTTTCTATGGAAACTGTTGCCTTACTGTAAAATATATGTGATAAAAATCATTTGCTGCCATTGAGGCATAATGAGAAAGAAGGACATATAGGCATACTGTCACTTATATTTTAGAGAGAAAACTCAGATTTTAGCTGACCGTTGTGGTTGTTGATAAGTTTTCACTTTTCTAGTAATGCTTCATTTTAAGAAAGCATAAGTAAAAAATTTTTCTTACATTGAATTAAAAAAATTGATAGCTTAATTCTCTACATGTAGTTAGAGACTTCAGATAACTTTCAGATCTGGATAGGGAAAAAACAACTTAGAACTGTGTTAATACCAGTGTGAATAATTCCTTTTTAAATGAAATGTAAGGAAGGAGGTTTTTAAAAAAATGGGATATTCCCAAAACAGCAAAATGGCAACTTTAAAAGAATACTTTTAAACTTAGAGTTTGTTCCACAGTTTCTTCTTTTGTAAAAAACCTGAAATATCTACACTGAGGACATTTTTATTTTTAAACAGAAATTCATTGTGTTTTTTTTTAAATAAATATTTAAATTTTTAAATAAATTTTTAAAAAATAAAGATTACAGAGTAAATCCATTGTAGTTTAGTATAGTAAAATTAGAAAATAGATTAACAAAAACTTTAACCCAAGGTATCATTTCCTAGTGATAACTGTCAGTTTTCTTATGTGTAAGCAGTTATGCGTAATGTAATGTCACCCACTTTCTTAATAAGTTGTCTTGACTGTCTTTCTTTGTCAATACGTGTAAAGTTTTATAATTTCAAATGCATTTATGTTTCAGTGCATTTATTTGAATACTAGAGGCCCAGTGCATGAATTTCGTGCACGGGGTGTGTGTGAGTGTGTGTGTGTGTCCCTCAGCCCAGCCTGCACCCTCTCCAATCTGGGACCCCTCAAGGCATGTCTGACTGCCCGTTTAGGCCGGATCCTGTCCGGCCTAAATGGGCAGTTGGACATCCCTCTCACAATCCAGGACTGCTGGCTCCCAACTGCTCGCCTGCCTGCCTTCCTGATTGCCCCTAACCACTTCTGCCTGCCAGCCTGATCACCCCTAACCACTCCCCTGCCAGCCTGATTGATGCCTAACTGCTCCCCTGCCAGACTGTTTGCCCCTAACTGCCCTCCCCTGCAGGCCTGGTCACCCCTAACTGCCCTCCCCTGCAGGCCTGGTCCCCCCCAACTGCCCTCCCCTGCAGGCCTGGTCCCCCCCAGCTGCTCTCCCCTGCAGGCCTGGGTTCCCCCCAACTGCCCTTCCCTGCAGGCCCGGTTGCCCCCAACTTCTTTCCTCTGCTGGCCTGGCCACCCCTAACTGCCCTCCCCTGCAGGCTTGATCGCCCACAACTGCCCTCCCTTGCAGACCTGGTCCCTCCCAACTGCCCTCCCCTGCTGGCCATCTTGTGGTGGCCATCTTGTGTCCACATGTAGTCAGTCATCTTTGACCACATGGGGGCAGCCATCTTGTGTGTTGGAGTGATGGTCAATTTGCATATTATTCTTTTATTAGATAGGAGGATTAGATAGGACAGAGGCCTGGTTCATGGGTGGGGGCCGGTTGGTTTGCCTTGAAGGGTGTTCCTGATCAGGGTGGGGGTTTCCTTGGGGCATGGGACAGCCTGGGTGAGGGGCCTGTGATGGTTTGCAGGCTGGCCACGCCTCCTGGCGACCCAAGCAGAGGCCCTGATATCTGGGATTTATTTATCTTCTATAATTGAAACTTTGTAGCCTTAAGCAGAGGCCAAGGCAGGCCAGGGCTGCGGAAACTTGGCTTCCTCCATCGTCGGGGGCAACTCAAGCCTCCTGCTCTCTCCAGCTCTGTGGCTGCCGCCATTTTTGTTGGGATTTATTTATCTTATATAATTGAAACTTTGTAGCCTTAAGCAGAGGCCAAGGCAGACCAGAACAGGCAGAAAGTTTGGCTTCCTCCATTGCCTGGGAAACCCAAGCCTCCTGCTCTCTCCGTGGCCGCAGTCATCTTGGTTGGGTTAATTTGCATACTCGCTCCTGATTGGATGGTGGGTGTGGCTTGTGGGTGTAGCAGAGGTATGGTCAATTTGCATATTACTCTTTTATTAGATAGGATCTCTACTGTTGAAAATTTAGGCCACTGTTAATTTTTCAGTATTATCAACTGTGCTATACTAAATATCCTTAATCATTTATCCCTATATATCAATTTTTTAGGATAAATTCCTATAAATTTTGCTCAGTCAAATAACGTGTACATTTTTGAAACTTATCTTGTCTTTAAAAAAATTCTTTTTAATTAATTTCATATAGGTAGGGAGAGGGAGAGAGAGATAGAAACATTAGTGATGAGAGAGAATCATTGATTGGCTGCCTTCTACACCCCCTCTACCTGGGATTGAGGCTGCAATCTGGGCGTGTGCCCTGACCGGTATCAAACCTGTGACCTCCTGGTTCATAGGTTGATACTCAACCACTGAGCCATGCCGGCCAGGCTATCTTATCTTTTAGAGTCATTGGACCAGTTGATCTTTCCAACACATACTAACTATATTGTTACGATTAATATGTAGCAATGTATATTTTATGCTCTTCAAATTACCATCACATCATACTGTTTTAGAAAATTTTCTGTAAATTCCCATGTTATAAACACATCCTGAGTTTCTTTCAGTTTACTTTAAAGACTTTATATTTCAATGAGATAATCCAGAGTCTGGCCATAGAATATCAAACAGCATGCAACATGAAAACTATACAAGCATCATGATGAACTTTGAATGTTACATTTTTACTGCTTCTCTTCTGAATATTTCAATCTATGCCCATTTAATTTTGAGTTTGGGGGTTAATGAATAGTAAATAGCTAAGTATTATGAAAAGCCACCATGTTACTCTGACAGAGAACAATCAGAATTTTGGTAAATTTGAAAAAGTGGTAGGAAATCCATGAATTTATGACTGATTTTCAAATAAACTCTATAGATATTAAGTCTCATTTATGTACCTAATGTGGAAAGAAATATAGGCATTTTTGGGGAGATCCAAGATGATGTAGGAGTAGGTGGAAGCTACACTTGCTGCCTCTGAGTACCAAACTGCAATTATATCTAAAATTATAGAATAATCACCCTGAAGACTGCTGAAGAGAAGACTTATAACAAAGAATTTACAGAAGCAGCCACACTGAAACTGAATCTGGGACAGACTAAGCTGTGTGGCTCTAGAACAGGGGCCATTTTTTCCTCACATGCCTGACTGGAGCAGAGTCCTGCCTTCACTTGGCTAAGTATTGGCCTGTTGAGTCATCAAGCCTCATCCTGATGACTTCCTAAGACCCCACCCCAACACAAAGGTGTGCAAGCACACAGTTAGACTTGGTAGACCAGGAAGCATTTACTGAGTGGCCTTAGACCCAGAACTGGCACCAAGTTTGAACCTGTATCAGTCTGGTGAACACCACTTGAACCTACCTGGTGACTCACTGTGAACCTACTTCATATAATTTGAGTACAGCCAGAGGTTCTGTCAATGACTGAGCCTATCAGGCAAGAAGCAGGCAGAAGTGGATTTCAGGGAGCCTTGGGACTTTGCTGATCTGCCCCAGGGCCCGGTGCTAGTAAAAGCCTGCTGTGGTGAGCAGCTTGGTCCTTCCTGCATACACCCAGGTCCAGCAGAGGCAGCCACAAACTGTTGATCCCTTGTAGTTACAAACAGGTTGCCGAGGGCCAGTCATAGGCAGTGTCTGACTTTGGCCTGCACCAGAGTCCCTTCTATGAGGCCCCAAAACCAACACACCCAGTGACCAGCTTCAGATAAAATCAGAGCAGGATTCAGTTAGCTTCACAAGCAGCATATCCAAAGGGAGATCTTGGCAGCACCACACCCTGCTGAATGAATTCACTTCATGTGGTCAGTACCTGCACAGCAACTTGCATGCCATGGTTGGGGTTGAGCCTCACAGTCAGCCAGCCTGACGGTCCATTCTGCACAGGAATATGCCAATATCAGTGAAGACTCAGTAACAAACAGGCAAGCCCACATAACTCACACAAGGACATTCTTGGAGCACTTAATTCAGGTGATCAAGAAGATTGCACTACTGAATGCCACAAGGACACCTACTACATAAGGCCACCCCATGAAGGCATGGAGGCAAAGCAGATCTATGTAATACATAGAAATAACAAAGAGGAAGCCAAAATGGAGAGACAAAAAAATATACCCCAAATGAAAAAACAGGAGAAATCTCCAGACAAAGATCTAAATGAAATGGAGGCAAGCAATTTATCAGATATAGAGTTCAAAGTAATGGTTATAAGGATGCCCAACAGCATGAAAATGGACATAGAAACCATGAAAAACAACCAGTCGGAAATGAAGAATGACATAGCTGAAAATAATACACTGGAAGGAAATAACAGTAGGTTAGAAGAAGCAGAGGATCAAATCTGCAAGTTAGAAGACAAGGTAGAAAAAAATCACTCAGAGAAGCAAAAAGAAAAAATACTTAAAAAACATAAGGGCAGTTTAAAGAACTTTGGGACAACATGAAGTGTAACAACGTCTGCATCATTGGTGTACCAGAAGGAGAAGAGAGAAAGAAGAAGAGATCAAGAACCTATTTGAAGAAATAATAGCAGAAATTTCCTTAACCTGGTGAAGGAAAAAGACATGGAAATCCAGGAAGCGTAGAGAGTTCCAAACAAAATGAACCCACAGAAGCCCACATCAAGACACATGATAATTAAAATGGCAAAGTTTAAATACAAATAGAGAATCTTAAAAACAAAAAGAGAAAGATAGTTACCTACAAGGGAGCTCCCATAAGACTATCAGTTAATTTCTCAACAAAATCATTTCAGGCCAGAAGGGGTTGCCATGAAATATTCAAAGTGATGAAAAGCAAGGACCCGCAACTAAGACTACTTTACTCAGCAAGGCTATCATTTAAAATTAAGGAGAAATAAAGAACTTCCCAGACAAGAGAAATAAAGGAGTTTATTACACCAAACCAGCATTACAAGAAATGTTAATGGGCCTGCTTGAAGAAGGAGAAGAAGAAAAAAGCAAAACAAAACGAAGGTATATAGTTTAAAAGGATAAAATGGCAATAAAAACATACCTATCAATCAAATCGCTTAAATGCTCTAATCAAAATACATAGGGTAGTGGAACAGACAAGAAAAATAGGCCATATATATATGCAGTCTACAAGAGACCCACCTCAGAAACAAAGATACACACAAAAGTAAAGGAATGGAGCAAGATATTTCATGCAAATAGAAAGGAAAAGATGATGCTGGGGTAGCAATACTTTTATCTGAAAAAATAGACTTTGAAACAAAGGATATAGTGAGAGACAAAGAAGGATACTACATAATGATAAAGAGAGCAATCTAAAAAGAGGATATAACCCTTGTAAACCTTTATGCACCCAACATAGGAGCACTTAAATATCCCTTGATGGACATACAGAGTCATAGTAGGTGACTTTAACCCCTCATTTACACCAATGGATATATGTCCCAGCAGAAAATCAATAAGGGAACGGTGGCCTTGAATGACATTTTCAGAGCGTTTCACCCTAAAGCATGGAATATACATTCTTTTCAAGTGTACATGGAACATTTTGTAGGATAGACCATGTTAGGACACAAAACAAGCCTCAATAAGTTTAAGAAGATTGAAATCATATCAAGCATGTGCTGCCTGTCACTACTTGAGCCAATTAAGCAGAGACAGGGTTGGATCATATGTAAGCATTAATTCCAATACTGCTGGCAGTATGGGAGAGCAGCAGGTCATCCACAAAAATCTGCTCTGCAGCCCCTCCTAAGCCAGCTGCTTATATAGAGTAGGACAAGGATTACATGGGGAAGTAGGGATTGCAGACATGGGAAAGTAGACTATAAAGGCTAGGGTGTAACTCCATTATTTGGGCAACAAGATTGTTAATCTTTCCATGATAATAGGCAGGTCTTGAATGAGAATAAACCGCATTCCAAGGTTGACTCCCAGGTCCCGGGGGCATACAACTTCCAGCCAAGTTAGAATGTCCTTTTTTTAACCAGAACAAGGAAATCATGGTTAATAGCGCATGGTTAATATTTCCCATAACCCTAACTAGTCCCCAGTTTTAAACACACACACACACACACACACACACACACACACACACAAACTAAAAAACACACAAAGACATGAAGAGTAAATAACATATTACTTAACAATGAATCGGTTTAAAACGAGGAAGAAGTCAAAAGATACCCTGAAACAAATGAAAATGACAACACAACAACCCCAAATCTATGGGACACAGTGAAATCAATGCTAAGAGGGAAATTCATAGCATTACAAGCCTACCTTGAGAAGCAAGAATAATCTCAAATAAAATGTAACTTTATTTTTAAAGGAACTTTCAAAGAACAACAAACAAAGCCCAAAGTGAGTAGAAGGAAGGAAATAATAAAGATCAGAGTAGAAATAAATGAAATGGAGTCCAAAAAAGCAAGAGAAAAGATCAATGAAACCCAGACCTATTTTTTTGAAAAGATGAACAAGAGTGCAAACCTTTCATTATGTTTATTAAGGAAAAAAAGAGAGAGGAGCCAAATAAATAAAATCAGAAATGAAAGAGAAGTACAACTGACACCAAAGAAATACAAAGGATTGTGAGAAAATGTTACAAATGACTATGTGCCAACAAACTGGACAATCTGGAAGAAATGAATAAATTCCTGAAAATTTGGAATCTTTAAAAACTGAATCCAGAAGAATCAGAGAGTCTGAATAGACAGATTATAACTAGTGAAATTGAAGCAGTAATAAAAATACTACCAACAAACAAAAGTTCTGGACTGGATGGCTTCACAGGTGAATTTTACCAAACATTCAAAGAAGATCTAAACAACTATCCTTCTCAAACTATTCCATAAAATTCAAGAGGAAGGAAGAATCCCAGGCTCATTTTTAGGAGCCAGCATTATCCTAATCCCAAGACCAAATAAAGACACTATAAAGAAAATTATAGGCCAATATCCCTGATGAACTTACATACTAAAATCTTCAATAAAATATTAGCAAACCTAATCCAGCAATTCATTAAAAGGATCATACACCATGATCCAATGGGATTTATTCCAGGGATGCAATGTTGGTACAATACCCACAGATCAACAAATAAGATAGAAAACTCAAACAAAATGAAGGATAAAGATCACATGATCATACCAATAGATGCAGAAAAGCATTTGATAAAATCCAGCACCCATTTTTGATAAAAACTCTCAGCAAAGTGGAAATAAAGGGAACATATCTCAATGTAATAAAGGTCATATATGACAAACCCACAGCTGACATCATGCTCAACGGGCAAAAACTACAAGCATTTTCCATAAGATCTGGAACAAGTTGGAAGTGTCTGCTTTCACCACTTTTATCCAACAGAGTACTAGAAGTCCTAGCCAAAGCAATCAGATAAGAAATGAAACTCATTATTTGCAGATGACATGATTTTATATATAGAGAACCCGAAAGATTCCATAAAAAAACTGCTAGAACTGATAAATGAATTCAGTAAAGTAGTAGGATACAAAGCAAATATCCAGAAATCAGTTGCATTTTTATACACCAATAATGAACTATCAGAAAGGAAAACTAAGAAGACAAGCCTGTTCACATTCACAATTGCTTCAAAAAGAATAAAATACCTACCCTGACCAGTTTGGCTCAGTGGATAGAGTGTCGGCCTCCGGACTGAAGGGTCCCAGGTTCGGTTCCGGTCAAGGGCATGTACCTTGGTTGCGGGCACATCCCCAGTAGGGGGTGTGCAGGAGGTGGCTGATCGATGGTTCTCTCTCATTGATGTTTCTAACTCTCTATCCCTCTCCCTTCCTCTGTGTAAAAAAAATCAATAAAATATATATTTTTTAAAAGAATAAAATACCTAGGAATAAATTTAACCAAGGATGTAAAAGACCTGTACTCAGAAAATTATAAGACATTAAAGAAAGCAATTAAGGAAAATACAACAAGTAAGTGGAAACATATACTGTGTTCATGGATTGGAAGAATTAACAAAATTAAAAGGTCCATACTACTCAAATCTATCTGTATGTTCAACACAATTCCCACCAAGAAACCAATGGCATATATCATAGACCTAGAATGAATGTTTTATAATTTTATATGGAAGCAAAAAAACCTCTAATAGCCACAGCAATCTTCGGAAAGAACACAATTGGAGGAATCACACTCCCTGATTATAAAACTGTACTTTAAGGCCAGTGGTAATAAAAGAACATGGAACTAGCATAAAAACAGGCATATAGATGAGTAGAACATAATAGAGAGCCCAGAAATAAACCCACACATTTATAGTCAATTAATTGACAAAGGAAGCAAAAACATACAACAGGGTAAAGATAGTCTATGCAATAAATGGTATAGATACGTGCAAAAAAAAAAAAAAAAAAAAAGAAAGAAAAAGAAACTAGACCACCTTGTTACACCATACACAAGAATAAGCTCAAAATGGATTAAAGTGTTAAATGTTAGACTTGAAACCATAAAAATCCTAGAAGAGCCGAAACCGGTTTGGCTCAGTGGATAGAGCGTCGGCCTGCGGACCGAAGGGTCCCAGGTTCGATTCCGGTCAAGGGCATGTACCTTGGTTGCGGGCACGTCCCCAGTAGGGGGCGTGCAGGAGGCAGCTGATGGATGTTTCTCTCTCATCGATGTTTCTAACTCTCTCTCCCTCTCCCTTCCTCTATGTAAAAAATCAATAAAATATATTTTAAAAAAAATCCTAGAAGAAAACATAGGCAATAAAATGTTAGATATTTCTCTTAGCAACATTTTTTTCTGATATATTTGTTTTGACAAGGGAAACAAAAGAAAAAATAAACAAGTGGGACTACATCAAACCAAGGAGTTAATACCCCAAATTTATAAAGAACTTAGAAAACTTAACACTAATCAAACAAATAAGTTAATTAAAAATCGGCAAGAGACCTGAATAGACACTTTTCCAAAGAAGACATACTAATGGCCAACAGACATGAAAAGATACTTAACGTCATTAATCATCAGAGGAATGCAAATTAAAGCCACAATGATATATTACTTCATACCTGTCATAATGGCTATCATCAATCTATATTAATAAAAGGGTAATATGCAAATTGGTCAGGACGCCCTCACAGTAACGTCCGAACAGCAGGCTGCCTGGGGCGACAAGGCCGGCAGGGGGGTTAGCGAGGGACGACCAAACGACTGAACAGCAGGCTGCGTGGGGTGACCAGGACAGCAGGTATCTGTATGTGAGGGGTGACCAGGCTGGCAGGCAGAGGGGTTAGGGGCGATCAGGCAGGCAGGCAGTTGAGCAGTTAGGAGCCAGCGGTCCCGGATTGCGAGAGGGATGTCTGACTGCCGGTTTCATTTCATGTTTAGGCAGTTGGACATCCCCCGAGGGGTATTGGATTGGAGAGGGTGCAGGCTGGGCTGAGGGGACCCCTCCACCTGTGCATGAATTTCATGTACCGGGCCTCTAGTAAATAATAATGGGCATGGGTTCCCTAGAGAGAAGGCCAATCATGCGTTGGGCAAGTCCAAGGGCTGTAGCAAAGGTGTGTGGGGGTAGCTGCCCTGCAGCCAGAGAGGGACCTGGTTGTCAGCCGAGATCTTTCCTGATATCTGTATGTGTAATTACAGCGTGTGATTTGCTGAACTTAACCTGCAGAAGGTCATTCTCATTTACTTATTAAAGGGGCCTCCATCATGTGATGGCCAGGACGGAGGCAGCCCCACTGAGAAGCACCCCGCAGTGCACGATTTTCACTCTGACTTTTTTTTTCACCTCTGGAGGCGGGGCTCCTTTTCTCAGACAGGGAGGATGGGCCTTCCGCCCCGTTCTGTAGGAGGCATTGTCGTCTCACAGATTATTTGAGCGCTTTACCAGGAAGATGTGATGCGAATTCAAGGTTTCCTTGTCCAGTTCCCCTTGCATTTTCCAAGGAGTCTGAAAAATAGCACAACACCGTGTACAATATTCACATTCTGAGGACCACAAAGTGCTCGGCAGGCATAATCCATTCGTCCTCGAGGTCTTCCTGATGCTGGCAGGTGCTTTTCCTGCCTCAGTCTTCCAGCGGGGGAACGGCTCGGAAGGCTGAGTGGCTCCCCAGAGCCGCACAGCACGCCGCAGTCCCCAGGCTCTGGCAGTCCTGCGTTCTCAGGGAAGCCCCCGTGGCCCCAGTTTCAGTGTGATCCTTGAAGGTTGGTTTCTTAAGCCCATCACTTCTAAGACTCACAAGTTTTCCCATTTTAACAATTGTGAAATTGTCTTACTCTTGATGGCATTTTACATTCTTTGTCAGCAAGGCAGCAGTCCTGCTAGATTTGTTTGCCTGTGCATTCACAAGCATAGTCATAGCTGTTCATTTTTTTTTTTAAACGTTGGAAGAAATGTTAAAAAATATTTTTATTGAATTCAGAGAGGAAGGGAGGAAGAGAGAGATAGAAACATCAATGATGAGAGAGAATCATTGATCAACTGCCTCCTGCACGCTCCCTTCTGGGGATTGAGCCCCAAACCTGAACATGTGCCCTTGACCAGAATTGAACCCCAGACCCTTCAGTCTGTAGACTGACGCTCTATCCACTGAGCCAAACCAGCTAGGGCATAGTTGTTCCTTTTGTTATCATGTTAGTTGATGGTGTGAGCTTTGGTATTTATTGTTGACTTTAATTTGTTGTTCAGTATGTATTCAGAATATTGCACTGTGAATCAACATTGAAACAAAAAAATTATTGGTATGGAGAAAGTCATAAAAATAGTTCAGAATGATACATGATTAAACTCTATGGTTAAATAAGTAAAAAAGAACAATTGCAAATCAGTATAAAATAAAAATTCTGAATAATAAGGCAATGTGTCATGATTTATTTGGAGGCATTTCCTCCTTTTCTTTACAGCTCATAAAACAATGATATGTCTTAAATTCAATGGCATCTTAGATATGATGAAATACGGCAACATTAAAATGGCATTTATACCAAGTAACATTAGTGATTAGTTTGTCATTTTGTTCATGAACATGATTCTGTAGCTAACAGGTTAATGTGCTAAATAAAAGCCAAACAAGAAAAATAAAACTTAAATTAAGCATTGTATATTCTCTTTGTACCTAAATTACATTATGTGACTACTTAATATTAGATTTTATATTGTTTATTGTAATACCTTTCCTTTGATTGATAGAAGAGTGGGGACCTCTATTGGACAAATATTGATTTACAGGCAAGACTTGATTAGTGCTTGGGGCTTATGCATATGAGTTTTAGCAAGCTTTACAAATGATTTTGTTATACACCAAAGTTTGAGACCCAAATTTTGGTTCTAGTTCTATTGCCAGAACATTATCTAAGGTCCTATGGAATTTTTGGATCTGCAATTTATGTGCATATCAAGTATTGTCAATAGGCCAAATAAATAATATATTTCAGACCTACATGTGCTTCCTTTGTGTTTTTTTTTTTTTGAGATCATATGAGATCAGGTGTGTTCAGGGTGGTATGGCCATAGACAGCTCCTATTTTTTAAAATGTAGATATTGTTGCGATGACTAAAGTACAGAATTGTTTTAAGACATTATTACATTCATACTAGTTTTTGTCTCTATAATATTTCAGTCAACAAACCTTGGTAGACAACTGTTAATCATGTTAGGCTTTGCAGAAATGTTTGAGGTTAAAAGTCCTAATATTTGATTAGGTTCTTGGCTTGAAATACTGAATCCAACTAGCATATTTGAGGGAAGCCTGTCTGTATCATAGGCAGTTGTAAGGTATAAGCAGAGGAGAGGGGAGGGGAAAAATTAATAGAGATATATAGAGAAAAAACTAGAAATAACAAAGAGTAGGAAGAATTAAAAAGAAAAGGAGTCCCTAATTAGTTAGCTCTTTTGTAGTGATGTTGGAAAATGAGTATCTTATTTATCTAGATTCTTTCACCTCCCTTCTTTTTGTTTTTTTAAAATATATTTTATTGATTTTTTTACAGAGAGGAAGGGAGAGGGACAGAGAGCTAGAAACATTGATGAGAGAGAAACATAGACCAACTGCCTCCTGCACACCCCCTACCGGGGATGTGCCCACAACCAATGTACATGCCCTTGACCGGAATCGAACCTGGGACTCCTCAGTCCGCAGACTGACGCTCTATCCACTGAGCCAAACCGGTTTTAGCTTACCTCCCTTCTTTTTGTCATTTGTTCCTCATTTCCATTTTGACAGATAATACATTTTCTCAGATTAATGCCATTACTAGAGATGGTAAAAGGTTAAAGTACAATGCTGTCTGACATTGGCTGAGTTAAGATACAGAAAAAAAAGTGAGGATTCTTTCTGTTTACACTTCCCTTTATTTCTGTCTTTTTGTTGTGAGTATAGTAAACCTAGAACTTGTGTAGAGGATTGAATCTATAAAGGACTTCAAAAGCCATGTGGAGCTTCTACCTTGAACCAAGGGGTTTGGAGGCTGATACCTGAAACTTAAAGACAAGAAATTTCAGACATAAGTAGTACTTTTCAGTCACAAATATTCCTTTCTCTTAGTTGTATGATTAAAAGTTGGCTTATTTTTTGAAAAAGAAACTACTAAAGAAGTATGAAAATTTGTTTCTAATGTTTGTTTTCTAATTCTAGCTATTATTGTTTAGTAAGTGAATGAAAGGAAATGAATACATTTTCTACTGTCAACCTCAGTTGACAGTGTGACAAGTGCCAGATAATTTTACCTGTACTTTAAAATTTTTTGAATGAAAATTTTCAGGTCAAAAGGAGCTAAATGAAGTGAGCAAATAACATATTCTACTTCTCACATTCATTTCTATTTCTAGAGTCTCATCCTATTATTAACAGTGCATGAGTCAGAGGCTTGATGTGCTCATTGGGAACAGGGGATGTTATCAGCTCACTGACTGCAAGATGTGTTCATAATGATCTTTAATGTGCAGGCCTCTCAATAGAAATTTGTTATGAGTGAAAGGTTTTAAATAGGAAAGCTTTATTCCTAAATGGTTCAAAATGCATCCTAGTTTCTTAGCATAGGAGGATATTTTTAAAATTCAAATGAAGTTCTGTTTTCTTTGTTTTGCTTATAATGCTAACTAAGGTTTAAAATGAAATTATAAGAGTTTCACCTGAAAGCATTTAAAAATTTACCAATTTGGAATTAGAGAATGGGAAAGTGGTCAGTTAAATTAGCTCAGTATCTGAATTATGAGGTATTACAAAGAAATGCAGTTTTAATATTTTCAAATGGATAGAGAAATACCAAGTAAAAATGCAAAGTATAGGTTACAGGATTTTATTAATAAAGATTATTTATAGATAGCAGGGTTCATTTTATTTTTGTTTATACATTTTAATGTTTTATGCTCATTTATTGAACAAATATTGCTAAATATCTCCTGTGTACTCAGTTAATCACCTTGCTTACAGTGTGGAGAATTGATTAAATGTGGACAAACTGGAGGCTGGGAGAAAGCTGATGAGTTGTTTGTTTTAATGCAGGTGAGAGATTATTGTGGCCTGAACTAATGTGTTCAGAGTTTGTCCTGGATTAATGTATTCTGGATTTTACTGTCTTCCTTAATGAAATGTTTTGTCTTGCAAGATTTAATGTAATTTTGAATTAACTTGATCCTTTTATGACTTGCTTTTAAACACTGTTAGGGCTAGTCTAGATAGTCTTCCCTCTAGAGCTAGATGAGCAGTACCCCTAAGACTTGGCCTTTCCAGTATCTCTACTAATTGCCTCTGATGTTCTCTTCACTTTGGAACTTAAATTTTTCCCAGCCACATGTGAGTTCAAGTAGTTGCTTAAATCATAGCTCTGTGGTAGTTGTTTTGTCCTCAGTAGTTGTTCTTTGTCTGACATTGTGGAGTCTTGCCCTGTGCATGCACACTTTTTGGCCAAAGACTCAAGGGGACCCGTCAGATACTCTGCCCTTCTGGCTAGCTTCCTTCTCTATGTTATTCTGCTCTGCACATTTCCACTGTCTTTAGGAGTCTTACACATTGATCTGTCCTTTGAGCTCTGCAAGTCGGCTGTTTTCTGTTTGGGTTTCCCCTCCTTGCATCACATACTGGATAGCAAGTCTGGGCCATCACCTTGTTTGTTTCTTTTCCCTTAAGGATCAGAGTCCTATAATACTTGTTTTTCAATTTCTGAAAACAGTTATTTTAATCATTTTGTCTAATTTTAAAATAGTTTGACAGGAGGACCAGTTTTCTATCTATTATGGTCATACCGTGTTGCTTTTGAAGGGAGTGAGAAATAAATAGGAAACTCATTGAAGCATTTAAAGCAGACTAGTGTCATGATTTGTTGATGCTTTATCAAGATTACCTCAGTGCTCTCTTGAAAATGGACAGAGGAATTGGAAGAAAACTAACTAGTTTAGTTTTCTAAATAACTAGTTTAGTTTTCTAGATAACTATAACATTATAGTTATCTACGCTTAAACTAGGCCAGAAATGGAGTGAAACAGATAAATTTAGAAAATATTTTGAACATAGAACAGGATGTGCTGTTGAATTGCTTGTGGGAAATGAAGATCTGGGAGGCATGACAGGAGACATGGTGTTTGGCTTGTGCTACTAGTAGGGCAGTGCCATATGTAACCAGATGGGGAAGACATCTCTCATCAGATTAAAGAGAATATCAAAAGGTTTTTAAAATTTTACTTAATAAAATAAGTTTGAGTTCCCTGTTAGACATCTAAGGAGAAATAGCAAATGAGCAGTTGGATATGTGAGTCTTGAAATCAGAGCAGAAGGCAGGCCTAGAAATTCACGATATTTCAATTGAATTTTAAGCAATGTAGATTAGAAAGTTTAGATGAAAAAGAGAAAAGGGTTTAGGACTGATCCCCCAGTCACTGTAGTACTTGGGGGTCTAATTTAGAAGCAAAAACTTACAAAATAAACATAAGAGACAACTGGAATGATAGAAAAAGAAGACTGTGGTGTCATAATAATTAAGAGGAAACATGTATATTGGAGGGAGTGAGCCACTGCTTTGAATGCCTCTGAGAGTTCTAGGAAGATGAGGACAGAGCCCTAACCACTGGCTCAATGGTTAGAGCATCAGCCCACACACCAAAAACAAATCTATATGAATGCAAAAGCCTTAAGGAGCAGGGCTGATGTATTGAGGAAAAGCAAGGAGGCTAGTATGTCTGGAGACCAAGGGGGAGTAATTAGTAAGAGATGAAGCCGGGCAAGTAATGAGGCCGGATCACAGAAGGTCTTCTGGGCCAGCCTAAGGGCTGTCACTTTTACTGAGTGAAATGAGGGGCTTTTGATGGTGTCAAGTATGTTTGACTTCTGTTTATTTATTTACTTATTTAAGCAAGTAAGAATTTATTGGCCGCAGCAAAAACATACTTTAGTCCCGTGGTCGGCAGACTGCGGCTCGCGAGCCACATGTGGCTCTTTGGCCCCTTGAGTGTGGCTCTTCCACAAAATACCACGGCCTGGGCGAGTCTGTTTTGAAGAAGTGGTGTTAGAAGAAGTTTAAGTTGAAAAAATTTGGCTCTCAAAGAAATTTCAATCGTTGTACTGTTGATATTTGGCTCTGTTGACTAATGAGTTTGCCGACCACTGCTTTAGGCAGTGAGACAAGGAAGGGCATAGAAGAAGCAACAGGAGAGCCTAGGCTGGGCTGCTCTAGCTCACTGGGAAGCCAGAGAAAAGGGGGGGAAAGACGCCTTGGAGACAGGTTCAGGGGGTTAGCCCGGGTTAACTGCCACTGCCCATTGTTCCCCGGCTTGCAAGTCTCATGGGGTCCCTTAGAGGTTTGGGGATTTGGGCGCAGGGGGAGTGGAGGAGAGGGGGAAGGAAATGACTCAGGCGCGTGCTCCCTGGAAGGAGAGCCTGCTGGGACTTTCATTTTCAGGGTTTTAAAGGCTGGGCGTTTAGGGGAGGTCTTGGGGGACAGATCAACAGAATATTCATCAGCCCTGACTTCTGTTTTAAAAAGAACACACTAGCTACCCTATTGTGAACAGAGAAGTCACCTTCTGGAGAAACTGTTGCTATAATCCAAGTAGTAGGTACTGGTGGCTCAGATCATTATGGCAGTGGAGATAATAAGATGCAGTTAGTTTCTGGAGACATTTTGAAAACAGGAACAACCGGATTTCCTGATAGCTTGGATGTAGGTGTAAGAGAAAGGCGACTCCTCTAAGTTTTTGGCCTAAACAACTGGGTGGACACATACCATTAATCGTGCTGGGATAGATGAAGCAAGTTTAAAGGGGAAAAATTTGAAGGTCAGTATTGGACATATTAACAGTGTGGTATCTATTAGATATACACATGAAGATGCTAACGAGGCAATGGTATATATACAAATGTGAATTTCAGCAGGAGATAAAATTTGGGAGTTATTATTAGGTGGATTATGTTGAAAGTTATGAGACTGGATGAGAACACCAAAGGAATAGTAAATTGGAGAAGAGGACTAAGGTTTGATGCCTAGGGCACTCCAAGGAGTTAAGCCCGGCCGGTCACCACCAAGGTGGGTGCCAGCACCCCTCTCCTTCCCCCCTCGATCGCCCCACCAGTCACCCCACAGATCAGCCCTGATTGTCTGCCAGGCCTAGGGACCCTACCCCAGCACGAATTTCATGCACCAGGCCTCTAGTTTCAAATATAATGTAGTAAGTGTTAAAGGGCAGTTATGTAGTATGTGGTATGAGAAATAAGAGGAAGTGCACATAATTCAGCACAGGTGTAGGAAGGGGCTAAAAGATTCCTCTTTACCTAATTCTTGAAAGTTTAGTAGCCATTTGTTATTCATTCATTTGATATTCATTGTTTAAATAGCTGTTAAGCACTTATCAGTGTACCAGCTACTGTTGTAGGCACTCTGGATTCATCAGTGAATGAAACAGGGATCCTGGACCTTGGGGAGCTTACATTCTTATAGAGGGAAATAGATAATAAACACATAACAAGTAAACACATTACATAATGTGATAGAGAGGATAAGTGCTATAGGAAAAAGGAAAAGTTGAGTAAGGTAAAGGGGAAAGGACATGTGGGTTCTTCTGTTAGTTTAAAATTTTTAATATAGGGTAGGTTACACTGAGAACATTAAACATTAATTTTCTTTAAAGATATATTTTATTGATTTTTTACAGAGAGGAAATGAGAGGGATAGAGAGTTAGAAATATCGATGAGAGAGAAACATCGATCACCTGCCTCCTGCACACCTCCTACTGGGGATGTGCCTGCAACCAAGGTACATGCCCTTGACCGGAATCGAACCTGGGACCCTTCAGTCCACAGGCTGACGCTCTATCCACTGAGCCAAACCGGTTACGGCTAAACATTAATTTTTTTATGGGAGATTTCAAACCTATATAAAAGTAGTGAGAATAGTATAATGAATCTCAATATGCTTATCATTCAGATATTCCAGTTACCAAAATTTTGCTACACTTGCTTCCTTTTTTTTTTTTTTTTCTTCACCAACGATTTTAAAGCAAATTCCTAACAGGATGTAATTTACCTCTGTAGACTTTAGTACGCATCTATAAAACTTATGGCCATCATCTTGCATAACCATAATGCGATTATCACAACTAATAAACCTAAAAACATAGAAGAGATATTTGAGCCAGGACATGAAGGACAGGAAAGAGTTTAGGCAACAAGAACATGTGATGTAACTGGAGAATGCCTAGCATATTTGAGGGATAGTAAGGTAGAGTATGAGTATGGCTAAGGCATAATAACTGAGGGGAATGGTAAGAGGTGGGGTCTGAAAGGACTGTGGCTCTACTTTGAGTCAGATGGGGAGGCATGACAGTGTTTTGAGCAAAGGAGTAACAAGATCAAATTTATGTTTAAAAGGGATGCTCTGAGTGCTCTGTTGAGAATGACTGTAGGGAAGCGAGATAAAGAGTGGGGAGCCTGATGGTTATGGGATTAAAAGGTATATTTTTGTTAGTGGCTCACTCCAAGTAGTAGCAGTGGAGATGTCAAGAAGTGCTTGGATTTTGGATATGTTTTGAAGATAGAGTTAACTGGATTTCCTGATTGGCTGTGGCTTGAAAGAAAAAAGAAGGCATTAAGAAGATTCATTGGTTTTTGACCTGAGTAACTGGTAGGATGGAGCAGGTTTTGGGGGCACCACCAAGAGTTTAATCTTGGGTATGTAGCATTTGAGGTAGTTGTTAAACATACAAGTGGGATAACTAGTTGAATATTTAAGACTCCTGGAGTTAGGGAGAGAGGTAGCAGAAAGGGTAGTGTGTGTTAATAGTGGTTTTGCCATTATTAGCAGCCAAATGGGGAGTGTGGGTGTTCAGAAATTACTGGTGTTTAAACTGTTGACTCTTTATAATTTAGAACTTTTGTCATTTAATTAGGACTACTCTTTCAGGAATAGATAGCTCAATGAAGTTTGCATTTCTATTTTCTATTTCTCTCAAACCATTCTTCCTGGTCAGGCAAGAATGAATAAATTAGGTGAAAGGTATAATTAAAGTATACATTTCTTTTTATTATGGTTAAACACTTTCAGTTGGAAAGTATCTGGATATTCTTTGGGGTCACTAGAGTCTGTCCCAGAATACTTTGGAAGTACTGCCAAACTCAGAGACATTCACAAAATATGACAAGAAAACATTCTGAGGTGTTCTGGTAACTTCAGGGTAATCCTTGGAGACCCTAATTGTGATATTACTACCATCACCTCCTTCCTTCCAGAACCTGAACTCACTAAAATTTGGATTAAAAAGTAGCCATGTTTTTCTGACATTTTCTAAACATGAACTACTTATGAAACTTGTTCAGCAGTCTTATATTTTTCTATTTGTAGCCCCACTGGAGAGAGACTTTCATTATTGGTAGCCAGGTGGTTGCTACTCTGGGGGTGGATGCTATGGAAAGCATGTTGTCAACACTAGTGCTTGTGCAATGTAGACTGATTGTGACTGCTTTTATTTCTCCTTTTAAAAAGGGAATATTTCTAATCCCCTTTTTGAATCATTTGGAGTTCTGATTTTGTCTTGGAGTCATGTGGAAGATTGACACATCAGCCTGGGGATATGTTGTAGTTTCAGAGGTTGTAGTAGGTGGGGTCTGTGTGACTAATTTTAAAGAACTAGGTGTTCAGAGATTGGAACCCTCCTATGCTTTTTTAGCCTGGATACAGTGTGTGGGTTACCTGTTTCACAGAGAAAGGTCAGGAAATAGAGAAGGATCAGGGTATCTTCCAAGGCTGGGAGGACCACCTTTTGCACAAAGTTACTCCTTCTCCCCTACTCCTTTTTAAAAATGAGAGTGAAAAAGAGGACACTTACTCTTTTTTTGTTTCTCTTGTATAGGAGATGCATCGGAGATTTGAGAATGCCCCTGATTCTGCCAAGACGAAAGCTCTGCAAACTGTTATTGAAATGAAGGTACGTAAGAATCTAATAATCTTATGAGTTATTTTACACATATAAGTGATCCAACACTGTTATATGTGAGTTTTAGAAAGCAGTAGCCTATCTAATAAAGAGGTAATATGCAAATTGACTGTCACTCCAACACACAAGATGGCTGCCCCCATGTGGACACAAGATGGCTGCCACAAGATGGCCGGCAGGGGAGAGCAGTTGTGGGCAATCAGGCCTGCAGGGGAGGGCAGTTGGGGAGGGACCGGGCCTGTAGGGGAGGACAGTTGGGGGGGACCCAGGCCTGCAGGGGAAGACAGTTCGGGGGGACCCAGGCCTGCAGGGGAGGGCAGTTGGGGGACCAGGCCTGCAGGGGAGAGCAGTTAGTGGCGACCAGGCTGGCAAGGGTGGGGAGTTAGGGTGACCGGGCCGGCAGGGGAGAGCAGGTAGGGGCAATTGGGTGGCAGGGGAGCAGTTAGGAATCAATCAGGCTGGCAGGGGAGTGGTTAGGTGGTGATCAGGCTGGCAGGCAGAAGCGGTTAGGGCAATCAGGCAGGCAGGCAGGTGAGCGGTTGGGAGCCAGCAGTCCTGGATTATGAAAGGGCAGTCAGACATCCCTCGAGGGGTCCCAGATTGGAGAGGGTGCAGGCTGGGCTGAGGGACACCCCCCACCCCCATGCACGAGTTTCATGCACCAGGCCTCTAGTCCTATATAATAAAAGGGTAATATGCAAATTGACCCTAACGGTGGAATGACCGGGAACGACCAGTCGCTATGACGTGCACTGACCACCAGGGGGCAGACACTCAACACAGGAACTGCCCCCAGGTGGTCAGTGCACTCCCACAGGGAGAGCTCTGCTCAGCCACAAGCCAGCCTAACGGCTGGGAGCGCAGTGGTGGTGGCAGTGGCAGTGCAGGAGACTCTCCTGCCTCGGCAGGGCTAAGGATGTCCGATTCCTCGGGCAGCAGGCCTAAGCTGGCAGGTGGACATCTCCTGAGGGTTCCTGGGTGGCAAGAGGGCACAGCCTGGGCTGAGGAAACCCCCCTTCCTCCCCCCAGTGCATGAATTTTTGTGCACCGGGCCTCTAGTGTAATAATATTTTACTCATTTTTAAATTGAAAGGAAATAATGAGACTTAATGAAAATGACACTTTAAAATAACTTTAGCCTTTTGCACTCGGATGTTGAGTGTGACTCGACACGGTTAGCATTAGAATAAAGGAATCGAGAAAAAAGCAAGCGAGTGCAAAGGGTTAGTCTCAGTTCCTTTTAGTTGTAGCACATAACTCAAATTGGATTGAAAGCGTTGTCCAGAATTTCTTTCAGTTATTCTCAAACCTTTGATCTCAGGAACCCTTTATACTCTTAAAACAACAGGTTCATTTTCTTCATTTTTAGAAAATGTCTGCTAAATACCAAGTCTGAATAAGCATAGTTTATCTGTTGTTCTTTCTAATAAAAATAGTTTTCTATGAAAAAAAGTTGCTAATTCAGCTTGCAATTCAAAGAAGCACACAAGTACTGTTCCTGGGGACAGTCACCATACTTCTTACAGCAGAAGTACCTGCCTAGTTCCTTCCCATTTTATCACACAGAATATTAAAATGACGTGTGCTCAAAGCTTGAGATTTATTAAATTAATAAAGTAATAAGACATTAAGTTAAGCAGGCTTTAAAAAAATATATATATTTTTTCTGTGAGTTCCTGACACTGAAGAATACAATGACTTAACTGTGGTTTGATGCTACTGCCCTTTGTCTTAAGGCACTTGTGATTTTGCCCACCATTGCTTTTATATCTTGATTAAAAATGTTAACACAATAGAAAAGGCAAATAAAGTGATAGTATTATTAAGAAAAAGTTTTGACTATGCAGACTTACTGAAAGGGTCTAGGGGACATCCTCAAGGTTTCGTGGCCATTCTTTGAAAACCTCTGCTTTAAATTAACGAGTAGGTCGAAATCTTCAGGCTATATGGTATGGCAGTTGGTGATGAAGAGCTTGCTTTCAGAGATAAATTCCCTGGATTCAAAATCTGGCTTTACTTGACTGTGTGACACAGAGTAAGTTACAGAACCTCTCTACACCTCAATTTCTTTATTAATAAACTAGAGGCCCGGTGCACGAAATTCGTGCACGGGGGAAGGGGGTTGTCCCTCAGCCCGGCCTGCGCTCTCTCCAATCCAGGACCCCTTGGGGGATGTCTGACATCCCTTTCGCAATCCGGGACCACTGGCTCCTAACTGCTCGCCTGCCTGCCTGCATGATCGCCCCTAACTGCCTCTGCTTGCTGGCCTATTCGTTCCCTAACTGGTCCCCTGCCGGCCTGGTTGCCCCCTAACTGGTCCCCTGCTGGCCTGGTCACCCCCTAACTGTCCAGAAGGAAGTCGGAAGTCCGGAAGATGTCTGGTCCACCTGGGCTAATTAGCATATTACCCTTATATTAGTATAGATGGTAATAGAAATAGTACCCATCCTGTAGGTTATTTTGAGGTTTAATTAGTTAAAAGAGTGAAACACTTTGAAGAGGAACTGGCACGTAGTAAACATTCAGTCACTGTAAGCTGCTGCTGCTATTATTATTTTTACTAGGGGCCCAGTACACAAATTCGTGCACCTTGAAAGGAACTGTGGGCCGTGAGGCTGTGGTGGGCACAGGGGTGGGTCTTGGCCCATCCTCTGCGCCCCTCAGGCCCCTCCCACTGTGACCCCCAGCCCCCTGTCTGCTGGCAGCCCTGCTCCCACCACTGCTCCCATGCGCTGATGGTGCTGGATCTGTTCGCGCCCACTGACGGCACGGAGTGATTGGGGCTGGCGCCAGCAGCAGATGGATGCGAGCGGGGCTGGCATCGTCAGCAGGTGTGAGTGGCGGCTGCTGCCCTGATCGCCCCTTAGGAGCACGGGGTGGTGGAGAAGCCCTCAGGGGCGATCGGGACTGACAACCGCCACTCGCACCCGCTGATGGTGCCAAGCGATCGTGCCGGCAGCAGGTGCGAGTGGGACCTTCCCTGGCAGTGGGTGCGAGTGGTGGCTCCAGTGCCAGCAGTGGGTGTGAGTGGGGTTGTCACCAGCAGCGTGTGCGAGAGGCGGCTGCTGGCCCTGATCACCCCTCAGGAGCAGGGGGAGGTGGAGAAGCCCTGAAGGGTGATCAGGGCCGGCGGCCGCCGCTTGTACCCACTGACGGCCCCAAGCAATCGGGGCCGGCACTGGGCGCTGGCTGCAGGTGCAAGCGCCGGGTGGGACTGTGGCGCATGGGAGCAAAGAATTTTCAGTAACCACTAGAGGTTTGCCCCGATGACAGTGACCAGCGCCCCACCTTGGTCTGGTGCTCCCACTCACCTGCTCCACCATCCCGCTGCAGCCAATGCCCACCATGTTCCGTGCTCTGCCGTCTGCTGCTGATGGCCACCATGTTCCACATGCGTCCCCTGGTGGTCAGCGCACATCATGACGACCGGTTGTTTGGTTGGTTGGTTGTTCAGTTGTTCCGCTGTTCGGTCTATTTGCATATTAGCCTTTTATTATATCGGGTTATTTAGGATTAACATGTTCTTTTATAATAAAGCTAAAAGGTTTCTACGGATAGGGTAATTCTCTCTCTTTCTTTCTCTAACTTTTTCATATCTCTTAAAAAGTTTGACACTGGCTGGTGTGGCTCAGTGGCTGAGCATTGACCTATGAACCGGAGGTCATGGTTCTATTCCCAGTCAGGGCACATGCCCAGGTTGCAGGCTCGATCCCCAGAAGAGAGCGTGCAGGAGGCATCTCATGGATGATTCTCTCTCATCATTGATGTTTCTATCTCTCCCTTTCCCTTCCTCTCTAAAATCATTTATATATATATTTTAGAGGCCCATTGCATGAAGATTCGTGTAAGAATAGGCCTTCCTTCCCCTGGCTTCACTCCCAGCTGCCCAGGAGCCGGCAAGTCCTCGCTCCTGGCCGCCCAGGAGCCTGTAAGTCCTTGCTCCCGGCTGCCCGGGATCCTGCAAGTCTTTGCTCCTGGCCGGAGCGCTGCTCCTGTAGCTCCTTCCGCACCCCCCGCCCTCTCCCTCATAGCAGGCGTCCCACCCTGACCGGCCGCTCCGCACCTGCATATGCAAATTAACACGTCATCTTTATTGGGTTAATTTGCACATTCACTCTCAATTGGCTGATGGGCATCATGGCGGTACGGTCGATTTGCATATTTATCTTTTATTAGTGTAGATATGTGTGTGGGTATATATATATATATATATATATACACACACATACCATATTTTCTGGCGTATAAGACGACTTTTTAACCCAGGAAAATCTTCTCAAAAGTCGGGGGTCTTATATGCTGGAAAATACGGTACTCTCAGCTCCAGCACTGGGACAGCGGCTTGCGGGGGATAAAGGTACCGTATTTTCCGGCGTATAAGACCCCCGACTTTTGAGAAGATTTTCCTGGGTTAAAAAGTCGTCTTATACGCTGGAAAATACGGTGTATATATATATACATATATATATATACATATATATGTGTGTGTGTGTGTGTATATGTATATGTATATATGTATATATGTATATATGTATATATATTTACACTAGAGGCCCGATGTACGAAAATTTGTGCAAAAAATGAGCCTTCCTTCCCCTGGCTGCCGGCATCTCCTTCGCTCTGGACGGAGCCACCTTTCCACTCTGGCCCAGAGCTGTCTTTCCGCCTTCCCACGCTGCCCAAAGGCCTGGAGTGGCTGGGGCGGTGCGGAACGCCTGCATCGTCACCATGGGCACAACACAAGCGTCCCGCCCCGCCCCTGGCCACTCTATGCTTGTGTATGCAAATTAACCTGCCATCTTTGCTGGGTTAATTTGCATACTCACTCCTGATTGGCTGGTGAGCGTCACAATGGTACGGCCAATTAGCATGTTACTCTTATTAGTGTAGATATCTATAAATAAGTGTTTGACACTATTTTGCATTGTGGACCTTCATATAATATTTGTTGGTATGATAAGAGTATTTAGTTTTTGGTATATAAATAGGGTTCTATAAATAGATGCTTCTCAAATACAGTTATAAGAAGTGTTCTCTTAATTTGTATTATTTCCTCTTAAAACTTTGTTTATATTGTGTACATCTTTATTCTCAATGGGGAAAGGATTTACCAATTCCAAATTAGTAGATTCTGGATTCTTTATTGTTAGACAATTAGTGGTCCTGAATATAATCTTGTAAAGAACCTTTAGAAAGGTTTAATTGAATGTTCACGTTTCCCACAGGTTTATTTATACATGTTATTTCCTGATCCCTCTTAAAACCTAAGACTAAAACACACGGATGTACCTACATTCACAAAATTATTTTATTTACATCTTGACAAACTGGGGAAGTGTAATGGTATTAATTGGTAGTGAATCTATTTTAAGTCCTGTTAATCTTTAGCCATTCTGCTAAGAGACAGGAGATTCTGAGATTCTGGTGACTTAGTGGGGTCAGTTGGACATTATGCTGAAATCACAACTGAAATAGTTAAGTTGCTGCGAGTGTGGCATGAGGTAGAGAGAATTATAAAGATCTAGAATAGTCTGGGGAAAATGGGAAAGAAAGAAAAAGAGCCCAACAATCATCTTCAAGGTGATGTAATTGTTCTCCTTCTCCTTCCTCCCCTCTTCTTTTTCTTCTTCCTCTTACCCCTTTCCTCCTCCCTTCTCCTGCCTTCTTCCTTTGATCTTTTTCCTCTCTACCACTCATCCCTCTCATGCTTCTTCATCCCCTTTTCTCTATAGTTTTTCTTCGTTTTCCTATAGCAGTGGAGGAGCAGGGAAGAATTACTGTGTGGCTCTAGGGTTAGAGTTTTGCTGGAGAGATATAGCAAAATTATTGGTGTGCAAATGAATTGTGAGTGATGGTGAAAGAGTAATTTGGATGATCAGTCCAGGAATGTAGCCTGGATGGGAAGGAAGAGAATTTAGAATGGACTGCCAGGTTGGGAGAAAATGTAAAAGTTAGGGAAGTGAAGATCTCTGTGAGGTTGAAGAACAGCAGATAATGAGAGTCATGATGTGACAGGCCTGGGAATACAGTCCTGGGTAGGGAGGATCCAGAGTGTAGTCCTTATAAACTGGACAGCTAAAATGGACTAGAGGATGAGTTCATTGGAATCCAGGACATCAAAGAATCCAGACATCGAAATCCTAGGATGGTGGAAAGAGGCATTTGAAGGGAAGACTGGTGCCAAAGTCAGGTGCCAAAGGCTTCTTAAAATGAGCAGGAGTGGCCCTGACTGGGTTGCTCAGCTGGTTGGAGCATTGTCCTGCACACCAAAAAGGTGTTGTGGGTTTGATTTCCAGTCGGGGTGTGTATGGGAGGCAATTGATTGATGTTCCTCTCTCATATTGACGTTTCTCTTTCTCTCTCCCATCCTCTCTCTCTCTCTCAACTAAAAATAGCCCTAGCCATTTTAGCTCAGTGGTTAGAGCATCAGCCTGCCTCTGAAGGATCTTGGGTTCAATTCTAGACAAGGGCATGTACCTCGGTTGCAGGCAGTTGCAGGCTTGATCACTGGCCCTGGTCCTGGTTGGGGCGTGTGTGGGAGGCAACCAATTGATGTGTCTCTATCACATTGATGTTTCTTTCTCTCTCTTGCCCTCCTCTTACCCTTCCACTCTCTCTAAAAAACCAATGGAAAAATATCCTCAGGTGATGATTTAAGAAATAAAAAATAGAAAATAAAATCAATAAAAACATATCCTTGAGAGAGAATTAAAAGAAAAAAGGCAGGGGTGACTGGGAAGTCCCTGGATGGCTGCAGTGAGGAAGGTAGAGTGAAAAGGAGCTTTTAAATATGAGCTTTAGATAAATGGTAACAGCTTTGAGAAACTAGGATGCCCACATATTTCCCTTGTTTCTTTGTGGTGCTAGAGAGAGTTCCGGGAAGTTATATTCTTTGGGAAAGCCATGTTTTCTTGGAATTGGGAGTTGAAGAAAGTTGAGGAAATGGAAATTTAATGAGGAACAGGATTTCAGTAGGCTTAGTGGGATTGGTTGGTTAATGATGGAAGACCTAAGGCTGGGGAAGTACAGACCAGTAAGATGATAAGGAATTTATTTACTTAATTATTATACACTAGAGGCCTGGTGCACGGATTTGTGCACTGGTGGGGTCCCTTGGCCTGGCCTGTGGGGATCAGGCTGAAACCGGCTCTCCGACATCCCCTGAGGGGTGCCGGATTGTGAGAGGATGGTTCTTGGATGATGCACCCTGGAGAACCGCAGCTGCTATGTCACCGCAGCTCAACAGCTCCTGCAATGAGCGTCTGCTCCATGGTGGTCAGTGCATGTTATAGCTACTGGTTGGCCAGTCGAATGGTCAGCCAGTTGCTTAGGCTTTTATATATATACTAGTGGCCTGGTGCACGAAATTTGTGCACGGGGGGGGGCGGGTTGTTCCTCAACCTGGCCTGCACCCTCTCCAATCTGGGACCCCTCGAAGGATGTCCTACTGCCGGTTTACAGGGATCAGGCCTAAACAGGCAGTCAGACATCCCTCTCGCAATCCGGGACTGCTGGCTCCTAACTGCTCACCTGCCTGCCTGATTGCCCCTGACCATTCTGCCTACCGACCTGCTCGCCCCCAAATGCCCCCCGTGCCAGCCTGCTCACCCCCAACTGCCCCCCTGCTGGCCTGCTCACTGCAAACTGACCCCCCTCCCCCCGCTGTCCTGATCACCTCCAACTGATCCCCACTGACGGCCTGCTCATCCCCAACTGGCCCCCCTGCTGGTCTGCTTACCCCCAATGGCCCCACCCCCCACCAGCCTGATCACCCACAACTGCCGTCCCATCCTGGCATGATTACCCACAACTGCCCTCCCCTCTTGTCCTCTAACCGCCTTTACCTCAGCCCCGCCACCATGGCTTTGTCCAGAAGAACGTCCAGAAGGTCTCCTGGAAGGTCTCCCAGTCTAGTTAGCATACTGCCCTTTTATTAATATAGATAGAGGCCTGGTGCACAGGTGGGGGCCTGCTGGTTTGCCTTGAAGCGTGTCCTGGATCAGGGTGGGGGTTTCCTTGGGGTGTGGGGTGGCCTGGGCAAGGGGCCTGTGGTGGTTTGCAGGCCCGCCACACCCCCATGGGGTGAGGGTCCCCACTGGGGGGGCACGGCCAGCCTGGGTGAGGGGCTGAGGGCTGTTTTCAAGCTGGCCACACCCCCTTCAGGGTGGGGGTCCCTGCTGGGGTGCCTGGCTGGCATGGGTGAGGGGCTGAGGGCCGTTTTCAGGCTGGCCACAGCCCCTTCAGGGTGGAGGGTCCCGCTGGGTTGCCTGGCCAGCCTGGGTGAGGAGCTGAGGCCATTTTCAGGCTGGCTACAGCCCCTTCAGGGTGGGGGGGTCCTGCTGGGGTGCCTGGCCAGCCTGGGTGAGGGGCTGAGGGCCATTTTCAGGCTTGCCACACCCCTTTCAGGGTTTGGGGTCCCACTGGGGTACCTGGCCAGCCTGGGTGAGGGGCTGATAGCTGTTTGCAGGCTGGCCACGCCCCCCGGTGACCCAAGCTCCCAGCCCCTCCTTTTTTTTTTTTTTCCCCAGTGCCTCCTTGAGCGGAGGCCAGGGTCGGCTGGAAGCAGGTATCTGGGATTTATTTATCTTCTATAATTGAAACTTTGTAACCTTGAGCGGAGGCCAGGGCCAGCCAGGGCGGGTGGGAAGCTTGGCTTCCTCCATCACCTGGGGCAACCCAAGCCTCCTGCTGGCTCCAGCTCCATGGCCGCCACCATCTTTGTTGGGTTAATTTGCATACTTGCTCTGATTGGCTAGTGGGCGTAGCAGAGGTACGGTCAATTTGCATGTTTCTCTTTTATTAGATAGGATAGATTCTAGGAGTAAGAAACCTCATTGGAAGAACTATTCCCAAATAAACCCAGCTTTAGTACTGGTTGAGTTGGTGCTGGAACTAGTTGAACATACCATGCATTCATTTTCTGGCCTGATTTCAGAGAGTAGCCTGGCAGGTTCATTTTCTGTGCAGTCTGCGCTTGCCTCATGGCTTTCAGAACTGCAATTGTGGTCCCTTTCTAGGGAGAAGCTTTTATGATACACAATTTGGTAGTGGGGGTGCTGATTTGCCTATCTGTGTTGGGATTAGGGGAGAAGATGGGTAATGTTCCTTGGCAAGCTCCTTGTAGGGGCTTTGTAGAGGTGGAATCTGTCTGTGTGATGTGCTGGAATTCTTAGCTGAAGGCTATTTTGCCTTGTGTGGAGTACCAATGATGCTAGAAAAACATGCCCTCCTTCCCCTGGCCCTCTTTCATTGCCATCCAGGCTAATGTCCGAGGTGAACCACGTTTCACTTTCTTTCATTTGTGGGTTAATCACATGCATATGCCTAGTATTTTAGTCATTCTTGAGGGACTGCATCCTAATATTTCCAGGAAGATTTATAGTCATCTCAAAAGTGAATTTTCAGATAGTGCAATTGAAGTAGTTGCCTAAGGCTCAATAATTTTAAACAAGTAAAATCCTGGCCTAGGTTTAGAATATCTCTGATTGTACTGATTAATACATTTCATTTAGAATCAAATATAAGTTTAATTTGAATAGATTTGTCAAAGAACATTTTTGTAGTGATAATTTTAAAGGTTATGTAATGTAAGACAGAGGAATACATGCTCTTCCACTCCCCTGAACCTAAAAATAGCTAGTTGTAGTTGTCTCACGATAAATCCTTTAACTTTTATCTACATGGTAACAAGGAGAGTCAGTCTAGCAATCCTTGAGCTAAAGTGTAACAGGAAGTCATTCTCAAAATTACCTTCTAAAGGAATGGTTTTTCTAAAATCCCAAATAAAATAAAGCCTACACTTAATTGATATGTTTTAAGATCTTTATTTCTTAGATCAGGGATGGGGAATGTCCAACCCACAGACTACATAAAGTCTGTGAAATCATTCGGTCTGGCCCTGCCAAGGCATTAGGGATGAATTAATTAAATACTTGACCAAGTAAGAAAAGTACTGCTGTATACTTCGGGAAGCTTATGGTGAACATGCTCCATCTCAAGATACTTGTGAACGCTGGTTTAAACGCTTTAAAAGTGATGATTTTGATGTGAAAGACAAAGACATCCAGGTCAACTGAAAAAGTTTGAAGACCAACAATTACAAGCATTATTGGATGAAGATGCGTGTCAAACTCAAAAGCAACTTGCAGAAAGATTTAACGTTGCTCAGCAATTTCCAATCATTTACAAGCAATGGGAAATATTTTAAAGGAAGGAAATGGGTGCCACATCAACTGAACGAAAGACAAATGGAAAACCAAAAAGTCATCAGTAAAATGTTGCTTCAACGGCACGAAAGAAAGTCTTTTTTGCATCGAACTGTGACTGGCGATGAAAAGTGGATTTATTCTGAGAATCCCAAACGCACAAAATCATGGGTTGATCCAGGGCAACCATCAACATTGACTGCAAGGCCAAATCGCTTCAGAAAGAAGACAATGCTCTGCGTTTGGTGGGATCAGGAAGGTGTGGTGTATTGTGAGCTTCTAGAACCGTTAATAATGATCACTACCGACAACAAATAATCAGTTTGAACCACGCTTTGATCATGAAAAGACCAGAATTTTCCAGAAGACACGGCAAAGTCATTTTGCTTCATGATGACGCACCATCACACACTTCAAAACCAGTTAAAGACACATTAAAAGATCTTACCTGGGAAGTATTAACCCACCCGCTGTATTCACCAGACCTTGCTCCTTTAGATTACCACTTGTTCTGATCGATGGCACACGCACTTTCTGAGCAGCATTTTAAAACATACGAAGAAGTGGAAAATTGGGTCTCTGAATGGTTTGCCTCAAAACAAGAAAAGTTCTAATGGGACGGTACCACAAATTACCTGAAAGATGGCGGAAATGTGTAGCTAGCGATGGAGATTACTTTGAATAAAGCACTTTCGATGTTTCTCTTGAAATTATCGTGTCTTCTTTTATTACAAAATCCGCCATTATTAACCGGTACACCTAGTCAGAAAAAGATTATGAGTATGATAAACTGTAACTGTTAGTGTAATTTTTTATCTCTCTGCTTTTCTGCAGTTGTAGGTTATAAAATCTTAATTACTATAAATATAGTTACACACATCATTGTATAAATCTTTGAAACCCTCTTACACATCTCCCCCCTTCTCTGTAAGCAGAAATAAACCCTTTAGGTGTCACAGGTAATAGGATAAGATATTATATCTGGAAAAGGTTTTACTGTTAATATTACAGAAGTTTTCACTACATATCTGTTGACCAAAAAGTACAAAAAACTTTAACCAGTTTTCCATTGCTTTTATTTCTTTAGTTAATTCTCTTTAATTGAAAGGGTACAGATGAGAGGAAGAGATAAAAGAAAAATCACATTACAGATGAGTCTTCCTCCTTCCATTCAAATTACCATAAAGGATATATTTTAGAAGTAAGGTACCAATTGCTAGATAGCAATTTCCTTGCATATTTATTTTTATTAAATTTAGCACCTCTAACACTGGGTTGTTTAACTTCTCTGATTTTTCATGACTACTTTAATGTGTAAATCTTCCATTGCCCTCAGGATTCAAAAATTTCCTCTATGGAGCGTGGGCTCCGAGACTTGGAAGAGGAAATTCAGATGCTGAAATCGAATGGGGCTCTGAGTACTGAAGAACGGGAGGAAGAAATGAAGCAAATGGAGGTCTATCGGAGTCATTCTAAATTCATGAAAAATAAGGTAATGGTATGTGATATTGTAATTTTAAAAAGGGGTTTGAAAAATTGATGCTTATTCCTACGTCCTTACTGATGATGAAGCACTTCACACTGTTTTGTCAGACTTCAGGGAAGAATACCTCTAAAATAATTCTTTCAAGTAGTACTCGCCCGAATTAAAGTCAGAATTACAGATGTTCTATAGTTCTTTCAGGATTTCACTTAAAACAAAATTACCTGTATGAAGCAAAGTATGTATTATTATAGTTTAACATTTCATGTTGATCAGTATTGCTGAGATGATTTAGTAGGATTACATCCAGATGAGGTTTTCTCACTATATGAGGCATTTAGTTCTCTACCTCTTGTGAAGTATTTTAAAAGTCAAAACCCTAAGAAGCTGAACCCAGTACACCCCCAACCCCCATTCCAGATATGGCTGAAATAAAATCATGTTTTTTTCTTCAAATATAGTTCCATAAAGAAAAATCATTTGTTCTGTCCCTTGGAGAAAATCCATTTGTATCAGGTTTATTGTTTCCCATGTGTGTTTCAGGTATATACGAAGTAAGATAAGTATCACACATCTGTCTATACTTATAAATTCAGTCACAATATTCCTTCCTTAGATCTAAAGCCATTTAGATTCTATAAACTATTTAGGCACATTGGAGTGTTTAGTTTATTATAATTGCCAATTTACAGATTTGTTGTGGTTTAATTAAAAATCATACTTGTAATTATAAAATACTAGTGGCCTGGTACACGGATTCATGCACTCGGGGGTGGGGGGTGTGTGTCTCTCAGTCCAGTCTGCACCCTCTCGCATTCTGGGAGCCCTTGGGGGATGTCCGACTGATGGCTTATTGTGCCGCAGAGGCGGGAGAGGCTCCCACCACTGCTGTTGCGCTCACCAGCTGTGAGCCCAGCTTCTGGCTGAGCGGCACTCCCCCCGTGGGAACGCACTGACCACCTGCATTGAGCGTCTGCCCCCTGGTGGTCAGTGCATGTCATAGTGACCGGTCGTTCTGCCATTCAGTCTATTTGCATATGTTAGCCTTTTATTATATAGGATTGCCAGTGCCTGTCATATGTACCGGCCAGTTGGTCACGTGCAGTTGGCGCAAGTGAGAGCCTTGTATGTATCGCGCATGTGGAAGTCAATGTTGTGCGTCATATGTACCAGCTGGTTGGTTGGACGGTTGGATGGATGTACGGTCGGTCACTTAGCCTTTTATATATATAGATTACCTAGAAAATAAGTATCCCCCTTCCTCCTGCCATATCCCAATTATATTATTCCCTGATTTCTCAGAAGTGAAAATTGTAAGGGAATGACACAATTAAAACTCTCCCTCCTGTTTCTGACTTCTTACTGTGGTACGCATACCTGGCATATAAATCTGTAGAATATTCCACTATTATTTTAAGAATCTGTTGTTAATGTCATGACTACTTCCAATTTCATGTTAATTTGAAACTTAAAAATTCACATATTCAAACTTTCTATTAGTTTGCATTTTTTGTCCTAATTTGAGAAAAAATATTCAGCAATATAAGGTTTGGTTCTCATTTGCTGATTAGCACATTTCAGTTAATTTTAAAAACTCTGTGAAAATAGAGAAACCATCCAGGGTCCTTTGAAGAGGGAATTAGGGAAACAGATTTGATTGGGTTATATGTTACTGTTACTTCCAGTTCCTGCTCTGGCTCAAAAGCAGATAAGATCCAAGTTGACACATAAATAAAAAAGAATAATAATGTCGTGACAGGTAGAGCAACTGAAGGAGGAACTAAGTTCGAAAGAGGCTCAAGGGGAGGAGCTGAAAAAGAGAGCGGCTGGTCTTCAGGCTGAGGTCTTTGCCGTAAGATTTACCCTTTTGTGTGCAGTGATCCCACAGTGGGACCCTGCTAGCTCTGGCTTCTGGGTGGCTTATACTTTCATTTCCTATGGTTGGCAGCTTTGCCCAGTACTGGCACTAACCAGCCTGCTCTGCTCTTTAACCTACTCCTGTTCAGCAGTTTGAACCATATGTCACTTGTGTGCAGTGAGCTCTCACGTGTTCTGGAAGCCCTATACCTGGTTCTTTATTGTTCCTGTTGACACTGTATGGATGGTACTTCAAAGCTTGTTTATTCTCAACTCCTTTCCTGTTACTAGAGACTTGTTGGTTTACATAAATGGTAGTCTCTTTTTCTTCTTAGATATATATAGTTGTTCTAGGTCCATCACATAGTATTTATTTGAATTTGAAATTCTTGAGTAAAGTGCTTTATCTTCATATGTAGACATCATCTTTAAGTCTTCATTTGGTGGTTTTGCAACAAATGTTCCTTTCTTTAAAATAGTTGTATAAAAAGTGATTAGAGTTATTTAGACTTATCTAGTAAATTAGATAATTTTAAAGTCTCTAAATCAAATTCAATTTTCTTTCTAAAGAACTTAAAATTCATTTCAAATATAATAAAATAGCTAACACTTGAGCACTTATTATAAACATTTTATAACCTGCTAAGTAGGTAAATTATCATCCTCAATTTATAGATGAGGACATTGAGGTAACAGGGTGGTGCTGGGGAAACATAGCCAGTAAGAGTTAGAGTTTGATTTTTACATAAGTAATCTGGTTCCAGAACCTGTGCTGATAAGCTCTTCACTCTACTGCCCTATACTAGGCTGTGCACACATTTGTCACACAAGTGTAGGAAAAAACTACTCTGAAAACAATTGTGGGATAAGACTAGAATGCAGCATTAAAAAAAACATTATGCTAATTTGGTGTGTTTGCTGTTTATGGACCACTTTATAGTACAGGGAGAGAAGTGAAACATTTTATCTGAAAGGGTCTAATTTGGTTTGTGGTAACCATGTATTGTCTAGAGGAGCCATAACTTCTCTCTTTTTTTCTCAGCTACTATTAATTAATTTATTTTTGTGTCAAACAACAGGCTAATCACATTCCATACATTATTTTATTTAATCTTAAACAACATAGTGGCATTGGTTTACTTTCTCCTTTTTACTGATTAGGAAACCAAGTCTTGTACTCCTTGTACTCCTAACTTTTAAGCACAATTTGTGCTTCTAAAGTCTGCTTTCCATTTAGAATATTTTCTTCCTTTTCTCAGTCTTTATGATCAATATAATATTATTTGAAAAATTCATAACGCAGATGATAGGAAACTGAGATTTTATATTTATTTTTGATCACATGATTAGAGTTAGCTGGAAATTTGAGTAATCTTTAAGCCATAGTTCTTTAGCTGAGGAAGTGATAACACACTGAACATTTCTCCTAAATATTCATTCATACAGCAAATACGTTTTTAGTGCATTCTGTATGTTAGCGATAGGATAATACTAATGTTTGATGTTTGTTGCTAAAGGGATGTCTTGAAAGACACTATACCATTCCAGGATGTGGTAATTCCTATATATAACAGGATGAAAATAGATGCTATTTACAATTATCTTCCACTGATGTCCTTAGTATCCTCAAATACTTTGCATGCAATAAGTACACAAATATTTGTTGAATGAATAACTATATCTGTTAATGGAGATTTCATGTTTATGAGAAAAATGCTTGTCTTCTTGTGAAATAGAAGAATAAATTAGAAATTTATTTTTAGGACTTTTAAAAAGTCTAATTTTAATTAGAGTAAAATTTATTTTATATTTCTTCATGGAAAATTGTTCTGAAAAGATTTGTCCATTATACCTAAGGTTATTACAATAAAATACTTTACATATATATTTCTTTAGAAAAATAAAAAGTACTTTTCCTTTCATCAGTGATACTGAAATTATTGACCTCTTGTCATATTTCTACTTCCAATAATCTGTCTTTCAGTGCACAGTTACCTTCATAAGCAGTAGACATAATGTAAAAGCAGATTTAATTTCTACTACTTTGACTTACATTTAGAATAAAAGACTATTAAAACATTTTTTAGAAACACAAATGCAAAGGAGATGTTAGAAATGAATATTTTCTAAGATGAAAGAAATTTATAGGAAAATGAATAATTCTATTGATTTATGGATTAATTACTCTGTCAAATTACACATGTAGATTCTTACAGGATGAGATTTATTCATTTTTTATGTAGGTCATCTTCATTTAGTTAGAATGGCATGTTATAGGTGATACAATTTTGTAGGTGAAATACTTTTTTAGGTCAATACTCCCAACTCATCTAAAGTATAAATATTTAAAAGCACATATTTATAATGTCTTATAATACAAAGTGGATTTTAAGATAAAGATTTTATGTAAACTTTTGAGAATGAGAAAAATCTTAATGAAGACATAAAAAATACAGCACAGTCAACTTTTGATTTTAAATTTAAATAGCAATACTAGGAAGTGTGTTTTTTTTTGTTTTTTTTTCCCTTTCTGAATTACATCTACACTAATTCTGCTTTATCTTCTGAACAGGTCTGACTTCATGAAATGAAAAAAGTGTAGTTCATATTCTTACTAGTGTGTCATAGTATTCTAATTGAATTGGAATTTTTCTCTTTCCATTCCTTTTCTAAGGGATTTAAAAAAATGTTTAAGAGACACAATAAATAAAACTGGAAATTTCCCTATTAGTCAAATAAGCTTTGTGAATATCTAAGATTGGATGACACAAAGAGATGAATTATGTCCTATCATAAAATTATGATTAATGCTGCTTTTAGTTTCATATCTTGTGACTTAGATTTGTCAAAGATCCAGCTCAGAGGTGGGTGTTTTATTTCTTTTTTCCTTACAGCATTTTGTTTTCTTCTATAGATTGGTCAGGTGAAGCAGGAGCTCTCCAGAAAGGACACAGAACTACTAGCTCTACAGACAAAGCTAGAAACACTTACGAACCAGTTCTCGGACAGTAAGCAACACATTGAAGTGCTGAAGGAGTCCTTGACTGCTAAGGAACAAAGGGCTGCCATCCTGCAGACAGAGGTAAAAATAGTTTTGGGATTTGCAGGGACTTGATTCCTTGGCACCTTTTTATATGTATTACCTGTGCTCTTTTTGTTATATAGCTTAGATTTGGGAGATAGGCATAATGTTATGATTAATTCTTTAGCAATGTGATCAGTTATACTAAAACCAGAGACGTGGTGCACAAATTCATGCACCAGTGGGGTCCCTCGGTCTGGCCTGTGGGATCAGGCCAAAACTGGCTCTCTGACATCCCCCGAGGGGTCTTGGATTGCAAGAGGGTGCAGGCCAGGCCGAGGGACCCCACTGGTGCACGATCTGGGCTGGGGAGAGACGCTGGAGGTTGGCCAGCAGGGGAGGTACCACAGGAGGGCTCCAGGGCGTGTCTGGCCCGTCCCTCTCAGCCCTGATCAGCCGGACCCCAGCAGCAAGCTAACCTACCGGTCAGAGTGTCTGCCCCCTGGTGGTTAGTGCATGTAATAGCAAGCAGTTGAGCAGCTTTAGCGTATCATGAGCATATTATACTTTGACTAGAAGCCCGGTGCACGAAATTCGTGCACAGCGGGGGGTTGTCCCTCAGCCCAGCCTGTACCCTCTCCAATCTGGGACTCCTGGAGGGATGTCCGACTGCCCGTTTAGGCCCGATCCCAGTCGGACATCCCTCTCACAATCCAGGACTGCTGGCTCCCAACTGCTTGCCTGCCTGCCTTCCTGATTGCCCCTAACCGCTTCTGCCTGCCAGCCTGATCACCCCCTAACCACTCCGCTGCCAGCCTGGTTGATGCTTAACTGCTCCCCTACCAGCCTGTTTGCCCCCAACTTTCCTCATCTGCCAGACTGGTCACCCCTAACTGCCCTCTCCTGCAGGGTTGATCACCTCCAACTGCCCTCCCTTGCAGGCCTGGTCCCTCTCAACTGCCCTCCCTTGCAGGCCGGGTGCCTCCCAACTGCCCTCTCCTGCTGGCCATCTTGTGGTGGCTATCTTGTGTCCACATGGGGGCAGGATCTTTGACCACATGGGGGCAGCTATATTGTGTGTTGCAGTGATGATCAATCTGTATATTACTCTTTTATTAGATAGGATAGAGGCCTGGTACAGGGGTGGGGGCCAGCTGGTTTGCCCTGAAGGGTGTCACAGATAAGGGTGGGGGTTCCCTTGGGGTGTGGGGCGGCCTGAGTGAGGGGCCTGTGGTGGTTTGCAGGCCGGCCACGCCCCCTGGCAACCCAAGGGGAGGCCCTGGTATCTGGAATTTATTTTCCTTCTACAATTGAAACTTTGTAGCCTGGAGCGGAGCCAAGCCTGGGGCTCCGGCAGCCATTTCTGTGGCAGTTAATTCACCTTCTACAATTGAAACTTTCTAGCCTTAAGCGGGTGAGCCCGGCCAGGGTGTGCGGAAAGCTTTGCTTCCCCTGTTGCCGGTGGCAACCCTGGCCTGCTCTCTCAAGCTCCATTCTGCCGCCATTTGTTTGAATTTGTTTACCTTCTATAATTGAAACTTTGTAGCTTGAGTGGAGGCTTAGGCCTGCAACAGCTATGGAAAGCTTGGCTTACTCTGTTACCTGGGAAACCTTGCTCTCTGTGGCTGTAGCCATCTTGGATTGGGGTTAATTTGCATACTTGCCCTGATTGGCTGATGGGCGTGGCTTGGCTGGTGGGCGTGGCTTATGTAGTGGAGTGATGGTTAATTTGCATATTACCATTTTATTAGAGAGGATTGGTTGAACGGCCAACCAGTTGACCGGACACTTAGCATATTAGGCTTTTATTATATTGGATATAACCATTTTATTTTTGGATCTAGCAAATTAAAACTGGTACAGTTTATATGTTTTTACTAGAGGCCCAGTGCACGAATTCGTGCATGGGTGGGGTCCGGCCAGCCCGGCCTCAATTGGGGTGGATTGGGGCTGGGCCCGTTGGGAGGAGGAGATAGCGGGAGGTTGGCTGGCCGGCCCGCCCCAATTGGGGCCGATCAGGGTCGGGCTGGCTGGGGGGAGGGGCTGCAGGTGATTGATTGGCGGGCTCCGCCCCCAATTGGGGTTGGGGGCCGATTGGGGGTGGGGCCAGCCATGGGGAGGGGCTGTGGGTGGTGGGCTGGCCAGCCCCACACCCGAATGGGGTGGGTGGTGCCAATCGGGGGCCAGTGGCCTGGGGAAGGGCTATGGTTGGTTGGGCCCTGATGGGGGTGTGGGGGAGTGGCTACAGGAGGTTGGCTGTCTGGCCCTGCTCTCTATTGGGGTGGGGGAGGTGATCAGGGGCGGAGCCGGCTGGGGGAGGAGCTGCAGGCCTATCAGAGTGGTGGGGGCCCATAGGGGGTGGGGCTGGCCAGGGGGTGGGCCTGCAGGAGGTTGGCTGGCCAGCCCCGCCCTTGATTGGGGTGGGAGTGTCCGGTAGTGGGCAGTACTTATTAAAGGATACTTTTGAGAACAGTATTCTTTTGAGAACTGGGAAGAATGGGAAAAGAGCAGGTTTGAGCCGAGGAATAAGTAAAGCTGCAATTCTGGCCAGGGATTAGCCTCAGCTAACCACGTAGAGAGCTCTTGGGTCAATGGGGAAAAAAAGGATACATATGTACCTGATCGGGTGGTTCGCTGGCCACAGTGGGCGTCATAGCAACCGGTCGTTACGGCATTACAGTGGCTGGCTTTTTATATATATAGATACTTTGGACTTTCTCTAAGTGTACTTTAAATTAGCATTATGAAATGAAAACATAGTTATAAAAAAGAAATCTAAATGAAGGTTTTGTTCTTTACCATGGTGAATCTTCTGGTCATGAATGGCAGTGAGTTTTGGTTACCCCATGTTTGGATTATTAAGTGTTCTTAGTTTTTTATATTATAAATAGCTTTAAATAGGCAAACTGAATCTAGAGATGTTCTAGATAGATTTTGTTTTGAACTACAGATCATTAGACACTGTGCCTTCACATCCTGTTTGTTAGTATTTTTAGAAATCTTAGAATTGTCTGTCAGTTCTGATTTCAAGTAGGAATACTCTAAATATTTCTAGGCAAATGAGAATATCATGTTTGCAATGAGAAGAAATTGATAATGCTATTTGGATTTACTGTCTTAATGCAAATATCTTTTAAAAAATATTTTTATTGACTTCAGAGAGGAAGGGAGAGGGAGAGAGAGATAGAAACATTGATGAGAGAGAATCATTAATAGGCTATCTCCTGCACACGCCCTACTTGGGATTGAGCCTGCAGCCTGGGCATGTGCCCTGACTGGGAATCAAACCATAACTTCCTGGTTCATAGGCCGACGCTCAAATATGAGCCACACCAGCCAGGCAATGCAAATATTTCAATGAAATAGATAATTTAGATAGGAATAGGCAAGTAGTTCTGCTTTATAGAAGAAAAATAAACCATACAGTATGGATTAGTTTTTTTCTTTTAAAAAACCAGATCATAGATAAATAAGGGCATAGTTTGATGGAAAAAAAGAATGGGGAGTAAAAAGAATGCGTAAAAACTGTATCACAGATACCCAAGAAGATCAGAATTTTTAAGGGAGATGGAATGTGAAAATGACCAAAACTATTTCATATAATATTTTTGCACCATTTGGGATTTTGTTGAAAATTAGAGATTTGGATGACATATTTGTAATTTTCCTTATAACTTAAACTTTTTCTCTATTTTAATTACGTTTCATTTTATTATCATATCAACTCCATTTTAACTCAGAGGGATATTTTGGGTATAAATAAGTCTCATAGTTAATCATCACAGTTATTGAGTTTGAATTTAGCCTTACTTACCACCCAGGTGCATGATACTGGGCATGTTATTTAACTTCATTGTGCCTCACTTTACACATTTGTAAGATGATGCCTACCTCATAAGGTTGTTGTTAGGAATGAACTAGTTTATTCATACCCAATGTCTGGCACACAAAGTAATGTTATTGTAATTTTTATAATAAAATTAGCGAATATATAAACTTTTAAAATGTTAAGGGAACATAGTTGGTTTTCTTTTCATGGGCATAAATTTTATATAGAGGATTTGGTCTTTCATATTTTTATTAAGCTAAATTTAGGTTTATTAAGATAATTTTGAATATAAAATTATGTAGAAAATGTTACTTGCATTGTTTATTAATTTATAGTTTTATTAGCGTTTGCTACTTCAGTAACTGGTATGCATGCAGTACTCCAAAAGGGTCAGAAGAGGGTGTGAGTGCTTTAGACATGAGCCTGATTTCTAGTTTTGCTCCTGTGATAGCCTTGGATGGCGGCTGCAGGGTGGGAAACAGAACCAGGCAGTTGGTTAATGATAATGCAAACATTTAAAAGCTTGTCACATTCTAATAAATGACCTTTTCCTCTCGGCAATCCATCCTCTTTGTATCCCTCTCAAATAGAGTTTTTATTAACTAGGTCTCACACAGATGGACTTGTAATTGGTCTCTGGAACCATAGAGAATAAAGACTATATTTGTGGTCATTCTTGAATGGTTTTTATATTTGTTTTTAGCCATTATGGGAGAAACTGAATTTCAGTGATTACCTCATAAGTTACTGGGACAGCTGCTTAAATATGTTGGTCTCATCTTAAAATATGACACTGTATAAGCTAACTTGCCTACTTATTAGCATTTGCTTTTTTATCTTAAATTAATCCAATGGCACTTAACAAGAGTCACTTTGTCCAAAGCAACATTCTCATGTTAGAGCCCATAATAGGTAGTTTGAACCAACTCTGAAAATTCTCATATATTTCTGTAATTTGATACTGATTTTGTCTTTCTCTCTGCAGCTACCGTAGGCTTTGATTTAATTTTCAAATCACCAAATTCAGCGCATATGAAAAAGAACACGTATAAAGGAGTTTTATTTTATTTTAAAATTCATTAAGCAGAGAAGGGATATTAGAAAAGATCTGATTTTCTAATGCTTTTTCTGCTTCTGTTGATATGATCATGTGCTTTTTATCTTCCAATTTGTTTATGTGATGTATTGAATTTATTGATTTGCAAATATTGTACTAGCCTTGCATCCCAAGAATAAATCTCACTTTATCATGGTATATGATCTTTTTAGCATCTGTGTTCATCAGCGATATTGGCTTGTAATTTTCTTTCTTTGTAGCGTCTTTAACTGGTTTTGGAATTAGCATAATGCTGGCTTCTTAAAAAGGGCTTGGAAGTATTCCTTCCTCTTAAACTTTTTGGAATAGTTTGAGGAGGACAAGTATTAGTTTTTCTTTGAATGTTTGCTAAAATTCAATTGGTCCAGGATTTTTGTTTGCTGGAAGTTTTTAAATTACTGCTTCAATTTCATCAGTTGTTATTGGCCTACTCAGGTTTTCTGATTTTTCCTGATTGACTTTTGGAAGATTGCATGTTTCTAGGAATTTGTCCATTTCACCCAGGTTGTCCAGTTTGTTGGCTATAGTTGTTACATAGTATTTGCTTACAATCCTTTGTATTTCTGTGGTGTTCGTTATATCACCTCTTTCATTTCTGATTTTATTTATTTGGGTCCTCTTTCTTTGTTTCTTAATGAGTCTGGGCTAGGAGTTCATCAATCTTATCTTTTCAAAGGACAAGCTCTTGGATGTATTGATCTTTTGTACCTTTCTTTTTAAAGTCTCTATGTCATGTATTTCACTCTGATTTTTATTATTTCCTTCCTTCTACTTCCTCCTGGGCTTTTCTGTCTGTTCTCTTTCCTAATTCATTTAGTTGTAGGGTTAGATAGTTTATTAGTCCTTTTTCTTGTTTCTTGAGGTAGACCTGCAGTGCTATAAACTTCCTCTCATTACTACTTTCGCCGTGTCCCATAGGTTTTGGGTGGTTGTGTGTTATTCATTTTCATTTGTTTCCAGGAAGTTTTTTAATTTCTTTGCTTGATCTCATTGGTAACCCATTCTTTGTTTAATAACATGCTAGTAGCCTCCATGTATTTGAGTGTTTTTTGAATTTTTTTTTATTGTAGTTGATTTCTAACTTCATGCCATTGTGATCTGAGAAGATGCTTGTATTATATCAATTTTCTTGAATTTGTATAGACTTGTTTTGTGCCCTAACATGTGGTCTATCTTTGAGAATGTTCAAGGTGCACTTGAGAAAAATGATATATTCTGTTGCTTATGGGGTAAAATGTTCTATAATATCAGTTAGGTCCATCTGACCTAGTATGTAATTTAAGTCTGTTTCCTTGTTAATTTGTTGTCTGGAAGATCTATCCAGTGTGGTCAGTGTGGTGTTAAAGTCCCCTATTGTGACTGTATTGCAGTCAATCTCTTCTTTAAAGTCCATCAAGAGTTTTTATGTACTTGGGTGCTCCTATATTGGGTACATAAATGTTTACAAGAGTTATATTTTCTTGTTGAATCATTCTCTTTAATATTATGTACTGGTCTTCTTTGTCTCTTGTTATGTCCCTTGTTTTGAAGTCTATTTTGTCTGAGTATTGCTACCCC